>NC_141163.1:122015807-122331631 GCF_053477565.2 Lygodium microphyllum
GAGAATCCCTCAAAGACTGAAGCCCCTCTCTGATTCTATTCTATTGAGTACCGAACAACTGGTTGGAGCCAACCCCTTGATGAATGACGCAATCAAGAGGCAAGTGCTAGAACGAGTCCAGAGATACGTGAGAAGACAGAAGGAAAAAATCAAAGCTGAGAACGAGCTCGTAGCAAAAGCGTCCTTTGACGCCCTAAAAGCACTCTTTATAGAAGTTCCCATGGCAACTCAAGGTTCCCTTCCTAGTCAGATTCGTCCTGGAAATATTGATGACAAACCAACAAATGTAGTCCCATTTCCAGTTTTTAAAGGAGAGTACAATGAAAACCATGATCTTCATATAGCAGAATTTATGGTAGCATGTGTGGCTAACAATGCCCGAACCCCTGAGCATTGGTTAGCAATATTCCTTGCCACTTTCAAGGGCACGGCATTTCAGTGGTATGAGAGACAAGCAGCAGGAACTTTTGGCACCTGGGACGACCTAAAGTTGGCCTTCCTCGCTAAATTCAGACGTAAAGGTTTTGAAGAGCAGATGCGAGAGGAGTTCATGAACCTAAGTCAATCCTCTGGAGAAAGAGTAGAAGCTTATGTCTTGCGAATGGAATCCATCCTGAAGAGATGGACTAACCATCATCTAGACGAAGGCATTCAGGAAGAAGTGTTTCTTAGAGGCCTACAACCAAAAGTTCGCAAGTTTGTGGAATTGACAAGACCAGTCAATTTGCAAGCTCTGTGGAAGGTGCAAGATTGTATGACGAAGTTGAAGCAAGGCTGTCAATGACTCCAAGAAGAGGAGTCTTACCTCCTCCTATACCAAGAATGGTATACCCACCAAATGCAGTCCCAGGGACAGTTCCCTACCACTATCCCCAGATGCAAACAGTGCCGCAGTATAATGCACCTAATCCACTATGGTCACCGTAGACAACAGTGCCTCAAATGATTGTTCAACCACAACAATAGTGGCCTCAAACAGTTCCTCCAATGGTGACTCAACAACAGTGGAACCCTACCAACTGGAATCAATAACCCCAAGTCTCAACAAGAGCTCTGAATCAGAATCAAAATAGAGGACCCTATGGATCGACCCAACCAGTGTATGCAGTAATTACAGAAGCTTCCCAAAACCCTACTACAAGCACTTCAGGAGGTGAAAATCTGAAGGACTACTTATCCAACTCAATTGCAAGTATCAAGAAATAGCTTATGGATGTGATTACAGAGCAGCTACAAACTTCGAAGGTGAATACCGCCAATATATCCACCCCTACGGGAGGAGCTGGAAGAGATGTGATGCGATCTAATACATGGTGCAGAAAGTGTCATCAAGCGAGACATTTAGCCACTGAATGTACCTAAAAACTAACCATTCCTGGAGCCTTCTGTTCCTATTGTTTGAGGAAGAACCATAAAAGGATATTTGCTCTCTGAAAGAGATGCATGAAAGAAGACAGAAAGATGAAAATGCAAGATTTAACTTGCTAGAGTCCAAAATGACAACACAAGATATTGGACCAAAGCCTAGGGAATTTGGTCCTAATTTTGGTCCAAGGAGGCTTCCCTCTCAAAGTTACAGAGGACGACAGTCTAGCCGTGGTTAGAGATCAGAGGTGGAATGTTACAGGTGTGGAGAAAAGGGTCATATCTCCCCAAATTTTCCAAACCCTAGACGATCTATGGATTACAAGCCCTTATGCAACAGATGCAAAGGTGAAGGCCACACTGCAAAGGACTGTCCAAGTCCAGCCCCTATAAAGGCCAATGGCACTAATAGCCAACAGAAGGTACTAGAGCTTGCCTCCAATTTGGTAGAGTTGGAAGTTGTCATTGTCACACACGCCAAGAAGAAGGGACCAGTTGTGCAAGAAGAGAACATCTCTTCTGCCAAGACTGTGAACTTCAACCTACCAACAGAGGGATAGAGCAGTACAGAACAGAACAGTGCAGTACAAAGCACTATAGTGCCACAGAGAGTTATAGAGACAGTCCCAGAAATAGGATCAGAGGTTCAGGAGATAGATGATACAGAAGTACTTCCAGAAATAGAGGAAGTGCTGATGCTGCCATTGCTAGAAGAAAAAGGAAAGATGAAAATGGGTGTAGCCCCATTCCCGAGCAGGCTGGAGAAGCTTGTGGATCCTATTAAAGATTATGACTTGGTCAAAGACCTAGACACCTTTAAACCAAATCTAACCTTCTGACAGTTGATTAGACCCCAATAAGGCCCCAAAGCCTGTAAAGGAAGTAGACGTGGCTAACACCTTTCTAGATCCTAGAACCCTAGAGATTAGTGTGTGGATAGAAGGATACTTTATTTCAAATGCATTGATTGTGATGGAGGCTCATCAGTAAACATAATGATGAATGTAACAATGAAGGACTTAGGGTTGCAAGTAATTCAACCTGCACAGCCACTTATCAGATTGGTAGACCAAAGCAGAATTAAACCGTTGGGCATCCTCCCATACGTAAAAACAACCCTTGCAGGAAGAGATTATTGGCTGACATATTCGATGGTCAAACCAAATTCTTATGGGACCTCATACCCTTTGGGAAGACCTTGGCTTTTTGAAGTGAGAGCCAAGACAGACTGGTTCAAAGGAACCCTAACCCTAGGTGGTAGAGGACCCAACAAAGTGGTGTTGAAGTTGTATGGATCGCAAAAAGGCAATGGATCCACATCCATTGAAGTCATAACTGAATCCTCCAACAAGGTAACAGATGGTACATCAGGAGATGAAGAGGCTGTCAAACAAATCTTTCCTAAGAAAATAGAGGCATAGTCCCTAACAATGGGCACTGTAAGCCAACTACCAAGGGAAGGAAAGTCCTTGTCCATGGGAGAATACCTCCTGCCTCAACTAGAATTAACTTCTGAAATCGCCTCTAACAATGAAATAGAAGCATAGATGTACTGTTCTCCTTGTTACATGGCAATTGCAGAGATAGTAACAGAGACAGAACAGAGACAAAGCAGATACAGAATAGAGACAGTCACAAAGACAGTGACTATAACAGAGATAGAAGCAGAAGCAGAGGCAGAAGATCTGTTCTTCTCCTACATAGCCTCTACAGAAGCAGAGATAGAGCCTCCAAAGAAAGAGGATGGAAATGGTGAGGAAGAAAATGAAGCAGGATATGAAAGTGCAGATGAAGAATTTCTTCTAATAGCGAATGATCTTGTTGATGTCCTTACAGAGACATCAGAGGCCGAAGATCTCAGGTGTTGGAGGGAATGACCATGGTTCCATTTGGGTTGGCCAATGGACCACAAAGTATGCAGAATCTGTATAAGCAATGGATTAAAGGCATAAAAATTAAGTTTACCAGTGGCTCATGTCGCCCTGACCATTCATTTTGGAGGAAAGATCATGATGATACCCCCTGCCAAACAGAAGCCAAAACTATCAAAGCCTCGGCTTCTAGAAGGTCTCTGCTATGTGACATTCCTAGACGCATCCTCTGAAGATGAATCCCTAAGTTCAAAAGAAATTACCACTCACACAAAAGCAAACAAAGCTCTAATACCCTACCAGCAACCTCAACAGACAAATGAGTCGTATGTTCAGAAGGAGGACACTGGTTCTAATGGAACATCAAATGATGATACTATTCTCTTGAAAGATTCAGACCTCTATCCAAAAGCAATCCGTGGGATGTTTATCCGTGAAGTGGAAGGTGAAAAACAAGTGACATTCCTGGATATTGATGGTACTAAACGTCATCTGAAAGTGGGTCTCAATCTTCTAGAAGAAGAACCAGTGGTCCTACGAGATCTACTAAAGGAGAACTTAGACGTGTTTGCTTGGTCATACAAAGACCTAAAGGGGATTGATCCCACAATATGCCAGCATCACATTGACCTAGAGCATGATGCCAAACTTGTAAGGCAAAGACAAAGGCATATGAATCCTAATTATTCTGCTCTGGTGAAGGCTGAATTATTGAAACTTCTTGAAGCTGAGTTCATTTATCACGTGGCTAACAATGAATGGGTTTCGCCCATTGTGGTAGTACCCAAGAAGAACGGGAAACTTCAAATATGTGTGGACTTTCGAAAGCTCAATTCGAAGATGAAGAAGGATCATTTCCCTATCCCTTTTACAGACCAATTGTTGGACACAGTGGCAAGCCATGAGCGGTATTCCCTCTTAGATGGATTCAATGGATATAACAAAGTCCAAATTGCAGAAGAGGACTAATCCAAAACAACCTTTACAATAGAATGGGGGACCTATGCCCATAGAGTGATGCCATTTGGGCTCTATAATGCTCCTACCACCTTCCAACAAGTAATGATGGCTGCCTTTCAAAATTATTTGCATGATTTCATTGAGGTGTATCTTGATGACTTATGTGTCTATAGTTTGATCCGTGAGCACTGGGGACACCTAGAGCAATGTTTTGATAGATGCCGAGAGTATGGGATTTCTCTCAACCTCAAAAAATGTGTCTTTGGCATCTCCTCAGGATTTCTTCTGGGCCATATTATCTCTGCACAAGGGATTGCAACAGACCCGGTGAAGATTGAAAAGATTGCTGCCTTAAACAGCACCAACAAACCTCAAGCAATTGAGAGGATTTCTTGGCCATGTGGGCTACTACAGAAGATTTATTGCACACTTTGCAACCAAGGCAGCCCCTCTGCATAAGCTCCTAAGGAAAGATGCTAATTTCCTTTGGGCTAATGACCGTGAAGAAGCCTTTAATACCCTGAAACAGTGCCTTATCCAAGCACCTATCTTGCAACCTCCTAACTGGACAAAGGAGTTCCATGTGCACACAGATGCACCCGTTGAAGGTCTAGGTGTTGTTCTATGTCAACAGGGCCCCTCTAAATTAGATCAACCAATATATTATGCAAGCCGGAAGGTCACTAATAGGGAATGGAACTATACAGTGGCAGAGCTTGAGTGCTTGGCAATGGTGTTTGCACTAGAGAAGTTTAGACACTATCTACTGTCAATGCATTTCAAGTTCTATGTGGATCATGAAGCCCTATCCTTCCTGATGAACAAAGCATATGTTAAAGGACGACTGATGAGATGGTTGCTCTTATTTCAGGAGTTTGATTTTGAAGTGGTCACTAAGCCTGGCCGTTCCCATGTCTTAGCCGATCATCTATCGCGAATTCCTCAAACTGCAGATGAGGAACAGGATGATCCAAACCTTCCTGATGCTTCTTTGTTTCTAGTTGAAATAGTTACTCCCTGGTATGCAGACATAGCCAACCTCTTGGCAACTCAACAGTATCCTCCTAGCATCTCAAGCCATGAGAAGAGGAAGCTTCTGTTAGAATCATCCCCCTACACTTTGCTAGGCGATGCACTGTACAAGAGAGGCAAGGATGAAGTGCTACAAAGATGTGTTGCAGGGGATGAAATCGGCATAGTATTGAAAGCATGCCATGACGAACCATGTGGTGGATACTTCGCAAGAGAAGCGACAGCCAGGAAGGCTCTATTAGCAGGATACTGGTGACCAACCCTCCACAAGGATGCATATGACTATTGTAAGAGATGTGATGCTTGTCAGCGAACAGGGAAACCCACCAAAACAAGTGCCATGCCACTGCAACCCATTCTTCCCCTAAAGCCATTCGAGAAGTGGGGAATTGATTTTGTGGGTCCCATTGAACCACCTTCCAGACAGAAGCAGAACAGATACATCTTAGTATGTACGGATTATGTCACAAAGTGGTGTGAAGCTAAAGCCCTGAAGCAAGACGATGGTAACAACATAGCCCTATTCATGTACGAGAATATTATCACTCGTTTTGGCAATCCCCTCGAGTTGGTAAGTGACAGAGGTACTCATTTCCTTAACAAAATCATGGAGGAGATAACAGAGCTGTATAAGATCTGCCATCGTAAGTCCACTCCCTATTACCCCACAACCAATGGCCAAGTTGAAGTCACCAATCGCATCCTCTATTCAATCCTAACAAGAACGATTTTTGCACATCGTCGCAATTGGGACGATTGACTGACAAAGGCCTTTTGGGCATACAGAACCTCCCATAAGGCAGCTACAGGACAGACCCCTTTCCAGCTAGTGCATGGTAGAGAAGCCGTCTTCCCTGTTGAGCTGAAATTGCCCTCTTTGCAAGTGGCAGTTAAAGAACACTTGGGAGATGATGAGTCACTGCAATGCGGCCTTCTGCACTTTGAATGTTTGGATGAGATACGGCGGATGGCCCTACAGTGTATGGAAACCACTCAAGCGCGATGCAAGGCCTATTATGACAGTTTCATCAGGCACAAGGAGTTCAAAGAAGGTGATCTTATCCTTGCCTATGATTCGAGATTTGGCAAGTTTCCTGGCAAGCTTCAACAACGGTGGATGGGCCCATATAGGGTACTTGCTGTCAATCCTAACAGCTCTATTCAGGTGCAGACCATTGATGCCTCTGATGATCCCTTCTTGATCAATGGCTATCGTCTGAAGAAGTACTTCCCTCCCTGGGGATCTTGACAATCATAGTCGACCTACCCTCCCCTGTTTGGGCATCACACTGTCCTTCTCGTCATGCTTCTGATAGCCCTTATGATTCTCCTCATGAGGCGGTCTCGTTCTGCTAACCCCTCGTAGATACATCTCAACCCGACCTTGTTCTCTTCTCATTTGATACAACAATGGTGGCAAGGTTGGTCCTGACACATGGTATTTCTACCATTCTCTTTCTTAACAAAAAAAAGAGGAAAACAGAAAAAAAGAAAAAACAAAACCGACAAAACTGTTATGGGAGAAAATGAAGAAATTCCCTGTCATAACAAGTCTCGTTCCAAGAAAAGGTGGAAGCACCCTTAGGCGGGAAGCTGACTGTGGAAAAGGTGGTAACACCCCGCAGTTCAGGATAGCTGACTCACTAGCAGAACCTTTTCAGCACATCATTTGAAGCCACCTCCCTTGGTGCGTTGTCTCTGCAATATCAGTCCCCGTCTGTCCTTCCTAACAGACGATCTTTCTTACAAATCATTGAAGTATGAGACTTGTTGGATGCCTCCCTGGGTATGCCTCGTCTTCAATACCCTAATGACGACAACAACAGCCAACATAATCTTCCTCACCGACCCCTTGAGTGATGCAAGCTTTCATCCTAACAGGATGGGGACGTGAGTATGGGTTGCCCTCTATATCTATCAGCGAGTGCGGTAGAGGGTGGGGTGAGTGATTGGTATTTCCCATCAAATCAAATGAGAGGTGAGATGTGTGAACGGAGTGTTGCACGCATGGGTTGGGCCTCTCAATGCATAATGCACGATCTGTTCCTGTGCACTGCACCATAAGGCTCCCTAGCCTTCCTTCTTGCACTGTATGTCAACACATGGCGGGATGCACAATTGCACCATCAAAAGCGCACAAGGCATACAACCTCTGCACAAGTGACAACGAGGATTACATCAATGGGTTTCAGGAATGGGATGCCCTCTGTATCTTTCAATAGAGCGTAAGACAAAGGGTGGGCTGAGTGTGACTGGTGTTTCTTCAATCAATTATCGAGTGGTGAGGATTGAGGGACGTTACGACCATTGGAGTCGGGTATATTTCTATTTCCCTATGCACCCACATTATGGGTCTCTGCCATCAACACAGGACACGTCACTCTGTTCTATACACTACACCGCAAGGCTCCCTGGTCTTCCTGCTTGCATCTATGCTAGACGTGTTGGACGCACTGATGCACCATTCATTGTGCACCTTGACATATTCTCTCTGCACCATTCCTTTGTCAATTCCTAAACTGGGTGTGAGATCTGGGTTCCATCATTATTTCCTCGAGTGATGTTAGTAATGGGGCGAGTGACCGTTCTTTCATTCCATTTGAGTGATCGTGAGTGAATGCAATATCCCTCGACATCGATGAATTTTCTGCGATTTCTTCCACCAGCTACCTCCCTGGGTGATGTCGCGTGGTCCCTGCCATGAAGGACGTGTGCTGAGAAAACATCTAGGTACCTCCTGCAGCCAACAACGATACAAGATGCAACCTCAAAGTCGACATTACTCCTCGACAATATGGATCAAGTTTTCTAACCCTACACCTTATGTTTCTCAGTAACGGTCATGTCTTGAGTGTGGAGATGTTCATGGTTGGTCTAATGTGTGGTATTAGGTCCTCGATGTTCGGTTTACCCTTCCTACTAAGGTTTTAAGTGCAGGGACGCATCCCTACGCGTCTATGTTGCATACCTCCATGCACATACCCTACTATGTTCATGCACCTACGCCCTAACTTCCCTTCCCCCCTCCTCCATTCTCTTTCATTCTGTCCTCGGAGCTGTTCCTTGACCGTTTGCCTTTATTCTTTGTTTTGTGATTTTTACATGCGAACGCACCCTACGGTCACTAAGAATCACATCCAACCTTACAACTGTGTTTGTCCCTTCGAACTTCCCATTTTCCCTTTTTACCAACTCCTATTCCGACAGACGATTCTAAAGTTATTAATTGTTGAAGCAATTCCCGTAAATTGGCCGGTTTTCCATGTGAACGCGTCTTTATTACTTTGAAGCTCTAATCTGATGTGCCAGCCCTATCCTACCCATTCCTCCTGATATTTTTCCTTTTTACACCCTGTCATTCCAATGCCTGGTTGGTCCGCTATTAATTTTTGCAGGTTTTCGAGCCCTTTTCGTGCTTATTTTTTACATTTTTCCATGTCAACATGCCCTATTTGCACTGGAATTCGAGTTCAATTTGACAGTCGTGTCTTGCCAGCCTTTCCCCCACCTTTTTCTTTTTCCTCCCCCGTCTTCCAACTGCTAGATTTTTTGTTATTAATTTTTTCGAGTGTTTTCGGATGTGTTTTTTTTGTTTTTCCCATATGAACCCCTCTCAATTCCCCCCAAACTGAGTTTTGATGTGCTAGCCCTATGAATCCCTTTCTCTTTGACATTTTTCCTGTTTATCGCACTTTGTTCTGTCAATTGATTCTTCTCATATTAATTTTCGAGTCCATTTTCGGGTACGATTTTTGGGTTTTTCCCATGTGAACGTGTCATATCTCGATCGGAACTATGTTTTGTCATGATAGGGTTGTTGGTCACGTTATTCTACACATTTTTTCTTCTTTCTGCACTTCATTTCGATGAGCGTATTTTTCAATATTGATATACGTATGTGTTTTCGGATCTATTTTTTTACGTTTTTTTCCATGTGAATACCTAATTTTGCCCCAGAACTAGTGTCACCTTTTTCTATCATCTTTCCCTCGTCTCCCAGCACATTTTTCCTTTTTACGGTTTTTCGATCCGATGTATGGTTTGAGTTTTATTAATTTTTCTTCATTTTTATTGTGTGGCCGCGTTTCTCGTGTCGCGTGTGAACGCGCCTGTTTTTTGGTTTTACGCTCCTCGGGATGCCCCTATCGCCTCTATGACTCGCATGTCACTGTCCCCACCCTGTTTGATCTCGCTGATGCAAATTTTTTCACCCCCGCCCCGCACATGTGCGCGGGACGGGGGTGTGCTCATTTTTCCTCACCATAATAAACATAAAAACAAAAAATTAAAAAAACATCATAACAATTTAAAAAATGTTTAAAAACACCACAACAAAAATTTTAAAAAAAATTAAAAAAACAAAAAAAAACACACACACAACGACAAAACACACCACAAGAACAACAAAAGAGAGGACAAGCAAAGAAAATGAAAATGAAAAAAAAATTACCCAAAAAATAAAAATAAAAATCACAAATAATTAAAATAATTAGTTATATATTTTTTTTAAAAAACAACAACAAACCGTCTTACCTGCGCGCCCATGTCTTGCTCCCGCCTTCCCTCTTCTTCAACTCCTCCTACGGTTTGCTCCATGCGCCTCCTTGCCTCCCTCCCCCCAACGCCTCCTTCCACTTACCCTCCACCACCTCCCTCGCCCTCGTCCTCTTCTCCACCCTGACTCGCCCTCCACCGTTTCCACCTCGACCCTTCGCCTCATTCCTCTCCCTCTCCTGCGGCCGCCTCGCCCTCCGCCGTTTCCGCCTCACCCTCCTCGCCTCATCGGCCCTCCACCCTCACCCGCCCCCTCCTCGCTCGACGCTGCCACATCTGCCCTCCCTTCCTCTCTCCTTTGCAGGCCGCTGCCTCCCTCCTCGCCCCGCCCCGTCGCCTTCCTCATTCTTGGGCCCCCCTACCCTCCTACTCGTCCCCTTCTTGGGCCCCCCACCATCCTACCCACCTACCTCCTTTTCGGGCCCCCCTTTTCCCACCCCAGCCCAATTTACCCCCTTCTAGAATTTAACCCCCCCCCCCCCCCCCCACCTACTTTCACCCCACTTCCCTCTATTTACCCAACCCACCCGTACCTCGTGTTCCTGTGCTCGTGCCTTTGCGTGTGCACATGTTCGCGTGACGTCACGTGGGAGCCCCTCTCGTGTTGGGTGCATAGTTCGTACACGCCTTCGTGGGACTTTTCGAGTGGTCGTTCACACGTGAGGACGCACCTCCGACTTGTCCGTGAAGAGGTGTGTTGCTGTCAGTCGTTCACACGTAGTCATCCTCAACTGTTCACACGCAACTCGGGTACCAACTTTTCATTTCAAACCCAAAAAACTCTAAAAATACATAAAAATAAACATAAAACACCAAAAAACTTTAAAATTTCATTAAAATTTATTTAAAATCCAAATAAATTTCAAAAAAAATCCTTAAAATTTTCCAATGTTGCTAAAATCATTTACACTATTTTCTAAAGTGCGAATTCAAGAAAATAAATTACAAAAAAATTCAAAAGATCCAAATCCTTTCAAAAATACATGCAAAATGAGCAAAAATTATTAAAAATTGGTAAAAATTCAAAAATATTTCCAAAAAAAATTCAAAAATTTTCATAAACCCCCTTGCCCCTTTTTACAATAATTTCTCAATTGAAAATGCTTCCATAAATGGCTAAAGTGTTATTTGAAGCCAAAACCCTAAATTTAATACTTCACCTCATGAAAATTCATTTTAAATTCCAAAAATTAGATGAAAAATCATGGATAAATTCCAACACATTGTTGATACTTGTTGGATTGTTGAAATTCCACCATTACACTTCTCAACATATTCATATGTCATATATCCCATTTTAATCATTTTTTTAAAGAACGAAGAAAAAACAAAAAAAACACATAACATACAAAATACAAACACACCTAAAATACAATTTTTATAAAAATAAAAAATAAACAAATAAACAAATATTAAATAATAAAGCAAAAACAAAAACACTAAGGTGCTTTATTTTTTCCAGTCAGTGGTTTTTGCTTTTTTTGACAGGATTCCTTACATTTGGGGCTACTCAGTGTGCCTTCAATCTCTTGTATACACACCCCTAATAAGTATCTATTTTCTGAGCTTTATTCATTTTGGTCATCCCTTAACCACAGTTAATTGTTAAAATGAAATTTATTCACCCACTTTTTCACGTGCGCTCGCACTAAACACACATTTTTCTAATAACTTAAAATCAACCTGCAGTTCACTTTGCACGCGCTACGTGCGCTTCAGAGGCACTTTAATTTTAATAAAAAATGAACCAACTATCACAAAAAAGCATGCGCTTGTAAAAAAGTGCTCCACATCACCATTAATTTTTAATTAATGAATTTGCATTTAGAGACCTCAGTCTGGGTATCGCAGTCCGGGTTTCGTTAAAGCACTGTTTCACTCTAATAAATTGTAATTAAAATTTTAAAAAGGAACCGTCATTTTTTTATTAAGGTTTATAACCTAATAAAATTTCAACCATTGTTAATAATTTCTTAAAATGCACTCTTCGTTAAAAACATTTCCCCTCATTGCACTTTTTTCCCTTTTTAATAACCACGCTTCGTGGGATGGACACGTATAGTCCTTTAAGTTGACATTGTTGATCAAAGTTATGGTTAGGTCTTGATTAGATTTTTAAGGTATAATGGTTTGCTTGTGTGATACGATTACGGGTTCGGTTTGTGGTTTTTTTTTTCCTTTTTTGCCTGATACGAGGTCTTGGGTGACTGCTTGTTGCATCGCATGAAGTTTTCGGTCGCATATGTGTAGAGATCATGCCGAATTTTTTCTAGGATGTGGGTTGTTTGGGGTGGTTAATTGGTTAGTTACGTTTGTGTGTGTACTTCTTTTGATCGATTTCTTTTTTATCGCTGTTTGGTTGTTTTGCAGGCATTCTTTGTGATTGTCTATGTTTGTGGTGTATGTGTTTTCTATCTAAATGGCACCTCACGCTCCTCCTCCTACCCAGTATGTCCCGTTGATCAATAGGGATTGTTCTTTCCTACTGGCTTTTGAGCCTATAGCGAAAGCAAGACTTGCAACTTTCGTGGCTGTTTCACTCCCTTTGATTCTAGACGATCCATCCCTGTGTGATGAGTTTCTTGTGTCATACAGTAAGAAATCGGGCCTGGTTTGTGGTGCTTCCATGGTATTGACACTCCGAGGGTTAGGGAAGGCTTTGTCTCTTCCTTACAAAGGAGAACTCTTTGTTACGGCTAGACAATTATTCTCCAATGATATTCTCAAGCTGTTACAGAAGCAAACCAAAGAGGTTATGGATGTCAAGAAAGTCATTAACACTTCAGGAGTGTCTTTTTCCATGATCACTCATCCTCTTTGGAAGTTAGTCTGCCAATTTCTCCAAGACAGGTTTATGCCTGCCAAAACACCATCTCATTATTTGTCCAAAGAGCTCTTCACAGCTTCCAGGATGGTGTTAAAAGGGGTTGCTATTGATTGGAGTACTTACCTGCTTATGAAGATGGACCAACATTTTGTCAGAGTGACTAGAGGGAATGTCACAAATGTCACTTATGGTTCCTATTTATATGCTTTCTTGACATACTCAGGGCTTAAGAAGGGTGTGCTACCTCCTCCTCCATCTGATCCAATACCTCCCCCTCCACCTTCAGAGGATTCAAAACCTATTGACATAGAGGAACTTGATTCCCCTCCTCCATTGGTCATTCAGCGGAAGCACCTGAAGCGTGTGGCAGATAAAAATCCCCCAGTCATTCCTTCAATCACAGTTCCTACTACTTCTGGTAGTGAACTCCCTGCCTACCTCACATGCAACAATTTATTCAGGGCACATCGAGAAGGTTCTTTGGAAATATCAGTTTCTTCACTGAACAGTTTAGTATCAAGAGATGCCATTCTATTTCTTTGTAATGATATCCAGAGTTCGATTGAACTCTTAGTGACAGCTTGTGTTCAACAGTTATATGCTTCTTTCTATGAAGAATTGATGCAGTCCAAAGACCAGTTGCAAAAGGCAACCTCAGAGTTAGCCTCTACTAAAGACACTCTTGCTGATCTATTTAAGTATATGGAACAATAGACCCAAATGATTGAGACCCAGAGAGAAGAAATATCTTCTTTGAAGATTCAGTTAGCAGAAGCTCACTCAGAGGTCACTAGAGTTTCGGAAGAGAAAGAGAAAATGTCCAAAGAAGCTCAAGAGTTTCAGACTCTTTTAGATACAAAAGTGTCAGCTTTGCAGACTGCTCATAATACATTGGAATCACAAGCTTCCCAAATTAAGCAGTTGCAGGACCAACTGACACAATCACGGTCCATTCCTCCAAGTCCCAATGTTCCTATGATTCCTTCTATATCTCAGCAGGACTTAGCAGTTCTCCAGAGATAGGCCACATCATGTCCATTGTTTCAAGATAAAGTGGGAAGATTGCAGTCCAGGATGGATTTGCTATGGTCTACATTTGAGCACTTTCAGGAGTATATTCCTCCAGACAATTCCTTTTTTGCCCACTATCAATTGCAGAAGTTTGCCTTCTATATGAAGCTTTCAACAATGGATCTTCCTCCTCCAAAGGATGGTTGGAGTGGGGCTTGGTCTTCTGATTTGCTGACAGAAGTTGTCCATATGGTTTTTGAAGATTTTGTAACGACGGATACCATGTTGCTATCTTACATGTATTTACAAGGTGATCTGTTAATTTCAGATGATGTAGATCTGTCTTGGTATGTGGGGGATGTGGTTTTGCAAGCTGTCTTATATATCAACTATTTGGAGTTGAGAATAGATGACGTGTTCCAGTGTTATTCTTCTAAAGTGGCTACTTGCCCTAACACTTCATGGCAGTTATTCTTCTAAAGTGGCTACTTGCCCTGACACTTCATGGCATTCAATGATTGATTCTGTGGTCCTGAATCAACGTCAAAATGCAGCTTCTACTTATGTGCAGAGCACTAACCAACTGAGGGTGGATCTCCTAGCTTATCTTTTCGAGAACCATCCATTTGATTTATCCTTCTTTGATGCCTACCATAGACGATCTGTTTTAGGTCCCTCTATTCCTAGCCTATTGTACTACTAGCAAATGGCCCATCGCTATTATGCTTATCTTTCCCTTTATCAATCCAACTCAGCAGCTATCTTACCTCTCCTTTTCCAACCTCAGGGTTTTCCTCAAATTCCTATATTTACCTATTGTTCTTTTATTGAAGATCAAGTCTTTTTTCCTTCTCCACCCTGCCCTTCTCCATCTATCCATATACCTTCTACTTTTCTTGCTTATCAATTGACACCTTTTCTAACTGATTCACTTAAATTTTCAGCCACTCCTTTTTTAGCTTATTCCTCCTTTTATGATTTTGTCTACCCATTTCTTCATCCTCTTTTACTTGTTCCACTTCCATCTCCTGCCACTTCTACTTCTCAACCCCCTCAGTTGGTTAGTGGGTACAAAGGATTTGATAAGCAGATTCTGAGAAGAAGAGGCTGGAGCTCAACTGATTCTCTCACGGGACCACATATTAACTGGCCATTAATTCCAGGGGATTGGACAACTGCTAGTCAAGCATACCAGAATTACCTCCATTTTTCTCACCAATATTCACAATCTCTAGATCCTTCAATGAGATTGACAACTCGTTTTGCTTGGTACTTAGATATATGCATAGACATTCACATAACGATCAAAAGGTCTTTCCAAAGCTTTGTATGAATGTCAATGTGAACATTGATTCCCAACGGTTGAATGTCCTATATTTTCATGCCCTATGTCTACCCAGCAGATATCTTGTTTTTCCGGAAAGGATGTGCTGCCTTCAATTCTTTCAAAATCCTCCCAAGACATTTGTGGATGAGTCATTCTCCATGGATCATTTTCGTAATCACCAAGCCTTCAAAAGAGATCACCTTCATTGATGCCTTTGCAATGTATTTTGGATGATTCTTAATAATATATATCTCTCTTTTTTGAGGTGTCATTCAGATGGTTGTGTTTGTGTGTGTGTTGTAATAATTTGTATGTGATGAGTTCGTGCTGGTTGAATAATTTGTTCAAGAGCTCTCTTTTCAACTATTGATGGTGATGGTGGATGGCAAGCCTATGATGAAACGCTAAAGAAGAACCTCTTATATCTTTTACAAATTTTTAATGACTTTTTATTGATTATCAGATGTATTAATGAATAACGAAGTTGTCCTTTAGTAGTATTCTTTTCTAGAAATACAGGTGATAAGTTGGGGTCGTGTATTGGAGAGATTATTGAAGATACTAAAGAAGATCAAATTGAGCTCTTTAGTGAACTTATATTCTTATTTTCCTTAGGTCGCGATGACGCTTCCTTTCTAAGTGTGGGGATATGTTAAGAATGGAAAAATACTAAATTTTTTACTGATTTTTTGTTGTTTTTGAGGTCTGAATGGTTGATTTTTTATGGATTTAGAGTGATGTATGGTTGATAATAGAAGTGTTTGAGAATGTTTTGGATGATATTGATTATGTTTTGGAAGCTCCTGATGATTTTTAGTGGAGATATGAGGCTCTATGATGTTCTAATAGATTCTGTTGAGGTTCTGATTGGTTCTGATACCTTCTATATAGCTTCTATTTTGTTCTGATTTTCTTCTATATAAAGCATGGATTGATGATTGATGAAGATTAAAATATTTTGAAGGTTTATTGAATAGTTTTTGATAGTTTGGAATGGTTTTAGTATGATTTATGAGGATTTGATGTTCTCTGATGACCTTTTGTAACCCTCTATAAACCTTCTATAGAGCCTCTGTATCTGTTCTATATATGTTCTGTCTCTGCTCTGTTCCTGTTCTGTACTGTTCTGTAGATCTTTTATAAGTGTTCTGTAGAATGTATGTGTGACTTTGGTAAAGTTTTCTAACTTTTGGAAAGGATGAATCTAAGTTCAAAAGATCTAAAACAAGTGGAAGAAGCAGCTGCTTAAGATTGAAGAGAAGACTGGAGTGACAGTGACAGTAATGAGCTATGAAGAGACACTATAGTGGCTCTGGTGCCTCTTCACATCAGACATACCTCTTGGGAGGTGCATCCACGAACTAAGAAGGATTATTGAGAGTCATTATTAGATTATTGTAGTGAGGAGATGATGTATTATTGAGAGAGAGAGAGAGAGCCAGAGATAGCCAATTCTATCAAAACAATGTAACTGTATATGAGAGATCAAGAGAGAGAACTATGAAGACAATGAAGATGAATACTATGTGATTGATTCCATTCAAAAATGGTATATTCTTTTATGTTCCTTGTTCTATTGATGGATTCTATGAAGATGTTGAAGATTATGGTTGATTCTATCAAATCCGTGGGAGATATCTACTATGATGCTACGTGAAGAATTGTTGTTTTCTTTGTTTTGATCATCAAAAGAATGAAATAAAAGCTTGTTGATGTTACAAGATAGATTTTCTTGCAGTAGAATCCCCTTTTCCTTGGTGTTCCTCTTGGGTTTCCAGAAGGAGAAATTGTAATACTCCTGTATGGGTGGGAGAAGAAACTGTAATAAGAAGATGAATAAAGAAACTATTTGGAACTGTTTGACAAAGGACTATTTTATCCTATTTGAGTGTTGTGATATAAATTACATGAACTAACCTAGTGGCTTAAAAGTCAAATTAAGGAAGCTGTCTTTACATGTCAATATAAATGTGTTAGGTTAATTAAATAACTAAAACACGTCATCGAGAAAAGTGGGAGGATGAAACCGTCAGACATATCTTTCCTATGAATGGATGATCTCAATGAGCCAAGAGTTTTCCTTCATGGCACTAAAATTAGAAAAAGGTCAAATGTTTGACTACCTAGTGTGTCATCTTAGACCTTGATCAATGTCGTTTTAGGAGACTAGAGTCGAGACTATATCCTACGGGTAGAGGGATTGACGCATATCACTCGGGTAGAGGGATTGACGCATATCACTTCTCCCCCCCCCCCCCCCCGTTTCTCACTCACTATGAACCAAGATTGGTATTGATTTGCTTAGTTTGGGCTTACTCGCAAATGCAATGGCTCAAAGAGACTAATACTAGAGAGCCAATAGGTGACCTTAGACTACTTTAGAAACTTGGATTTAGGTCAATCTTTATGGATTATGATCGGAACCTTTTATTGTGAAGTAGAATCAAGCGAACCTAAGTGACAAACCCTATGTTATTGCAAGGAATACCAAGTGGCATTGCTTAGGAAAATCTCTTGATCGGCCACTAATTGTGTCACTGAATGGATTTTGGTTAAGCACGTTACAAGATATATAAAAGAGAGAATAAGAGGAAGAGAAAGTAAAGTACGAATGAAAAAAAATGAAGTTTCAATGAAAAAGACTTGCTTATTCATGAAGATGGATTGTCTTTTTATAGGCTTACACAAAAGTTTTGTAGGATAATGGTTTAGGATAGTGGTTTTGGTGGGTAGCTTTCAGCTAATGGTTTCTAGGTGGATAAGGTAGGTGGCTAATGTGGATTCATATAGTGTAGTGGATGCATGGAGACTCTCCCTTTATTGATGGATACAAATCATAGGATAAATCAAATTAGACTAGGTAGTGTGACCCTTGTACAAGTCTCCCAAATACATATCATATGTTTGTAGTTTTAACATCCCCCTTAAAATTCATGATTGTATACAAATTTGTGAATGAACATCTCTTCAATAGCTTGGTCTCCGCATGACTTACCACGGACATGTCCACTCTTAAAAGCAACTCAAAGGCACATTTACTTTTCTACTCAAGATAATTAGAGGCATTCTTTGCTTGATCATTTTTGGCTTAGAGGTTTTCATGGTTTAGGGACTTGGCTTTTAGACAAGATGACTTTAACAAAGGCTGATACAAGTAAAAGTTATGGGGGCTTCATGATATGACTTACAGAATTACGAAAGAGAATGCACACTCTAAAGCAATCCTTCATGAGTTGAAACATCAAAAGGAGCCTTACTAACTCCCTTTTTCTTCTTGAAGGTCATTGAAATGGCTTCATGATGCTTTTATTTTTCTTCTAGTTTGACTTCCTCCTTGTCTTCTTCTTCTTCTTCTTCACTCTCTTGAACTATCTTCATAAGAACTATCGAGCTCTATTTTTGTGAAAGCAATCTTTCTCCTTGTGCCTAGGTTTCTGGTCGCAAACATCACACACAATGAACACATTGTGATAGACCTTTTTATTTCCTTTGAACTTGGATTTGATATAAAAAGCCTCATACTTTGGCATTGATCTATTGCTTGAACTTCAATCCTTTCACTTCATCTAAAAGAGAGGCTTCAACTTCAACTAGCTTAGGAGAAGCCATGTTGATAAGAGTAGTGACCACATGGTCATGTTCTCCATGCAAATATTTGAGTAAGACATCAATAGCAATGTCTTCTTCAACCTCAAGTTTAATTCTTGCAAGTTGAGTTAACAAGCCTTTTATGTGATCTAAATGAGATATAAGAGAAGGTTGAGACTTCATTTCTAAATGGAAAAATTCAATTAGTATGTCAAACCTGGAACTCTTGGACTAAGCTTCAAACAACTTGTTGAGTTGATCCCAAGTGTCTTTTGTGGTGTCACTTCCATCCACATGATGCATGTAAATATCATCCAATTTGATGATAGCTTGGGCCTTGTCATATCATACTTCCCATGTGGCTATTTAGGATGCATCCTAGGTTTTCTTCTTTTTTACATTAGCCTTTCTTCATAAGGGTTGATTTGATCCTTGTTTGCCATGTGTGAAATGCATAATCTTTAAACTTAATGGGTCCTCCTTCTCCATTACTTAATGACATGTTTGTAGACTTTAGATGATTGAATTTCAACAATATTGGGCATTAGAATTTAGAATATTTGGCATGAATATTAGAGAGAGGTAGGCAACTATTTTATTGTCTCAAAGATTAGGAGTAGCTCACAGTAGGTGAGCACAATGAGCAACAGTAAATCAGAGTTCTTTTGAGCATAATATTTCAATAATGTTGCCTATTCAAATAGTAGAAGCAACCAAACTGAGTGGCTCAAATCAAAGGAGAAATGAAGAGCACCTCGTTAGAAGTAGTGATGTGTCTATTGAGCTCATCAAGAGCAAACATTTTAGCTCAAAGTAATTCATGGCCAACACAGTAGAAATGCACGCAATCTGACAGCTCACATGGATACAGTAGGCATGATCTTTATCCTTCTCAGAGATTAGCAAAACATTTTATATACAACAACAGCAATGTTGCATTGTCAAGGCTTGATAGTGCAAATTTAGGCTTGATTTTAGGCAACAAGAAACCAAGAAGAATGCACCTCTATAACTATCATTTTTTAGCAGAAAAAGCAGTAGTCTTCAATGTGACTCTAGCTATAGCATCACGATTTTCCACTAACAAAGGGTGCCTTAATAACAAGAGATCATGGCATGAATAATATCATTTAATGAGTAGTAGATTTGTAGCTTACTATAGCTTCCTAAGGCATATTTTCAGCATGATAGTGTAGTGATGATTCCTCCAAAGCAATCCATAATAGATATGCTTGACAGAGTAGAGTGCAAACCACTATTTCATTGTAATAGCCATTAGCTAAAAACATGGGGCACTAGTGGAGTGCATTATTATGGCTTATACCCATGCATTGGGTGTAAGGAGACTCTTTATTGATGGATACAAATCATACGATAAATTAAAGTAGACTCGGCAATGTGACCCTTGTGCGAATCTCCCAAATACATATCATATGTTTGTAGTTTTAACTATGGGTTTCAATAAAACCAACCAAAAGACCTCCATATATATGAAAGAGAGTGATGATAATCTGCATAGCCACAAGAGAAGAGAAGAAATAGTGTAAGAAATTAGGAGGGAGGCAACAGCTCATGTAACTTCGCTTATGCATGGTGAGAACCCTTTCCTTACTTTCAAAAAGCTTCCACACATGTTAGGATGTTTCACTCCCACCCTCTTTTGAGTATTCACATGTTGTAGAACTTAAGCAAGTCTCAACAAAAACAAATGGAAATTAAGGCTACTAATCACATGGGTGGTTTATCAATGATTAAAAGAATGCACTCTAGCCTCATTGTACCACCATCTAACCTGCCATGTGCTCTAATGCAAATGGAGTTTAGCCTAGGGCTACTCATTTTGTTAGCTTGTCCTCAAGATGAGTCATTTAATATGGAGGATTATGTGCTCCAAGGCCTTCGTGCTTGTACCATGCATAGGCCCATGGACACCCAAAGTCAAATGCTACAGAATTACATGATTGTCTCTTTGCGCATGCAAACTTGAAGGTTCAATTAGTCTAGACATCATTGGGAAACTCACAATGGCCTAAAACTAGCGATCCGCTTTGGGATGTACATATTTGCTCATGGATTCTTTCAAAACTGCAGCCATGGAACTTAAAAGTTGTGAAAGGGTAAGGGATCTGAAATATACTGAGTTTGGAATCCACAATCTCATGTTCACGCATATAGCAATGCAAAGAAACATTCCAAGAATCCACAATCTCATGTTCATGCATATAGCAATGCAAAGAAACATTCCAAGAGAAGCAAAATAGGTCTTTTCTTTGTTTAAGGCACCTTTGATTGCAAAGCAAAATTCAACAAGCTTTTAACAGCCTGCCCCTAGTTTATATGGAATATTCTCACTCTCATACACCTTTGCTCCAAGCATTCCCTCTGAAACTTGCAGACAAAAAAGTTCTGGAAGCATCATGCACCCAAAAGTGGCCTTTCAAATTCCATTTATCCAAAATAGCAAGTAAAAATTTTCAAACAGGTAAATAACTCACCCCTTATTATATACATAACTATTCAAATGTTAGACTGTACATTTATCTAAAGCAGGTTGACAAATTACTAAAGAGTTGATATGGGAATATGAAGTTCCAATAGAAAACTGAACCTGTGCTGGTAGAACCCATTACAGCTCACAATTATTAATTGTTGGTGGTACCGTTCATAACAGAAATTTCATTGTGGTAATAAGCAGTCACAGCTTTCAACTTCCCATTCAAGAAATTTCTTTCTATCTCGCAGGCAAGGTGTGGCTTTGAGATTTGTGAAAGTTCAGCAAGTTGATCCAGGTTAACATTGCGAGGCAAAAATAACATAATGTTGGATGCAACTTTCTGTGCTGCTTTGAGCAATGACAACCCATCCCTAGGTTGAAGCATGGTCTGAATGTCATAAACCTTGACATCCAAGTACTCTGGTCCCCCCCATGGAGGAGAAAGGAAAATGGCATCAGCTTGTAAAGAAGCAGAAACAACAAAGAAATCACCAACAATGAAGTCAATATAATCTGCAACCCCATAGATTTTTGCATTATTGCGGGCATAAGCAATCTTATTTGGATCGTTATCGATGGCAATTACGTAATGTCCAGCAAGAGCAAACTGAATAGCATTGCCACCGACACCAGTGAATGCGTCAACCACAACACCATTGCCACATCGAGCAGCTTGATGCTTGGCAATTGCCTCAGGAGTGACTGAAAACCAGCCTTCCAAATCAATCTTGATTCCTGCATCAAACTTTGAGAAAAGGTGGAAGCGTTGTAACCAATATTTGTAAACACCTGCATTTGTAACTTCAGAGGTGGTCACTTGATTTTCTAGCCTCAACTTTATAGCCATAGCTTTCTTTTTGCGCCTACTGCCTCTCTTACCTATGCAGCCTCTGCCAGATCCAACTCCACTATAGTTAGGGCTGGCATTGTTTATGGCAACCAATTCTGTGCAGGATCCAACAGCCTGCAAAGGCCCAACATTTAACTGCATTGGATCATTGCATACTAATAATGCACTGTCCAAATCTTCCAGAGTGTCAGTGGAAGTTGCAGTGCTCATTCCAGAAACAATGCCAGTCAGAGTGCCTTGATTATTGTTGAGACTACTACCACTAGGAGCAGGTAAATCAACTGGCCCAAGGCCCATCTCTAACAAGTCACTGGGTACATTCTCAACTACTGTCTCTGAAAGATTCAATAACCTGGACTGCTTGTCACTTGCCTCCTCTATCCTTAACTGACTATATCCTGTAGTTTCTGTTCCTGCACTCACGCAGATCATATTACATCTACCATCTGGATGTTCCTTGATGGCTTCATCTGTTACCGGTATATCAGGTTCAGAAATCAAGGAACTTACACATGATGAAGAGTGTCCACCATCATGTAAATCTTTCAGAAAATTATTAGCTCCAGGTGTGATAGAGCTTGCTGCTTTGTTTGCCATCATAAAAACTGATTCAGAAATTCTATTATCATCATTAATAGGACAGTCATAAGCTATCACACTTGATTCCACTTCTTTGTCAGGTTCCAGATTTTTGGCAAGTAGCCTCTCATCAAACGTCATCTCCTTTTCTGATGAGATGTTGAAGAATGGCAAGTGCCTATCATCTGACTTATGTAATGATTCCAATCCTGAAGAAGTATGTCTCATCATCACCTTCCCTTCACTATGGACATTACAACAGTTCACAAGTGCAAGATCAGACTCTGACCCGAAGTCAGTGATTGTGTCACCTGGCAGCACTTTATCTACAGTAAAAGACGAGTGTCCATCATGCATATGCACCTGCACAGACAGTTCTGTACCGTTCTGCATCACTACATCAGTTTTTTCACAGGCATAAACATAATGCTCAAAGCCGTCAGGAGGATCCCATGTTGACACCAAGGTCCTGTTATTGTAAAAATAGTACCTTCCATAATAATCATCCCAGATGGGTGTCCACGCTTGCAACACAGCTGTTTCCTGACAAGCACCCTCTTCGAATGGAGATTGCACATTTAATCCTTGATGCGCATCATTGTGTCTATGCAAGGTAACCTGACAGGCATCTGACACTTTAACTTCAATCCCAGCTGACAGTGAGCCCTCAAAGTGACTACTATCGGCGATATTGGCAGCACTACAATCCGGCTGAGGGATGCCGAGTACTGCATCATCGGGCTGTGTGGAGCGTGAACTCTGATAATGCTCCACAATTGCTGAACCTGGAGGTGCTACTTGCACTGGAAGGGCATCATCCTGTGAAAGGCTAGCAAGGTAATCACATAACTGCCAGAAGCTGCGGGTATTACACCCATTTCCCAACCCGCTCTGTCTTTGGCTTCTCCTGCTGTCTCTATAGGCACTTGAACTGGCAAAAGAAGTAGGCAACCCTAATGCAGACAACTGTGTCACTGAGACATCCTGCCAATCCAATCGCGAGGCCTGACGCTCTTCTTCTTCATCTGCTTCTTCTGTTTTGGCTTCTTCTTCTCCTCTGCCTCTTGCTCCTTGGTCGTCTTCTTTGCCTTGTGGCTCCCGATGGACCTCGTCTGAGCCGTCTAAGGGGAGGTCCGCCGAAGAGAGAACAAAGTCTGCTAGGAAGACGTCCTTCACCCTGAATGATTTTCTGTCGACGTTCCCGCCGGGAACTGCCATGAGAGGAGCTCGCCGATTCCGTAACAACAACAGCTAGCCGAGTCAGGACATGTGTCAACGACTCACGGGATTCCTAGACGCCAATGCAGCCTGGAGCTCGTTCGAACTTCTTTTTCGGTTTGGGATGCGCGCGCGGGAGAGAGAGAGAGAGAGAGAGGTCTTGGCCCGCTTCAGAAATGAACCAAGCGTACTAAGGAGCTGTTCATGTAAAGAGCTTTTGGGGAGGTTTTTCAATTGTTAACCGAGAAAGCCGGAAGGGTTTCCCTGATTTCTTCCAAAACCCATTGCTATAGACGGCGTTTGGCTACAGCCCGTTGCGATGTTCCTATTTCTCCACCTCCTGTGATGAAGTATCTCTCTGGCCGCCTTGCTCTCTCTCTATTTTCTGCCCACATGAGTGGGCTCCAGGTAGGTGTAAGCACCCTGTGGCCGTTGATACATAGGGAGCCGTTGATACACAGGATGCTTCCCTGTGTTGCCCGTTTCTCCACATGCATAAATATACACATCGTGAAGGTTCATCTCTCCGTGTTTTTATGGATTCATCATCCCTCTCTTCACATGAAAATGTACACATCATGAAGATGGGAAGGCATCTTTGATGATCATGCATCCAGCCAGGTCTCTCTCTATTGCAGAAAACGGTTCAGGGTTTGATCATGGCCAATTGGTTGCATGTAATTTGCAGGCTTCACACGTGATTCGCAAGCTTCAACGGAGGGTTTTATCAGAGCTCTGGCTCGGAGGCAAAGGTCTTTATCAGAGCTGTGAATCATAGCCTTCACAGGTATGCTCTCTCTCTCTTTCTCTCTCTTTTTGATTGACTTGGTTATGTTTTATAAACCATCAAATGTTGGGGAATTCATGTAATGTTTTATAAACCATCGAATGTTGGGGATACAATAAGTGATTCTATTGATTATAATTGACTAGTGTAATTGTACCTTGTGTGTGCCTTAAGTGTGTTCCTAATAAGTGTGCACGTGTGTGGTGGTCTCCATCATGTTTGATGTCCCAACTCATGGCTGCTGATCGCTGCAGTATTTGCCCAATTTTTGACCTTGACTGACCAGTTTGCAGCAAGTGTTAATCAGTCAGAAACATTAATTGGGCTGTGTTTTCATATCGTGTCTTGCCTGTTGTGCATGCATATTGCTACATTTCTGGGTCTGGTTAGTTCATGTAGGTCATTTTTCCATCATTTGCATGCCTAGTTGCATGTGTTTCAAGCCTGCAACACTTCAAAATGCCTGTGTTTCTACCTCCATGTGCTGCTGCCCCACTGTCTTTGGCTTCTCCCAATTTCTGATACATATGAGTGAGCTATTCATCTCTGATAGCAATTTCTGATAGCTATTCATCTCTGATAGCAATCATTGCAGGAATCATCAATCAAGCTTCAATTGAAAATAATGGTATGGAGAATTGTATGAACATAAATGAATATCATTGAGAAACTTTCTGAAGTAGAACACTTGCTGACTGCCTGTTTTATTATTAGTTGAAATTTTGAATTCCTTGCTGACTGCCTGTTTTATTTATCTTCATACTTTCTGCACCAACGTCTTTGGAACACCACAATATCTTGAAACTTTTTGAGTGGACCCTCATTACAACTGCTATTCTACCAATTAATTTATTTAATTGTATTTGTAGGAATGTATTATTGTAAATTTTGAGTATCCTAAACTCTTGCTAGGTGGTCTAGTTTCAATTTGACTTAGGTTTTATTGGAGGGTTTTTGTTTGCTTAACAGTATTTCGTCGTTACAATGAATCCTTTCTTAGTTCCGCTATATATGTTTGGCATCTATTACAGGTTGACAATGGGTAAAACTTCTTGTCTATACATACATCCCATCATTTTTTTTGAATCAATGTATCTGTATAACATTTCCTTTTCTTTATTGATACATCCCATCATTTTGTTTGAATCAATGTATCTGTATAACATTTCCTTTTCTTTATTGATACATCCCATCATTTTGTTTGAATCAATGTATCTGTATAACATTTCCTTTTCTTTATTGTTCTTTAACCATATTGTTTCTAATTGTTCATCGTTGCAATGAATCCTTTCTTAGTTCCGCTATATATGTTTGGCATCTATTACAGGTTGACAATGGCTAAAACTTCTTGTCTATACATACATCCCATCATTTTGTTTGAATCAATGTATCTGTATTCCTTTTCTTTATTGTTCATTAACCATATTGTTTTCTAATTGTTCATCGTTGCAATGAATCCTTTCTTAGTTCCGCTATATATGTTTGGCAGCTGTTACAGGTTGACAATGGCTAAAACTTCTTGTCTATACATACATCCCATCATTTTGTTTGAATCAATGTATCTGTATAACATTTCTTTATTGTTCTTTAACCATATTATTTTCTAATTGTTCATCATTGCAATGAATCCTTTCTTAGTTCCGCTATATATGTTTGGCATCTATTACAGGTTGACAATGGTTAAAACTTCTTGTCTATACATACATCCCATCATTTTGTTTGAATCAATGTATCTATATAACATTTCCTTTTCTTTATTGTTCTTTAACCATATTGTTTTCTAATTGTAAGATAACTTGCAATGTAATTGGAGTTATCCTATAGTTGTCACCTTACAATCAATTATTGATATGTAAATAATAAAAATGGATAAATTATGTAAAGAACAATAAACCTGTTTGTCCATTCACATATTGTAAATGATGGATCAATTTTCATGCGTAAGGTGGAGCTCGATAAATTCTCAAGAGAGCACTCCCATGGAAGAGTTTCACCAGTTCGTGTCTCAAATGAGCCAAGATGCAATATGCAATAATGACTTCATGTACTTTTCGAGCCAAAGTGCGGGTGTTCCAAACCACATGCCAAGCCACACTGCTGTTGGCAATATCCCTGTAAATGTGTTTCCAAACCGCCCTCCTTTGATCAATCCCCGTCCTCCTCAATTCGTACCGTTCCAACGACCAAGACAATTAGGTATAGAGAGACCCACAATAGTACACAATAATGTAATTCTTCGTCTAGTTGCACATAGTCCTCAACATGGTCCCTCGGCACCACGACAACAAGAACCACAAGCAATAAGTTCTGGTGATGCCAACCAGGACACATGTGAAGAGGTTGACTTGGTTCAGGCTCAAGAACCAATGGTGCCATCTTCCGAGAATGCCACCAAACAACATCCATGACGAACATCATCGAAGTCTGATGCTCCTAAACCTCCTAAACCAAAGAGGGCGCGAAAAGGAAAGAATCAAAATGATGGTCCTGAGACACAAGATCATTCAATAGCCACAAAAAAACCATTTGCGCAATGGAAGGATGCATGGACAGTACAACTCATTCACATCCGAGGATCCATGAGTGTGGAGTTCTCAAAGCCACCGAAGCAAGGAGTGGATATATGATCCAAGGTTGCCACCCAGCTAGCATCGTTATTTCTAGAGTTTGACAAAGATGGTGAGGCATGCAGAAAAAGTTGGGGATGTGTTTATGAGTCATATAGAAAGGATAAGGCCCACAATGCCATATCAGGCAATGATCGCAAGATCATTTGTCAGTGGTATGATATTGTGGATGAATATATGTGGAATCGTGCCAATGTTGTTAGCGATGCACATGCCTTGTTTGTTGGTGGGTTGTCTTTGTCAGAAGACAACAATACATCAGTCTCCAATGATCAGGGTGACCACACCCAAGAAGACATTGGCTCCAATGAGCCTTCGAAGATTGTGCATGATTAAACAACCAACCAAGGAGCACGCAATAAAAAGGGTAGAAAGATAGAGGAGTCTCTCAATGACATGGCTAGCACCGCCCGATCAATGTTAGCCAACCAAAAATCAAACCTGCAGGAAAAAAAAACATTTGAAGAGCGCAAGCTCGTTATCATGGATACACTTGCCTCCTCAGTATCTGGTCTATTAGATGTAATCAAAAGTCTTAAAAATGAATGGTGAATTCAACTGTAGATGAATTTGGAACGTTTTAAAAAACAAATTTTTAATTCTGCCTTTACATCTCTCTTCATTTGTCTCATAAAGTTTCGTCAAATCTTTTGACAGGTGAATGGACGACGAAAGTCTTTTGATAATGTGTGTCATCGGTGTTGTAGTCGCTGCCATAGCAATGTTTCAACTATTGTTGAGTGATTTGGATGACGGGGACGATGACAGCATACTATTGCATACTTTGATGGAGTGCATGGCTCAAGGTTACATTGCACGTCAAGCCAGGATAGGTCAGTGAAGGCACGATCGATGGTCATGTTGGGCCTATCCAAGACCACAAACTTTTATGGAGCATCTGGGGAGTTATACAAACCAAATGTTTAAAAGCAGGTTACAAGTTAGCAAGAGTAAATTTGAATGTCTCGTCGCGAAATTAGCACCACAAATGCGACACAAGAATACGAACTATAGAAGGGCAGTACTTGTGGAGAAGCGGGTCTGTGTGGCTCTGCATTGCTTGGCAAGCGGCTCAAGTTTGGGACTAATAGCCGATTTGTACGGAGTCTCAACTTCATTTACACATCTGGCTGTTTTGGACTTTTGCGATGCACTGGGTGCTTCTGGATTGCATATTATGTATGTAAAGTGGCCTTCCCCACAACAAATGCAAAAATATGCTGGTGCATTTCAAGCCCTTCGAGGCATACCATATGTTATTGGTGTAATAGATGGTAGTCATATACCCATCATTGCCCCAAGGGAGAACCACGAAGATTATTTTAATAGGAAGGGCTTCCACTCTATTATTCTACAGATAAGCATGGCAGCCAATTGTGTTGTTTGGGACTATTACGTTGGTTGGGCAGGTTCTATGCACGATTGGAATGTTTTTCAACTTTCAGACCTAGGAAAACGATGCACAAACAAAGCTCTGGGACAATACTGTCTACTAGGCGATTGTGCTTATCCTGCACGCTTTTGGATGGTTCCTCCTTTCAAGGGTAGTAAGGATGGGCTATCTCTGGAATGTTATTATTGGAATTATATACAACCAAGTACTCGTATGCCAGTTGAAAGGGCATTTGGCATCCTTAAAGCACGATTTCGTATATTGTTAAAGAGATGTGACATGCTTTTACAAAATGTCCCAAAGATGGTGGCAGCATGCATTGTTCTACATAATATATGCATTGTGCATGGAGATGGTTTTGATGATGCATGGATACATGAAGCGACAACAGAACTTGATAGAGAAAGTAATACGGCTCATCAAGACATGGACAAGCAAAATAGTTTGAGAAATGGATTAGCAGAGGTTGCTATGCTAACTAACACAGGTACCACACAAGCAATACAAAGAGCTCAAGCAGCGGAGCCAACACAAGAGGCAATCCATCTTGGGGGGGCATCTCGAAGAGACAACATTGCTCAAGCCATGTATCGAGAGAGGGAGAGCGAAAATGTGAGAACAATATTTGGTGATTCTGACTCTGCGGAGGAGATGGACGACGAAGACAATGGTGAGTAAACACATTCCGACTCTGCCTATTGTTCAGCCCATACTGTTAAGCACAATCACATCCAAGTAAGTAATTTTCAACCATCCTTGCATGATTTTTTAAAGTTTTCAGTCATCCTTGCATCTGCAGCGTAGGTGGAAAGGTGGAAAGAGGGGTGGCGTGCTAAAAAAATTTCCCTCTTTCCACCTTTCCGCAGAGAGCTCGGTAGAGCCATGCCTCAATAACATGGCGAAGGGGTTCAACTCCCCTGCTCTCTTGGAAGTGAATGAGCTTCCAAAAGCATGAATAGTAGTCACCATAGAAACAAATATATTGGCGCAGAAAGCAACGATGCAATAAGGTCATAATCTTGGAGTTCTTTGGTAGGAAAAACTTCAGATTCATGCTTTTAGTTTTATTGGTGACATTTTTTAAAGGTTTATTAGTCGGTTTAAAGTGTTTAATCAAGTATTCTAAAAATAATTATTATGAGAATGATGATCAACATCCGTAGCGTCCCTTCATTCGCATGCGATTCAAGAAGTGTCCGGTGGTAGGTGGTGGCCGGTGTGTAAACGATTGTGGACGGAAGATGGACGGACACTTATTGATAACAAAAAGTGTCCACTGCCCAGTGTGTAAGCAGGTGGCAACCCAAGTCAACTTTTCCTGTGCCCACAAGCAGGGCACAGATTGGGCGTGCAATGGCGGTGTGTAACCACCCTAGGTAAAGAATTGGTGATGGCTAGCCCTCATGTGACCTTATAATGAATTCAAATACCACGTGCCAATCAATAAATTGTTTTCAAAATGGAAACACCTTCATGAATAAGCTCCCAAAAGACTAGCTAGTCTAACTGGTGTAGCCCGTTGACTGTGCGTTTGAGGGATTCACGAACTTGCAAAGCTCACGAGGCTTCGTCTCATTCACTTTGCACTTTTATGAGATCAAAGGAAAGCAATGGTGCTCCACAAGCAGAATATGAGACAATTTGCACGTAATGTATAAAATTAGGAATATGATTAAGCTATTGATTGAGATTAGTCATCGAAGCATGTAAATAATCATATATACTTGTGCACTATTATAAACAACAATTGTTTGTCTACATGCAATAATGCATTCACTTGTGAGATATTGAATGTGTGAAGACTCCCCCCCTCTCTCTCTCTCTCTCTTACATTCTACGAAAAAACAAGTTTCTCATAAATATTTTTCTCTAACTCCTAATAAGTTATCATTCTCTCTCATCACATTAATCTATCTATACTATATTATTTTAGTTGTTTGCTTTGATGATTCCCAAACCTTCAAAATGTTCCCAAGCCTCTACCAAACCCCAAACCAAATTTAATTTTCAAATCTATTTTTCTCTCACTTGACAAAAGGTATGTCTCTAGAGAGACACCTTAAATAGCATAGCAAGGCGTGAGTGATGGATGGGTGGGGATGTGTGGGAAGCGGGCAGAACACAAGAGATGTGCCCTCTCTCTCTCTCTCTCTCTCTATATATATATATATATAACACAAAGACACAAAGAGACTGAGAGAGAGAGAGAGAGATGAAAGGTACAAAAAAGGAAAAGTTAAAAAAGAGAGATAGAGAGAGAACACAAAGACAGAGAGGAAGAGAATAAGAGTTGGGAAAAATATAGAGAGAGAAGAAAGCTCTAGAAAAGAAAGAAAGAACAAATAAAGTACAACAACTTAGAAAATGAGAATGAGAGAGAGAGAGAGAGAGAGAGAGAGAGAGAGAGAGAGAGAGAGAGAGAGAGAGATGAAATGTATAAAAAGGAAAAGTTAAAAAAGAGAGATAGAGAGAAGAGAAGAAGAGTTGGGAGAGAGAGAGAGAGAGAGAGAGAGAGAGAGAGAGGGAGAGGAAAATTGGAGAGAGCTAAAAAGTGCAAAAAGTTTTAGGGGGCCGGAATGGGATTTTGCCTTATGGGCAAGAGGATTGACGCACCCCACTCCCCTCCATCTCCCATTTTCTTTGAACCAAGTGTAATAGCAAGTCCGCTTCAAATCAAGTAATCTTGTAGAAGTGGGAGCTCGAAATTACTGACGCTAGCTGGCTGCTAGGAGACCCATCTGATTTTAGGAACCCGAAAATTTAAGTTAATACTAGTGGGTTCGACCGAAACTCTCCCGTTGCGAAGTAGACTCATTAGGGCCTAACTGACAAACCCCGTGATGTTCCAAGGGAGCACCAGGTGGCATCATTTTTGGAAAACCTACTAATAGACTACTAAAAGGTGTGTCGCGTGGATTGAGACTAGCGAATACCTCACATTGTCTCTCATCCCAACCACTATTGGAACTTTGGGTTTCAAAAATTACTAATTTCCTTCAAAAACGGTTCTAACTCAAAGTGGCCACAATTGACAATTCAGATTCAATGTATATTTAGCATAAGATGATGCAAAGTCCCACCTCAAATATTCTTGTGTTTGAGATGGTAATCGATAAATGATCTATCGGGATTCGAAATTGCTCACCAAGGAAAGGTCACACATATTAGTATCCCACACGTATAAGACATGCGTGCATTTTTGTTTTCATGACATTGCAAAACCATTCTCTATTACATTCTTCTAAACACTCTCGCCTCTCAAGTCAGTGGATCACACCACCCGCAAGACCGCCAATCTAAGGACCTTGATGCGCAAATCCAAGCTCGTCAATGAAAACCTACATGACTTTTTCTTCTACTCCTCTCTCTCTCTCTCTCTCTCTCTCTCTCTCTCATGCTCCTGCCCACTGCATTTTAGCACAAAGAGTGTAGCCTTTTTATAGACATCCACAGTGCTTCTACTACCTCGGGTGCCTTCATGATAAGGGTTTGCAGGTTTCCTTCACTCTCAAAGCAAGAAAAAGATATGGATAAAGTGTTCTACATGTGCTATGCTGGTTTTTGGCAAAGGAGAATAGTCAGCAGGCTAGCTCTGAATTCTTGCATGAGGTATGCGGTTTGGCAATGGTGCACCAAAGGTAACAAAGAAACCCTCAGAGATTAAAGGAGGAAGAAGACCTCGTAGAATGCAAGCAAGAAGGTCATTCAAGCGCTTGCCTTCTCACTAGGGCATATAAAAGAGAGATGCTATTCTTATGCTATTGCTAATGATTTCTTCTTGTACTTCATGGCTAAGGTCTCCTCAGAAAGGTAGCTCAAACGATGGTCCACCTCTACCTTCAAGGCAAGGGCTACCATCACTCAATACTAATACATCTCAAAGGGGTTCGGGTTCTTCATTCTACTTAGATCCCTTGTCATTAGGGAACTTCTTCTCCACAATGTGCTTGGATTAAAAAGGGGATAGTGCATTTTGTTAGTGGTTAAGCACATTCAAGTTTTGCTAAAATGTAGCTTGTAGGATTTTTTAACAATGGCAATCATAAAAAATAGTGATTGTTCATCATCTTCCAAGTGCTTCATAAATACTAAATGCTGAAAAGAGTACATGATAGTCTCAAAATTTGGAAATAGCAAGAAGAGTTGACTAAGGAAGAAGGACCTAGAAAATAGTAAATGACAATCTCAACATTTGGAAACAACAAATAGTGACTAAGATAGAACCTAGAAAATTTCAAGATATTTAAGGCCGCAATAATCCGTGAGATTATACTTTTAGTCATTTTCGACTCTTGAGACAAATACATTGTATTTCAAAGTCTGTTCACACGGAGAATAGTTGTTATAAAAGTGAGAGCCAAGCTCACTCGCATGTAACTTGTAATATCTCCCACATATGTATGTTTTAAATGCATAAAAGGCCCACAAGTCATGAATATCCACATGCAAGTTAGCATGTCATTAGACATGTCCATGCCAAAAACTCTAAAAGCTACTAGCATGCAAAAGTGAGATGACTAGACTTGAGAGTAGACAAGGCTTAAGGCTACCTATGAAGGAAATTGTATGTATATAATGTATAATGGCTTTCCTTCTTACTCTTTTGGGACTAGTATGTCTGGTGGAATGTTTGTTCCCTTAAGATCTTAAGCATTCTTTCATAGGCCTCTTGTTACCCTAGTATGATTTCCATGGCTACATATTTAGGGCTTCTTTTGTGGTTTGTTCAGGTTCTACATTATAATCTTGGGACTTTGCTATATCTATTGAAGATGTCATGACTAAGTGTGGTTCTAGAACTATTTTTGCTAGTGGTTGGTGATGTTCACTATATGACAGAGAGGGGAGGTGGGTTATTGGAAACCCATTTCTTTCAAATTTTAGTCATCATAGTTAGAATATTAAAGGCAGATCACCAAGCTGTATTTGACTAGTTCATAGGCTATCACCCTTGAATTTGATGCCAAAGCCAATCTATTCTAAGGCAGTGTTGTCATTTCCTAATTGAGCCTTCAATTCATCCACATGGGATTATTTGCTGTCACAACTCTATAGAAATAGAATTTGTATCCTTTTTCATTAATTTATCTATATAATGATTTATTAAATTTATTTCCTTTGCACTAATTAGATATAAAGAAAAGTGCATTGGAGCTGGCCACTGATGAGTGGTCACAGGTTATGGTGGACCCACACGGTGGGTTAGAGAAAAGATAGTTCACACTTCCACCTATATGACCCGATTGGGCGCCTGTGACTAGAACTCACGCATATCAGGGTTAGACTCGCACACAGAAAGGATTGATGCCTTGAAGTGTGGGCTAGATCCACCAGAACAGGCAGTTACAATCAACAAGATGGCATGATCATGAAATGCTTGTATAATGTGCATGTGTGGGCTGAAAGCTTGAAATGCACATTTCTTTGCATAGGAAAGTCACATGAAGATTCGGATACCATTTTTGCGATGTACACGGAAAAAGCTTTCATATGATACCCATATTGGGGGGGTCCCTAAATTCTAGGAGATCCCTAAATTTTAGGAGGTCCCTAAATTTTAGGAGCCTCGAATTAGCCTAAAAATGCTAGTCCTAAAAAATAGGGGTGTCATTCTAAAAATAGTAAGTTCTGTACTCTGACTGTGCTTACTAAATTTGGTTGTTTCTATTCTTGACAGTATTCAACCCAAAAAGGAAGGCCATAAAGAAGAGACAAGTGTCAAGACACTTGTCACACAAGTTTCCAAGTGTCCCACCACTTGTCACATCTCATGACATGTGGCTGGACACTTGTCTTGTGCTACTCCACTTTCCCCTTTTGTACTAGCTCTCCCCTCTCCTATAAATAAGAGCTCGTTTTTCTTCATTGAGCATCATTTTTCTTTGCTGTAAACTCATGTACAACACCCACAGATAGCCAGAAACTGGCCCCATCCATCCCCATCATCATCCCCCACTTCTCCATTATCAAATTCCTCCATATTCCCTCTTCTATCACTGCTGTTTTACAAGACAGCAAGCCTGTAAATTCATTACAGCACCTCCTTCTTGAGCTCTTTCTTCCATTTTAGCTACAAGAAGCAAGCTCTATCCCTGTACTGTTGATCAACGATGGAGAAAGGCTGAATTCCCCTTTTTCTTCTCTCATACTGTAAAGAAATCAGTTCTTATCATTGCATAATAGATAATGCATGTGTGTTTGTACATCTTTGCATGATCTTGTGAGAGTGAGAATTACTTCTTCTCACTCTCAGGTTGATTGTAACTGAGCTCTTCCCTAAGGGACTTGGGTTGAGCAGAAATACATTCCTTCGAGGGGGGTTGCCCATCTTCAACCTTCAATCTTGTCTCCATTACTTTTACATTTTTATGGTTGTAATTTTGTGAGTAATTTTCATTTTCAGCTTTAAGTGTTCATTCTCTTTTCTATTAAATCTCGAAAACAAGCAAATATCATAATTGTTAAGCATACTACGTTGTTCGGGGCGTTTACAGTGGTATCAGAGCTTTGGCTCGGTCCTCACCCCCAACACTGGTAGTGCTTACAACTATAAGTTTGTTTGTTTTGAGCCCTTGCATTGAGTGCGTGAGCATATTTTTTTTCTTTAGTCTCAATGGATCAATCGAGTGCTATCCTTCAAGCCATTCAAAGTCTTAGAGAGGAGAATTAGCAAATTCGTGAGCAACTTCTCAAACTAGAAAAAGTTGAGAATCCCAAAGAATTCAAGGAAAGAAGCCCATCTACTTCAAGGAGACAAAGCCATACCAATGAAAGGAGCCGATCAAGAAGTCCAACTACTTCTAAGAGGCAGTTCCATTCTACTTCAAGACAAAGAAAGAGATCGCGTCGAAGCTCATCCTCTTCTTCAAAGTCATCTGGCGCCTATTCTGATGGATCCTCTTCTAGTAATAAAGAGTCACACCCTTCTCGTGGAAGACCTCATCATCGTCAAAGGCGTCGACATTCTTCACCCTCGTCTCCATCTTCATCCCCATCAAGCACTTCATCATCTTCAACCTCAAGATCCGAGCATGGACGAAGGAATAAGAAGAAGAAGAAGACTAAGTCACTATCTCAACTTGAAAAGAAGATCAAGTTCAGTATGTATGATGGTTCCCGAAATCCAGATCTTCTTCTGAAGTTTATTCACCAATTTCAAATTTTGTATGGTCGTGACAAGTATAAATTAAAAGAAAAGATTAAGTTTGCAGCTTTACATTTAACCGACTTAGCCCATACTTGGTGGACGGGGTTGGAATATGATCATGCTGCCCCAAAATCATGGCGATCCTTTGTTCGCCTGATACAAAGCCAATTTCTTCCTGTTCATTTCAAAAGAGATGTAAAAATGGAATGGGATCGGCTTTGGCAAAGGAAAAATGAGTCACTTGGTGACTATACCAAGAGATTTTGGGAGCTACTTTTGAAGGTCCAACATTTCAAGAAGATCAGCAGTTCGGAAAAGCTTAGAAAGTTTCAAGGAGGTTTGCATTTTAAACTTCGTACTGCTCTTAATCATTATCATTGTTCTAGTCTCAGGGAACTCATTGACCATGCTGAGACATGGAAAATGGAGCACAATGGCAACAAATCATTCCAAAAGAATGATAAGAAGAGAGTAACTGATGATGAGGAGTATTCAGCCCCAAATGAAGGACAAAAACACTGGCAAAAGCAGCCATCAAATCAAAAGAAGATGAAGCCCTATGCACCTCCTAATGCTCCTCAATTTCGCTCCAATCTATACCCACAAGCAAAGCAATTTTCCGAAGAAGAAAAGCAACGCTTCATGAAAGAAGGGAAGTGCTTTAAACGTGGACAAACAGGCCACATAGCGAAGCAATGTCCAAACAAAGGACAAAGCAAGGTTTCTGACAACAAGCCTAAGTCGCCAGTGAAAATCAATGCTATCAGTGATGTAATTGCAAACACAACTCACCCTCTAGAGACGCGCAAATTATTAAAAGCTTGGGGACAGTTGCAAGGTAAGCAAGCACTATTCTTGATAGATCTTGGGGCGAATGAAAATATTATTTCCTTGCAATTAGCTAAAGAGCTTGGATTAAAGAATGAAGAGATGGACACTCCGGTAGAAGTTCGCCAAGCTTTAAATGTTGATGAAGGTGACACAATGAAGACTGTGATACCCTACATTGGCAAGCTCAAGTTTCAAATTCAAGGCTACAGTGACGAAGATACCTTCTGTATCGGAGACCTTGATGGTTGCGATGTGATTCTTGGCATGCCCTAGAATCATAGAATAGATTCAACCATCTTCTCTCAGAAAAAGAAGGTAGAACTCACCAACAAAGGCAAGAAGTACGAGATCCAAGCTGGAGTTTCTGGAGACACCATACCTATGATTAACCAATGCACCAGCCACCTTTAATCGAATGATGGAGCGCATCTTTAGAGAGCATCGACAATATGTCGGTACTTTCTTTGATGATATTCTTGTCTTTAGCAAGAATGAAGAGGAGCATCATCAACACTTGGAAATTGTTCTACAATTACTACAACAAAATCAACTCTTGGTAAATGGTAAAAAGAGTGAATTTTTCATGCATAAAATAAATTACCTTGGGCATGTCATCTCTTTTGAAGGGATTCAGATGGATCCTGAAAAGATCAGGATAATCCAAGAATGGCCTCATCTTCGTGATGTACATGAGGTGCGATCGTTTCTTGGCTTATGTTCTTATTACCGCCGCTTCATCAAGCATTTTGCACATATGGCTTCTCCACTTCATGACCTTACAAAGAAGAAGATCTCTTTCCAATGGAAGGAAAAAGAGAAGGCAGCCTTCACAAGGTTGAAAACAGCTCTTACTTCTGGACCTGTTCTTATCATTCCAGATCTGGTAAAACCATTTGTGGTGGAAGCATATGCTTGCGGTGATTGTATTGGTGCAGTGCTAAATCAAGAAGGCCATGCCGTAGCCTTTGAAAGTCGCCGTCTAAATGATGTGGAGAAAAGGTATGACATTTATGAAAAGGAGCTCTTAGTAGTGGTTCATGCTTTTAGGCAATGAATTCCTTATTAAAACCGATCATCAAAGCTTGAAGTATTTCAAGACTCAAAAGCATTTGCAGGAGAAACATGCAAGATGGGAAAATTTTTTGTCTATGTTTCATTTTCAAATTATGTACACTCCAGGGAAACAAAATGTAGTTGCTGATGCACTTTCTAGAGTGCCTCGCATTGCAACTATTACAGTGGCTCATCATGAAGATTTTCAAACGATGAAGAATACTTATGATGAAGATACTGATTTTGCAGCAATTTGGTCAAATTTACAGCAAGGAGGTTCTCATCCAGATTATTCCATCAAAGATGGTTACCTTCTCATGAACAATCGCCTTTGTGTCACTCTTCCTGTTCGACAAAAGGTGCTTAAAGAAAGTCATGAACCCCCTTATGCAGGGCATAGAGGGAGGGCAGCCACTCTAAGTGCAATTGAGCGCTACTTTTATTGGCCAACATTACGAAAAGATACACATAACTTCATTGAGGCTTGTCTGGTATGCCAAAAATCCAAATATGATAGGCAGAAGATTCCAGGATTGTTGCAACCTCTTCCAGTGCCCAAAGATCTATGGGAATCTATCACAATGGATTTCATCTCAGGTATTCCAAGAACACCTCAAGGTCATGATATGATTTGGGTCATAATTGATAGATTCAGCAAACAATCACATTTTATTCCATGTCATAAAACATTGAAATCTGCACAAGCTGCAAGACTTTTCATTCAACATATCTTCAGATTACATGGTATGCCTTCTGAGATCATTTCAGATAGAGACTCCAAATTCACAAGTAACTTTTGGCGTGCTTTATTTGAGAATTTGGGAACCACTTTAAAGTTCTCCTTAGCTTTTCATCCTCAAACTGACGGCCAAACAGAGGTGATGAATCTCACTCTTTTGGATATGTTGAAAGCTTATGTTAGTGAACATAAGTCACAATGGGAGAAATATCTTCCATTATTGGAGTTTGCTTACAACAATACAATGCACTCATCCACAGGGAAAGCTCCAAATGAAATAGTACAGGGTAAAGTGATTCCTCCTCCAATTATTCGCACTAAAGATAAGATTTTTGCTGCTGATGAGTTTGCTTCAGATTTAAAAACAACAATGGATCAAGTTCGAGGCACTATCAAAGTTGCGCAAGAGCGACAAAAGAAGCAAGCAGATAAATGAAGAAGACCTTTGGCTTTTGAAAAAGGTCAATATGTCTTGCTAAAGTTTGATAAAAGCAGGCTCAAACAAGGTTCTGGTCAAAATTCATCTTTTCCAAAGCTCTCCAGTAGATACTTTGGACCCTTCAAAGTGATTGAGAAAATAAATGAAGTTTCTTATCGACTTGAGCTTCCTACTCATTGGAAAATACACAATGCTTTTCATGTAAGTTTGCTAAAACCTTACATAGGACCAGAACCAAAGGAACCCATTACTGAAGATCCCCCAGAAGTTGAAGAAACAGAGCAACTCTTGGAACCTGAAAAGATTTTGTTTCTCAAGGATCGAACCACGAGAAGTGGCCTTGTGACACGAAAATTCTTGCTAAAATTCAAGAATCTACCCACCACAGATGCACAGTGGGTAGATGAAAAATTCATGAAGGATTACCCAAATATTCTACAACAATATCAAGAAGATTTTCAGCTGAGGACAGCTGAATAAAAGCCAGAGGGCTGTCACAACTCTATAGAAACAGAATTTGTATCCTTTTTCATTAATTTATCTATATAATGATTTATTAAATTTATTTCCTTTGCACTAATTAGATATAAAGAAAAGTGCATTGGAGTTGGCCACTGATGAGTGGTCACAGGTTATGGTGGACCCACACGGTGGGTTAGAGAAAAGATAGTTCACACTTCCACCTATATGACCCGATTGGGCGCCTGTGACTAGAACTCACGCATATCAGGGTTAGACTCGCACACAGAAAGGATTGATGCCTTGAAGTGTGGGCTAGATCCACCAGAACAGGCAGTTACAATCAACAAGATGGCATGATCATGAAATGCTTGTATAATGTGCATGTGTGGGCTGAAAGCTTGAAATGCACATTTCTTTGCATAGGAAAGTCACATGAAGATTCGGATACCATTTTTGCGATGTACACGGAAAAAGCTTTCATATGATACCCATATTGGGGGGGTCCCTAAATTCTAGGAGATCCCTAAATTTTAGGAGGTCCCTAAATTTTAGGAGCCTCGAATTAGCCTAAAAATGCTAGTCCTAAAAAATAGGGGTGTCATTCTAAAAATAGTAAGTTCTGTACTCTGACTGTGCTTACTAAATTTGGTTGTTTCTATTCTTGACAGTATTCAACCCAAAAAGGAAGGCCATAAAGAAGAGACAAGTGTCAAGACACTTGTCACACAAGTTTCCAAGTGTCCCACCACTTGTCACATCTCATGACATGTGGCTGGACACTTGTCTTGTGCTACTCCACTTTCCCCTTTTGTACTAGCTCTCCCCTCTCCTATAAATAAGAGCTCGTTTTTCTTCATTGAGCATCATTTTTCTTTGCTGTAAACTCATGTACAACACCCACAGATAGCCAGAAACTGGCCCCATCCATCCCCATCATCATCCCCCACTTCTCCATTATCAAATTCCTCCATATTCCCTCTTCTATCACTGCTGTTTTACAAGACAGCAAGCCTGTAAATTCATTACAGCACCTCCTTCTTGAGCTCTTTCTTCCATTTTAGCTACAAGAAGCAAGCTCTATCCCTATACTGTTGATCAACGATGGAGAAAGGCTGAATTCCCCTTTTTCTTCTCTCATACTGTAAAGAAATCAGTTCTTATCATTGCATAATAGATAATGCATGTGTGTTTGTACATCTTTGCATGATCTTGTGAGAGTGAGAATTACTTCTTCTCACTCTCAGGTTGATTGTAACTGAGCTCTTCCCTAAGGGACTTGGGTTGAGCAGAAATACATTCCTTCGGGGGGGGTTGCCCATCTTCAACCCTCAATCTTGTCTCCATTACTTTTACATTTTTATGGCTGTAATTTTGTGAGTAATTTTCATTTTCAGCTTTAAGTGTTCATTCTCTTTTCTATTAAATCTCGAAAACAAGCAAATATCATAATTGTTAAGCATACTACGTTGTTCAGGGCGTTTACATTTGCACTCTCAAGGCAGTTTTTATGGCTTTGTTGCATATCTCTTGGTGGAGAGAGATGACATATTGGCACACGACCACCTACTCTTTGTACTAACTGTCTTAGAAGAGGGTGTTGGCTAGATCTCTAGCCATGCGATGAAGTGTTGTTGTGTGAGCCTACTCAGCTTCTCCTTGCATTTTGATTATTGCTCATGTAAGATTTATCTCTAGTCTGATATGTAGGCTAGTGAAGGTAGTTTGTAGAGCTGAGTGTGTGTGAGCTTGCTGAATGTTTGCAAATTCCCTTGTTGGGATTGCTACTTTGGATTTCTATTTTTTTGTTTATACTCTGCATTCATCTAAATTGCACCTTAGCTTCCTCCCCTTGTTTTTGCAACTTTGTCAAGCCTTCTTACCCTTGGATTCCAACTCCTTATCCCTAGTCTCCAATTGGCCATGGAGGTCTCATTGTTATGGTTCAATTTCTCCCAAGCACTCTTGCTAAGCCTTTGTAACTTCGTCTAATTTATATTACAATCCTTGTTTTTCCATGATTACCCATGCTTTATCCTTCATAAGTTTTCACACAATTATTCTAGTGTAGTCAAAACTTCCTCGAATGCATATCAATTGACTAAATTGACTTCCATACTCATGAAAGCGATGAGTTTGAATCTTTTGGTTGATGTCCATCTCTTTTGGATGTGGTCTATGGAGATTAATGCAAACCAACCTTCTATATCTCCCTGTACTTAGTCATGTAAAATGGTTTAAATATCTCCCATGTATTCTTCATATGAGAGATAAATAAATTTCCTAACTTCAATCCCCAAAAATTAGTGCAGCAAGCCCAAGTTTGTCATTTTAAACTCAAATCTCAAAGCATTTTCAAGACTAATAGATTATTGAAGTCCAATCTTAAATATAGCTTATCTATCCATTAATACCATGCTCTAGGATCTTGTTTCAACCTATACAATGCATTTTTTAGCTTACAAACTTTGGTCTTAGAATGGGGGGGCTCAAACCTTAGTGGCTAAGCCACATACACCTCCTCCTTGAGGCTACCATTCAAGAATACTGATTTAACATCCATTTGGTAGACTCTCCACCTCTTTTGAGGAGCCACTATGAGTATTACATGAATAATGGTCATTTTGGAAATTTGAGAAAATGATTCTTGAAAATCAAACCGTTTAGCTTGTGAAAATCCATGTACACTCAATCTAGCTTTGCACTTTTCTAGATTGACATTAGCCTTATACTTTACCATCTAGACCCACTTAGTGCCAATGACCTTCCTCTTCTTTGGCCAATCCACTAGATCCCAAGTGTCATTCTTCATTTTCCTATCATGCTCAGCTTCCATAGTTGCTTGCCATGCTGGATCAGTAAGTGCTTCTTCCAAGTTAGTTGGCTCAGACAAGTTCATAGTGTACTACTTATTCACTTAATGATAAAGTTTAAGAACTTTTCTTTTCCTCCTCTACTGTATGTTACTACTCCTTGAACACCAACATCATGGCTTGCTATGATCTTCCTTTTCTCTTGGTCATACAATTTGTAAGCCTTTTTCTCATCACTAAAACCCAAGAAGATACATTTGTAAGCCTTTTATCCATCAATATAAACCAAGAAGATACATTTGGTGCTTTTCCTTTAAACTTGTTCTTCTTATCCTTTGGACCATGTGCATAACATTCACATCCAAAAGTTCTGAGTGAGACAAATGGTTTCTTTCTAGTGTAGGCCTCATGAGGAGTATTTCCTTTGATAGGCTTTGTCTAGCTCCAATTGAGTATATAGACTATATTATTCGATAGCTTTAGCCAAAAACTTGTTAGGCAATCCCTTGAATTTAATCATGCACATTTCTATCTCCATAGTTGTGCAATTTGGGCATCAACAATACCAACTTGTTAAGGTGTATGAAGGCATCATCAATTGACCCTTAATCCCTTTGCTCTAGTAAAATTCTTCAAACTTTTGTGAGTTGAGTTCATCACCACCATTTGTTCTAAATTTCTTCACACTTTTTTCATGTTTCATTCTCAACGGTGTTAGCCATTTTTTAAACTTACCAAAAGCTTGAGTCGTATAATGAAAGGAAGTATATACACATCTTTCTATTGTAATTGTCAATGATCAACATGAAATAAGAAGATTCTCCCAAGGCTTGTGCACGCATTTTACCACACAAGTTAACATGCACCAACTCCAAAGGAGGTTTTACTCTCTCACCAATGCAAAAGCACCTATTGTGCATTGAAAAATGTATGATATTTTGAATGCATCTCTCTTCATTCTCTATTTGCCCTCAAGTGCCCAACATTATTATTTTTTCCAAAGTTTAAATGAATTGCTAATTACCATTAACTACACTTGAAAGTCATATCATGATTCACATAATCAAAGTTTTACATCAACACATGAGAATCAATATCACTTAACTATACGTACATGTTTCAAAGCTGCACTTGTGCACCCCTTCTAATCCACAGTACGAAGGGTGCAAATGACTTCACTAGCCAATGTGTTTGGTCCCAAGGATGAAACCAAGATGTTGCACTCTACAAGCTCAACATTAGGACCATTTGACATATTCTTATTATATCAAAGATTTTGGCCGAAGAAGCATGTGGATATCTCTCACTTAACCTACTCACACACTAACGAATATAACAACTCGATACTCATTAAAAATGCACTTTTCATTCACCGCATTGTAGTCCTTTCCACAATAAGCCACATTCCACAATCCACATGTAGACTCCTCAATCCTAACCTTTCTTTTGTGGTTCTCCATGATCAACATGAGTTTCTAACATTGAGCTTGAGGAGATGAAGAGAAGAAGAAAGCTTCATGTACCACATCCCTTACTCTCTCACACTCTTGCTTGCATTCACAACTCACAAGGAGGATGGAATGGAAAAAAAGAGGAAAGAATGCAAGGAGATTCTCATTGCCATGTCCCTCACTCCACAGACACTCTCACTCTCCCTCTCCTTCACTCTCACTCCAAGATAGCGATGTAAGAAGGCTAGAAGGAAAAGTTTCTGCACACATGAATAGCTTGTTTTATTATTTTTCATCTCTTTTATACACAGATTCTAGAGTTAGGGCTTTCCCATCCCCCTTGGGTACCCAATCCCTTTTGTTGCTTTGCTTGCAACTTGGCCCATTTGAAAAGATGAATATTTTAGTCCAACCTCTTCACCACTAGAGCATCTAGCAAGAAATGGCAAATTATTAGATGACATTTTGAGACATGGCTCACATGACATTTTTTGGTGTTATACCTTTGAGCGCATGGTATCATCATACATAGGGATCTATATGACAAGTCTTCCCTCTTATTGCATGCACCTAGATCTTAGCCTTAATCTAAAAATTGGCTAACACACATGGTAACTACATGGTGCTACTCAATTGGATATAATTCACATGGGAGTGAGACTAGATCTCAATGAAACATCCAACTAATTTATACAACAATCCTTCTTTCCCAAAAATGATGGGTCTTTTCCTTTTGCAATTAACACTAAAGTCAGCAGACCCTGGCCCCCTTAGATGGCACTGAGTTAGGGTTCTACCATATTTCTTCAAGATGGTCAACATTCAGCTCTTCTCGAATTCTTAATCTATTATTTCTTTTGCAAAAGCCTCTTAGCTAATAGAGACCACCTGCCTATAGAAAACTTCCATTGGGGACTCACCCACTCGCTTCCCTGAAATGTATTCTTTAGTTAACTAATTACATTCTATCATAATAATGTTAAGTATACAAAGACAACTTCCTTAATGAATCCATTAATACACATTGTTTCATAGAATATTAGGAATGCTATACACAAAACAATATCAAATAGTCTTCTAGGAAATAGTGGCAAACAAAGTACTTATATCTTCTCCAAGGTATTCTTCCAAATCAATATTTTGTCCCTTACATTGGGACCTATATCCAAAGGACCTCGATATCTTTGCCAAAATCCCATAGATACCATCCATATAATCTGCCTTTATCTAGAATAGGGCCTTCTAATGTCCATAGCCATTAGGCTACAAAGGTTTCTATCTCTATCCTAGGCGCAACGTGGGGTTTCCAAAGGCTTCTTGATTCAAATGCTGTGTAGGAGCAAACCTTACCTTTTGTAGCGGTCTTCTCATCAACACTTGATTTTTGGCTAATGTATTTACTATTAGGTAGCACTTTGCTAAGTTTCTTACCTTTATTGGCATCTTCAAGGTGTGATCAGGGAGGTAATCCACCCCTACATCAAACCCTTGTCCAATAAATTGTCAAAGGAGCATAACTCTTCCCATTCTTTAGTCTCACTTTTTCCCCTTCTTAGATGACCTCTCAATACCTTTAGCATTTCTTTACAAATTCTTAATTTCTTCTTACAAAATTTCAAGGAAAGCATACCACTTGAATGTAGTTTCTAGTAGCTATATCCTTAAGGAAGATATTACCATCAATTTCTAATGGACAATCTATTCCATATCTCTAAGGAGGTTGTATGTTATAATCCTCTTCTAAAAGTATAATAAAATTATTTAAGAAACTTGAGTAGGCCTTATTTTAGAGTCCTTGATCCTCTTTACCCCTAGAAGATCTCATAATTTATTTCACACTAGTTGGTGTTTGGTAAATAATCTTAGTCTCTTGGGATTCTCTTCAAGGTAAAGCCATCCCTAGTAGTTGTATCATGTAATCAATGACTAAGTGGCTACTCAAGTGAGTCATGCATGTAACCACCATAACAACTTTTTAGGAAAACTAAAATAACCATTTTCCTTGCCAAAAAATATATTATCTCTCATTTTTATGTTACTTATCCTTCTAAGCATTTTCTTAGAAGGATAAGCAATTTGCTTAAGTAGAAGAAAGTCCGAATTTATGAGAAGTATTTGAGAGTCTAGCATTGTGACTAGGGAAGTGGTTGCCATTGTGGTTGGATGCTCCAAACCCAAAACTTTCCATTTGCATGCCATCTTGTGCTCCTTACTTTGATGCTATTGTCTCTTTGCTAACTCCATATATAGGGCCTTGGATGATCTTGGTAGCTTCCAAAAATTGCAAGAGTAGCACATCCAAGCAAGCTCCCTTTGATAATACTCTTTTCCCTTTATGTTTGTGACCTCAATCTTGTATACTATCAATACTACTAGTTATTGCCTTGGTGGTCATAGGTATTTTTGATACTTGGGTACCCATTAAGCAATAGTAGAGTAAGAGCCATGTAACAAGGTGTTCAAGAGTAGGGCTGAAATATGTTGATGGAAAAATGAGAATCCATATGGTGTAGTGACGACATTGAAAAAGAAGGGAGTAAAATATGGTGGTGGGTGGAGGCTGATTATAGGGTGTTCAAGAGTAGGGTTGAATTATATTGATGGCAAAAGAAGGGTCCATATGATGTGGTAATGATGAAAAAGAAGGGAATAAAATATGGTAGTGGGTGGAGGCTTGATATAATCAGCCTATGTAGCCTTGCTTCACAAGCCAAGGCCTCCTCTCCCTAATGAAAGTTAATGTCTCTCTCTCTCTCTCTCTCTCTCTCTCTCTCTCTCTCTCTCTCTCTCTCTCTCTCTCTCTCTCTCTCTCTCTCTCTCTCTCTCTCTCTCTCTCTCTCTCTCTCTCTCTCTCTCTCTCTCTCCCTCTACATACATAGATGTGTGTGTGTACTTGGAAAAATGGATGGATCAACCTTAATGGCCCATGAAAGGTTGCTTATATAGCTTTTTTTGCCTTTCAGTGTTGTGATGAGGACAAGAGGCTGCAATGGGGAGGTGTGTAAAGTTGCCTCTCCCTCTTGTTCTCTTTCCCTTGGTTGCTCCTCATTTTTAATCAATGCCGTCCTATCTCTCAATTTATGGTGGCCAATCAATCGTCTCCTCTTGTTCTTGTGTTCATGGCAATGTTTTTTTAGAGCCCATGGAGGAGTTGACAATGAAGAAATTTAGAGAAAATATTTAAAGCTTTTGAATTTTGAATTTTTACTACTATTAATCTTTATCCTTAGCCCCCATTCACATGTGAGGAGCATAGGATATTAGTAATTATAAATAAATAGATAAATTATTGTTACTATTATTGATTTAGTTAATTACTAAATTAGCTAACTAATATTACTAATCTAATACTAACCTATATTATTGAGTAACTAAACTAAGTTAGCAACTAACTTAACTAACTTAATAATCTTCTATTTTTCTTTCTTTTAAATTTGTATGTTTGTATGTGTAGTCTGTGCCCCTTGTATATGACATTATGAGGTGCTTTCACTTTATCGGATATTTATATATTTTGTAGTATTAACCATGATGATTTCAAGAGTAGATGCTCACATGTGTTGAAAGCGTTTGTAGAATTTGTCAACGTGTTTGTATGCATGTAATTATCTTATATGAGGGGGAGATATGTGTATTATATTCTCTTCCCCTTAGAGAAATCAAGATATAATCTCAATTGAAAATAGGACATTGAAGTTTGAAACGCATTTTATTCCATTCAAGTTGTGTTATATTTTGCTCACTACCTATTTACAAGATGCACAGGGTTACTTATTCCATTCAAGTTATGTTATATTTTTATCGCTATCTATTTACAATATACACAAGGTTCCTTTCTAGGTTTTTGGATCTATTATGTCTTTAAGTGTTGGTCTAGTGTTTGATTTATGTAGGATGGCAAAGTTCCATGCCATGTTGTGTGCTTCATTTCCAGAGCTTCTTTTGGTTGCTTGCCCTCCATATTCTTAGGAAAACTCAAGTCATTCTTTTCCCAAGTTCCCTACTCACTAAACTAGAAGCATTAACAATTGGGACATCCCCTTTGCACATGTCCAAATTCACAATACTCAAAGCATTGATGATAACTAACTTGACTTCCTAGATCATCAAGATAGTGTTACTCTTCCCCTTCATAGTGTAGATGTTATTTTTGCTCTTCCTCTTCCATTTTGAGGCCAAGTTGTATCCCATCAAATCCTAACAAGGCTTTTAGCTCAACTAAGAGCATCTTCTACATCAATGTGCCTCATTGCTTTAAGCTAGCATTGAGGGGTGGATTTTGACCTTGACATAAGTGTGCTACTTGCTATGTCATAGACATTTGAGAAGAATATTTTTGAAGTGTGATTAATTGGGACCAGCAACCCTCTACAAGTAGGCCTCTTTACTTAAAGCTGAAGAACTCATTTATTTTGAGAGTCTAGTAAGAAGGAGATAAGTATCTAACATGCATAGTGGCTTTTATTTGCTCCCATGTTTGGAAAGACTTAGTGACAACCTTGTCGTGTCGTGACACCATTTCTTCCATGAGAGACATGCTTCTCTTGTAGGTCAAAGACAAGCGATCATTGAGTAATTTGCAATACTAGTGCATTGTGGAGAAATGGCCTTCTAGGCCTCTCAATTTAGACCTTCATATTGCCATCAAATTCAACAATTTCACTTGCTTCAAGATGAACTTTGAAAATTGGTATTGTTGGTCGAGGGTGGTACATGACAATAAACAAATTTCACTTTTTGTTAGCTCCCCAACCCTTAAGTGCTAAAATTTATTATACTTTGATTTGTTATTATCCTTTTTTAATTCCAATATTGTGTGTGATATACCGTCTCCCTATCCAAGCTAGTGGAGGAGATGTTTGATAATCACTCAAATGCCTCTCTTGAGTAGTGCCATCCAGACCCCTTAGGATTCATAAACCTAACTACTCAAGTGACTTTTGAGCCTACATTGCAATTGAATGCCACAGCCTCAACCCACTAGGACAAACTTCTAGAATCTATGACCTATCAATCTTTGTCACCACCAATTTAGTGCCTGGTCAAGAAAGGTCAGTTTGCAATTGATTAATGATTAGGGCAAACTAGCAACACGTTTGTTCAAAGATAGAGAGAGAGTTGAGCATCGACCCTTCTTCCTTGACATAATGCCACCCTAGCCCCCTAAAATAATGCTAATAGGGATCTATAACTCAATAAGTCAAATATTGGGTCATTTCTATAAGTTTCGTCAAGAAAGCACTTGTTTCATCGAGTCCAACCACTCCTAGGACAGTGTCATAATGATGCTATCCACATACTTTTCAACCCAATCCACCTGACATTTTTATTTATTGAATTATGGTCCTACCACACTATGAGGACACATGAAAACAACTTCCTTAATTAGCTCCTTATTATACAGAAGGCTCACTGAACTATAGGCATAACATAAGAATAATTGAAAATAATCATTTTCACGTAGTTCTTAATGTCTTATTGATTTACATCAAAGATTATCAAGCAGATTATTTTGGATTCTTGTGGTGTCGAAATGTAATGTTTTGGTTTTGCAAGGTGTCTCTCTTCCCAATGCCTAGAATGCTATGAACTTTGCATATTTAAAAAAGTTCATATTTAATAAAGTATATGCATGGAGTCAGACACCACGGTGTGCATGGAGCCATTTTGAGAGTGTTGGAATGGCTCCTTGCACATAGGGCCCAAGTCAATTTTTGATGCTTAAAGCAGATGTTTGGCAAGGTCTCATGGATGCCCTCACAAGATTGCTTCGGTGCATTATTTTATTGTGCTAAACGTGTGAATAGTAGTTGTCATCTTTCAATCTCATGCTAGTAGCAAAGCTTTGTTTCAAAGTATGATTGTGTTTGACACATCAAAGAATTATTAATGGAGTCTGCGAACTTAGAAGATTTTCTACAAGTGCCAATTTGCACCCACAATATTCCCATTCATTGAAACTTGCTTTCATCCCTATTAGATAAGTGGGCCCTTCTTTAGCATAGATTTGAAATCTCCTAAAGCAAGAAGAGTTGATCCTTTAGTTGTGCAAATGTGTTTTTTGAAAGGTCCTTTGAGTAGATTTGAGTTTGTCTAAGATGGTAGGATAGATATCATACAGTAGAGTTGTCTTTATAGCAAGAGTTGTTTAGAGTTGCGAAAATAGGTAAAAAACTTAGGTGTGATGATGTGGAAGATCAATCATGTGGTCCATGGAACAGTTGTGGTGATCATGAGACTATATTAGGAGTTGGCAAGGTTTCTACCAAAAGGATGTGATGACGCAACATTTTGCTAAATAGGCATAGTGTACTAGTTCCAAGGTCAAAGTGCACTCAAATAAAACACACTTCATTAAAAATTGAGATTGATTGCTAAGACAAGATCTCAAATTTTCAAACACACTTGGGTCATCTAGCACTTACAATATATTTTCCTCAAGCACACAAGGTTCTATGTTGTTATACAATGACACACTATGAGGTTTCTAACTCAGTTGAGGTGTTGTTTTCCTTTAGTAGTGGTGTAGATCAATGAATGTTGATGTATTAATTGAATGAATCCTGTGATTGAAAGCTAAGGTAGAATCTTGCAATAGACTTGGGCCTACTATATTGGCAAACTTCATGATCGAGATGCTCAGGATTAGACATTACACACTAGAGTGGTCTACACTAGGCAAGAGTTATTGTGAGTGCCAAAAATAGGAAAAAAACTTAGCTATGGCGATATAGCACATTATCCATGTATTGGTCAAAGGGACTAGTTGTGGTAATAAGGAGATTATCTCTGGTAGTTGGCAAGGGTCCTACCTAGGGGATGCCTGGTGCCCCAAGAGGAACACCAAGGAAAATGGAATTCTCTTCCAAGAAAACCTATCTTTTAACATCAACAAGATTTTATTTCGTTCTTTTGATCATCAAAACAAAGAAAACAACAATTCTTCATGTAGTATCATAGTAGATTTCTCCCACGGATTTGATAGAATCAACCATAATCTTCAACATCTTCATGAAATCCATCAACATAACAAAGAACACAAAGAAATACACCATCTTTGAATGGAAATCAATCACATATTATTCATCTTCCAATGTCTTCATAGTTCTCTCTCTCAATCTCTCATATACAGTTACACTGTTTTGATAGAATTGACAATCTCTGGCTCTCTCTCCCTCTCTCTCTCAATAGTACATCATCTCCTCACTATAATGCTCTCCTAATAACTCTCAATAATCCTTCTTAGGTCGGGGATGCACCTCCCAAGAGGTATGTCTGATATGAAGAGTCACCAGAGCCACTACAGTGTCTTTTCACAGCTCACTATTGTCATTGTCACTTAGTCTTCTCTTCAGTCTTTAGCAACTGCTTCTTCCACTTGTTTTAGCTCTTTTGAACTTAGATTTATCCTTTCCAAAGGTTAGAAAACTTTTTCAAAGTCACACATACATTCTACAGAACACTTACAAAAGGTCTACAGAACAGTTACAGTACAGTACTAGAGCAGCTACAGTACAGTTACAGTATAGAGACAGAGCAGAGACAGAGGCTCTATAGACGGTCTAGAGAGGGTTACAGAAGGTCATCAGAACCTCATAACTCATACTCAAACCATTCCAAACTATCAAAAACTATTCAATATGCTTCCAAAAGATCTCAATCTTCATCAATCATCAATCCCTCCTTCATACAGAAGACAATTAGAACAAAATAGAAGCTATACAGAACCAATTAGAAGCTCAACAGAACCTACTAGAACATCACAAAGCTTCATATCTCCACTAAGAATCATCATGAACTTCCAAAACATAATCAATATCATCCAAAACATTCTCAAATACTTCCATTAACAACTATACATCACTCTAAATCCATAAAAAATCGATCATTCAGACCTCAAAAACAACAAAAATCAGTAAAAAATTCAGTCTTTTTCCACTCTCAACATATCCCCACACTTAGAAAGGAAGCGTTCTCGCGACCTAAGGAAAAGAAGAATATAAGTTCATTAAAGAGCTCAATTTGGATCTTTCGTCAGATCTTCAATAATCTCTCCAAAACCACGACCCCAACTTATTACCTGTATCTAATAGAAAAAACTACTAAAGGAAAACTTCCATTATTCATTAACTCATTTGATTAATCATTTAAAAACCATAACAAATTTGTAAAGGATATAATAGGTTTTCTTCAGCTTTCCACCATAGGCTTTCCATCCACCATCAATCTTTTGAAAAGAGCTCTTGAACAAGTTATTCTCAATCAGCACGAACTTATCACATACAATTATTACAACACACACACAAACACTAACACAACCATATGAATGACACCTCCAAAAAGAGATATTTATAATTAAGAATCATCCAAGATACATTGCAAAGGCATCAATGAAGATAATCCCTTTTGAAGGCTTGATGGTTTCGAAAGCGATCCATGGAGAAGGATTCATCTACAAATGTCTTTGGAGGATTTTGAAAGAACTGCAGGCAGCACATCCTTTCTAGCAAAACAAGGTATCTGCTAGGGAGACATAGGGCATGAAAATACAGGACATCCAACTGGTGGGAGTCAATGTTCACATTGACATTCATACAAAGTTTTGGAATGGCCTTTTGATCATTATGGGAATGGCGATGCATGTATGCTAGATACCAAGCAAAATGAGCTGTCAATCTCACTGAAGGATCTAGAGATTGTGAATATTGATGAGCAAAATGAAGGTAGTTCTAGTATGCTTGACTGGAAGTTATTCAATCTCCGAGAATTATTGGCCACTTTATCTGAGGTCCTGTAAGAGAATCAGTCGAGCTCTATCCTCATCTTCTGGTAATCTGCTGATCAAACCCTTCATATTCACTAACCAAATGAGGGGGTTGAGAGATAGAAGTGGCAGGAGAGGGAAGTGGAATAAGTAAAAGAGGATGAAGAGATGGGTAGGAAAAATCATAAAAGGAGGAATAAGTTAAAGAATGAGTGGCTGAAAATTTTAGGGAATCAATTAGGAAGGGTGTCAATTGATAAATAGGAAAGGTAGAAGGTACATGGATAGATGGAGAAGGGCATGGTGTGGAAGGGGAAAATACTCTATCTTCGATAAAAGAGCAATATGTAAATATTGGAATTTGAGGAAAAGATTGAGGTTGGAAAAGAAGGGGTAAAATTGATGTTGAATTAGTTTGATAAAGGGAAAGATAGGTATCATAACGATGAGCCATTTGTTGGTAGTACAGTAGGCTAGGAACAGAGGGACCTAAGTTAGATCTTCTTTGATAGGCATAAAAAAAGGTTGAATCAAATGGATGGTTTTTGGAAAGGTGAGCTAAGAGATCTACCCTCAGTTGGTTAGTGCTCTATACATAGGTAGAAGCTGTATTCTGACGTTGATTCAGGACTACAGAATCAATCATGGAGTGCAAGAAATTATCAGGGCAAGTAGCCACTTTTGAAGAGTAACTCTGGAATATGTCATCTATTCGCAACTCCAAATAGTTGACATACAAAGTAGCTTGTAAAACCACGTCTCCCACATACCAAGCCATATCTACTTCATCTGGAATCAACAGATCTCCCCGGAGATACATATATGATAGCAACATGGTATTCATTGTCACAGAATCTTCAAACACCATACAGACCACTTCTGTCAGCAACTCACGAGACCAAGCCCCACTCCAACCATCCTCTAGAAGAGGAAGATCCATCGGTGAAAGCTTCATGTAAAAGGCCAACTTCTGTAATTGATAGTGGACAAAGAAAGAATGGTCCAGAGGAACATATTCCTGGAAATGCTCAAATGTAAAACATAGCAGATCCATTCTGGATTGCAATCTTTCCACTTTATCTTGGAATAAAGGACACAAGGTAGCCTATCTTTGGAGAATTGCCAAGTCTTGTGTTGAGAGAGAAGGGATCAGTGGAACATTAGGGCTTGGAGGAACAGACCGTGACTGTGCCAGTTGGTCTTGCAACTGCTTGATTTGGGAGGCTTGTGATTCCACTGTGTCCTTAGTAGTTTGTAAGGCTGAGAGTTTTGCATCTAAAAGAGTCTGAAACTCTTGCGCTTCTTTGGACATCCTCTCTTTCTCCTCTGAGATTTTAGTGACCTCTGATTGAGCCTCTGTTAACTGAATCTTCAAAGAAGATATCTATTCTCATTGGTCTCAATCATTTGGGTTTGTTGCTCCATCTGCTTAAACAAATCTGCTAGTGTGTCTTTGGCAGAGGCTAACTCTGATGTTGCCTTATGCAATTGGTCTTTGGACTGCATCAGTTCTTCATAAAAGGAACCATATAGTTGTTGAACACAGGCGGTCATTGAAAGTTCAATTGAACTCTGGATGTCTTTACAGAGGAATGGAATGGCATCTCCTGACACTAAACTATTCAGTGAAGTGACTTATATGTCCAAGGAACCCTCTCTATGTGCTCTGAATAGGTTGTTACATGTGAGGCAAGCAAGGAGGTCACTGCCAGATGTAGCAGGAATTGTAACTGAAGGAAGAACTGAAGGAGCTTTATCTGCTACCCGCTTCAAGCGTTTTCACTGAATGACCAGGGGAGGAGGAGAATCCAGATCCTCTATATCAATAGGTTCTGACTCTTCTGAAGGTGATGGAGGAGGTACTGGATTAGATGGAGGAGGTGGTAGCACACCCTTCTTTAAACCTGAGTATGTCAAGAAAGCATACATGTAGGATCCATAGGTGACATTGGTGACATTTTCCCTGGTTACTTTGATGAAATGTTGATCCATCTTTGTGAGTAGGTAAGTGCTCCAATCTATAGCTACTCCTTTTAACACCATCCTGGAAGCTGTAAAGAGCTCTTTGGACAAGTAATGGGATGGTGTTTTGGCAAGCATAAACCTGTCTTGGAGAAATTGGCAGACCAACTTCCACACAGGATCAGTGATCATGGAAAAGGAGACTCCTGAAGTGTTGATCAATTTCTTGACATTCAGAATTTCCTTGGTCCGTTTCTGTAATAGCTTCAAAATCTCATCGTTGGAGAATAGTTGTCTAGCTGTAACAAAGGGCTCTCCTTTGTAGGGAAGAGACAGAGCCTTCCCTAACCCTCGGGGTGTCAATGTCATGGAAGCACCATGGACCAGTCTCGACTTCTTGCTGTATAAGGCAAGGAACTCATCACACATGGATGGATCTTTTGGAATCAAGGGGAATGAAGTAGCCACGAAAGTCGTGAGTCCTACCTTTGCTATAGGCTCAAAAGTGAGTAGGGAAGAGTAATCCCTACTAACCAGCGGGACATACTGGATAGGGGGAGGAGCGCGAGGTGCCATTCAGATGGAAAACTGTAAGAAGTTGGGAATAGTTAAAAATATTGATAATATGCCATGTCACACTGACATTGGTATAAAAGGAGAGAAGATGTAATTTTCATATCTTTTTGACACATTAATACAATTACAGTCTTTCTCTCCCTTCTTGCTCACAGCTTCTATGGCTTCCCCTTCTTTCTTGTCTTTCTCTCTCTAAAACTAGTCTTTCTCTCTCCTCATCACTCTTCTCTCTCTTCTGCAGTCTTCTCTCTCCTCTTTCTCTCTCCCTGGTTCTCTCTTTGACAAGTGGTATCAGAGCTTCAATCTTTGATCCATTATTTTCTTCCATTTTCACTCCTATTTCCTATTTCAAAACCAATTTCAGACAAAAATGGTACAAGACAGTGACTAGTGGAGTGCTGCAGGACATCTACAGTTAGCAAGAGACTACATCTGGAGATATCCAAGGTCAGATATGGTAGGTAAAGGCTTAAATGGCTGGACGTCATCAAATTTCATGCAAAAATGGAGGTAACTAGGGTAAAGGATGGTTAACCGGGCTTAGTTAGAGACTAAACTACAGTTACTTTTCAAAAGAGATCTTCCTTTCCTCTTTCTTCAAGCTTTGCCCAAGCTTTCATGGAGTTTGCTGGCTGAGATCTCTTCTTTTCTCACTGATCCTTGCTCTCCATCAACAATGGGCTGCATAATGGCACTCTAGACATCAAATGCAACAAGTAGAGCACCATTTCATGCCCTATTGAAGCTGCCACGTGGCCTGGACAATAGCCCGAAATTTGCGCTGATTTTTCCAGCCCTATTCTCCATCATTTCTCAGCTAATCTTCAGCTATGGTGCTTCTAATTCATCCTTGGCAGTGATTCCTTCAAGGTCCTAGTGTGTTTACTCCAAAATAGAGCTATATTTCTCAGCTTTTTACTCTCTTGAAACCCTACATGAACAGTCCATGGGCAGCCATGAAAGCTTCAGCCCAAGCTTTCATTTCTTGACAATTTCTTGAAGATTCTTCATCCTTTTGGCCCATGGAATCATCTCAGCAAGGATTCTTCAACAAATTGCAAGGATTAAGCACGGAATGGTTAAAGATTGAAGATCAAGAGCTTCTATGGAGCAAAAATTTGGGGGAAACGGGTTTAATGCTTCAATTTCAAGCATTTGAAGCTTCAAGATTGGTCTCAAGCACCGGATAAGCAAGCCTTATGGATTATTTTACCAACATTGGACAATCGGGGGCTCTATCAAGCATTTGAGAATTGATCAAGTCATCTTCAGCCATGTCAAGGTACTTCTCTTCAATTCTTAATCTCTCTCATTAATCCAATTGCTAAGCTTAATCCATTTGATTGAGAGATTAAAGAATTGAACATTATTCATTAAATTCTCAGCCAACCTTTGCTTGAATCCATCTATTCATGAATGCAATGCTTGCTTAATGCATATTAGTTCCAATCAGTGAACTAGAGGTTTCAATCTGAAATTTCAGCATAACACTTGAATCCTATTGACTGAATACATTAATTGATGCCTTTGTTTACTCTAATCCAATTGATTGGCTGAATTTCTTTTGCCCAAATTGAAATATTGTAAAAGGTTAAGTACTAGCAATCAGTGAGTCACTGAATTGCAGCGGTAAGACCCTTCTCCTATCCAAAATTTTCTTATCTCAATCAATTGCATCTCATGAAAGACTGAATGAATATTTCTGAAATGCATATCATGCTGATTGCTTAGCACACTAGCCTCTGCCATGTTGATATTCCCACCGAGGAAAAAGGTGGATGCCGGGGGAGATAGTGGGACAAAAGAGAGGTGACACTCCCTCACTATCGAAGATCCCGAAGGGGTGCAACCAACCGACCCGGGGGGAACTTTGCCCACCTCCCGGTGATTCGGAGCCCGTGTAGGGAGCCTGTCATGCCGTTTTATCCCTCACACAGGTACAACGAGTGGAGGATTGAAGATTGAAGACTTTCCAAAGACTCAAGTACCTACAGGATCAAAACATGGTAAAACATGGAATTTACAGGTCACTTACAAGGTATTTACAGGTGGTTATAGGTATACCCTTCCTTGCTGAAGCACAGGTGCAGGTACTACAGGGTACCCACAGGTCCTATATACCCCTTTGCAGGGTTTGGTAGCCATTTGGGGTTACTATCTTGCATTACAGGGTCAAAACAGGGCACTTACAGGTCTAGACAGGGTGCAGGACTGCACAGTTCAGACTCTGAAATCCAACTACAGAATTTTCTGTCCTAAACCTGTTATAGTGTGCTATAGCTCATCTCGAAGAGGGCATTGTTAGCTTCGATTCGCACAAAAAAGTTTTAAAATCGGAGTTTCCTAGCCAAAGTTATAGCCGTTTTACTGACAGGGGGTACTGCAGGACTGCACTAGTATGGCAGGACATAAAGGCAAAAATAAGGTCCAGGAGGATAAGGCACAGCAAATCAGGGATTCCATGATGGATAGCACACTTCAAGAAAACCTTGAAGAGCTTTAACAACAAGGAGAAATCAATATACTCACTGATACTTCGTGTGCCTATGAACTGAGACATAGGGAACGACATGAGGCCATCTTGTCAAGAATGGAGCAGATGGTTCAATCTACTGATTAGACCAAGGCTTCTATTGATAAGTTGGTAGAATCCAACGACCAACTCATGGCACAAATCTTTAAACTCATACAATTGCAAATGGCATCAAAAGAAGTTAATGAGAAGGCTTGTTCAAACAGTGGCCCTTCAGTCCCACTTCAGCCATCCAACCAAAATGGTCATGGAAATGGGATCATTGGAAGAAGAGGCATTCCAAATAGTCAGTATGAAGTAGGAGAAGCTTCACAAAGGCATGATGACTATTTGGGCAATTTGAATGGGGCCAATACTCAAGCTTTTGGACTACATACTCAGAATTCCAGGGGTACTTTACCAACAGGAAGATTACATGGTAATTCTTAGCCACCTGTTGGAAGATTTCAATCTCAATTTGGAGGTTCTGTACTTGGAAATCCTGATCAGCCAATTTTGGGACAACAACCCTTTCATGAAAGAGAATTCAAGGACAAAATTGTTTTAGCCAAATTCAATGGCCAGTCATCTTCACCATCAGAATTAGAGGAATGGACCTCTAAGATGGAGTCCTACTTTGATATATATCCTAAAACTGATGATATGAAGATTCACTTTGCTTCCTTGCACTTAGAAGGATTTGCCCATACTTGGTGGAGGTATATCAAGAAAGAGAATGTACTTATTGAGAATTGGGAAGCTTTCAAGGCACTTATGGCTGAAGTCTTTGTTTCGCCTCTTGAAAAAGAGAAGCTAGCACGAAGATGGTATGGTTTGAAACAAAGGGGCCTAAGTGTAAGAGAATATACAAACCAATTCCTCAACTTGACCATGTATGTGGAAAGCATCAGTGATGAGGCCAAGCTACATAAGTTTATGTATGGTTTAGAACCATCTTTGTCAGCTGATGTTATGGCGCAAAATCCTACTTCACTTTTCAAGGCTATTGAGCTTGCGGAGCGCTATGGAAGAAAGTATAGGAAAGAGTCTTCATTTTAGCCAAGTTATGGACAGCCAAGGATTGTTTTAAAGCAAGGACAAGTTGGTAACATTTATGGCAGCAATCATATGCCTAGTGGGAGCTTACGGGTACCAACTTATCCTCCATTCAATGCTTCTAGGTTTCAAAGTAATTTCAGGACAGCAAACCGTCCAAAGGTTGAATTTAAGCAAGGTGACAACAAGCCTAAGTCCACTTCAGCTAATACAAATCCCAAATCTATTTCCATGGATCTTTACAAGGAAAGGAAGGACAAGGGCTTATGCTTCAAGTGTGGAGAAAAGTATACTCCTGACCATGCTTCAAAGTGTGTATACAAAAATGTCAAGCCAAAGCTTCAGAGTATGCTAGTTTTTGAGGACTTTGAAGATGTCATAGATGAAGCTAATGCAGTGACAATCAATGCTGAAAATGAAGATTTTGAGGATGACGGTGGACAGGAGTACTTTTATGATCCAGCCAACTCTTTTCCTTTTGATCCAGGTGGAGATGTTCCGTTTGATCTTAGTGGATCTTGTGTTGAGTCGCTTTGCTGCCACTAATTGTTCTATCTCTATGGATGCTTGGACGGGATCTAAGAGCCCTAATACACTTCATATGAAGGAAAGCATATGTGGAAAGCCAGTGTTCATCCTGATAGATAGTAGCAGTACTCACAGTTTTGTCAATAAGTCCATTATAGACAAGTTGAATTGTGTTTCCACAAACTTACAGCAGCCCATTAGAGTACAAGTGGCTAATGGTGAAGAGGAAATCAGCACACAGATTTGCCCACAGGTTTCTTTGCAGTTGGCTGAAAATTTTGAAGTCAAAGTAAACCTGATCACTTTGGAAATGGGGCCCATAGATATTGTACTTGGTTGTGATTGGTTGATGACATTAGGCAGGATCACTATGGATTTCTCACAGTTATATATGGAGTTTTTCTCCAATGGACAGCTCATCCATTTACAGGGAATTCCTAGTAGATCTGATTTTCAGCTTATCACCATTCAACAACTCAAGAGAGAGTACAAGAAGCGCTCACAAATATTTGTTTTGCATTTGAACAAAGAAACATAGGATCAGCCCAATAATTCAGCAAACCATCTAGCCTTGATAGCTCTTCTTGAGGAGTATAGAGATTTGTTTGAAGTACCTACTTCATTGCCTCCTAAGAGAGCGGTGGATCACCCCATTGATTTGGAGCCCAACTCAAAGACAATCAATAAGCCACCTTACAGACTATCAAAATGTGAACGAGAGGAAGTAGCCAAGCAAATCAAAGAGCTTCTTGAAATGGGATTCATTGAACCAAGTTCTTCACCTTATGCATCTCCAGTCCTGTTAGTAAAAAAGAAAGATGGATCTTTCAGAATGTGCATTGACTACAGGGATCTCAATAAGATAACAGTGAAGAACATGTATCCTATACCCAAGATTGATGATTTGCTTGATGAACTTAAGGGGGACTCGATTTTTCACAAAGATTGATTTGAGATCAGGGTATCATCAGATTTGTATGAGAGAGGGTGATGAAGTCAAGACTGCTTTTAGGACAGATTGTGGGCTCTATCATTTCTTGGTGATGCCATTTGGGCTTACAAACGCTCTAGCTACCTTTCAAAGCCTGATGAATAAGATCTTGCAACCTTTCCTCTTTCAGTTTGTTTTGGTGTTCTTTGACGACATTTTGATCTATAGCAAGACTTTACAGGATCATTTGTCACATATGAGGAAGGTTTTTGATGTGTTGAGACATCATAGGCTTTTTGCTAAGGAGAAGAAGTGTTCTTTTATGCAGACTGAAGTGGAATACTTGGGGCATATAGTCAGTGAAAAAGGAATACAGGCTGATCCCAAGACGGTGCAATGCATAAGAGATTGGCCAACGCCTACTACTACTACCTCTCTTAGAGGATTTCTTGGTCTATCTTCATTCTATCGCCGATTTATAAAGCATTATGCGACAATTGCAGCTCCTTTGACTGATAGGTTGAAGAAATAGGCTTTCTTTTGGGATACTCTTGCAGATAGCAGCTTCAACTAGTTAAAGGAATTACTTACTTCTGCTCCTATCCTAGTATGCCCGGATTTCTCCAAAGAGTTTACTATACAGTGTGATGCTAGTAGCCGTGGCATTGGGGCTGTTTTGCTTCAGGAGCATGGAGTAATTGCATTTGAGAGCTGTAAGCTTACAGATAAGGAGATGGCCATGAATGTTTATGACCAGGAAATGTTGGCTATCCTGCATGCAATCAAGAAATGGCACCATTACTTATATGGCAGCCGATTCAGAGTACATAGTGATAATTGGGTACTCAAGTATTTCCCTACTCAGTCAAATCTCACTCCAAAGCAACGACGATAGGTAGCTACATTACAGAATTATGACTTTGACATCACTCATACAAGGGGCAAAGATAACATAGTGGCTGATTCTCTTTCTCGTATGTGGGCCTGCAAAGTGTCAGCCATGACAGAACTACATAATGATTGGATTGAAGAACTACAGGAGGCCTATCTTTTAGATGAGGAATTCAGCCAAATCTTTCAGAAATTACAGCAAGGTCTTATGGAAGAAAACTCGCATTATCAGCTTAAAAATGGTCTTATTTGGTGGAAGGGCAAGATGGTTATTTTCTCTACTTCTTCTTTCAAGCGGAAAATTATGGAGGAGTTACATTCTTCGCCTTTAGCTGGACACTTGGGAGTTTTCAAGACTTATGACAGGATCAGCAAGAGCTTTTATTGGAAAGGACAGTGGAAAGATGTCAAGGACTTCGTTATGAAGTGTATGCCTTGTCAGCAAAATAAGGATAGCACCCATAAGCTAGGAGGTTTGTTACAGCCATTGCCTATTCCTACGGGTAAATGGACTCATATTACTATGGACTTTATCACTGGCTTACCTACTACCAAGAAGGGGTGGAATAGTATTTATGTGGTGGTTGACAGACTCACAAAAGCAGCTCATTTTATCCCAACAAAAATTCAGTTTACTGCTTCTCAAGTGGCCAATCAGTTTATGGAGCATATTTTTAGACTACATGGATTACCGCAGGTGATTGCCCATGATAGGGACTCAAAGTTTATGAGTAACTTCTGGCAAGTGGTATTTACATCTATGGCACTAAGTTGGCTCCATCTACGGCTTATCATCCCCAAACTGATGGACAGACAAAGAGAGTTAATAAATGGTTGGAGACTTATCTTCGCCATTTTTGCTATGATGTCCAAACCTCATGGGATTCTTGGTTACACTTGGCTGAGTTTGCTTATAACAATTCCACTCATGCGAGCATAGGAGTTTCACCCTTTGAGGCTTTGTACGGTTACAAGGTACCCTTACCCACAGTCATCTTTAATGAAAAGATCAATCCTCATGGGAAGGAAGAGTTGGAAAGAATGCAGACCCTTCTTCAGCAATGCAAGGTGAATCTAAGAAAGGCTCAAGATCAAATGAAGATATATGCTGATGAGAAGAGGAGGCCTTTAGAGTTTCAAGAAGGAGAGTTGGTTTTGTTGAAGGTGCCCAAATCCAAGTACTCTACATTGAAAGATGGATCCAGTAATAAGCTTGCCCACAGATTTTATGGCCCTTACAGGATCCTTAAGCGGATTGGAAATTTGGCATACAAACTAGAGCTTCCCTCTTCTACAAAGATTCATAACGTCTTCCATGTTAGTCAGCTCAAGCCCTATTATGGTGATCCAGTGGATATAGTTGATGAGCTGCCACCTATTGATGAAGATGGTCTTGTTCAGTACATCCCAGTGGCTGTTATAGGTCAGCGCGAAAAGAAGCTTCGATCACGTTCTATTGTGGAATATTTGATCAAATGGAGAGGTTTACCCTCTGAAGAGGCTTCTTGGAGACCTGATTTTATATTGGATGAGTATCCATACTTGAGGGAGACATTGGTGGCTAAAGCCTATTGCTTATGGAGCTAGTATTGATGCAGACTGGTTCAGGACAGCACGTTATTTTAGAACAGTTTTTATTGTACCTAATTTTCAGAATCAAGCTATCTACATGGGCTTAAAGTACTCTTCAAGAGCTTCGTTTTGATATATGGTACATCTCATTTGGACACTTCTATAAAAAGTTATGGCAGATTTGGTCCAGTAGGGACTGTTTATTCAGCAAGCTGTCTACTTTGTTCTGGGACTATTTCTTGAAGATTTTATGGCTCCATTTGCTTCTGAAGTACTTCAAATCATGTATATAGTTGAGCCGTACTTCCGTTCTTCAAATTCAACTCTTGTAATGGTCATTATTCATTCATTTCCCATTTGTAAAGCTGTAAAATAGAGTAGTACTCTGTTCTATCCATCTCCTCTCTAGTTGTTTCTAGGTTTGTTTTTTAGGACAAAAACTTTTGGGAAGGGATGGATTGTAAGAAGTTGGGAATAGTTAAAAATGTTGATAATATGCCATGTCACACTGACATTGGTATAAAAGGAGAGAAGATGTAATTTTCATATCTTTTTGACACATTAATACAATTACAGTCTTTCTCTCCCTTCTTGCTCATAGCTTCTATGGCTTCCCCTTCTTTCTTGTCTTTCTCTCTCTAAATCTAGTCTTTCTCTCTCCTCGTCACTCTTCTTCTATCTCTTCTGCAGTCTTCTCTCTCCTCTTTCTCTCTCCCTGGTTCTCTCTCTGACAAAAATACACATACCACAAACATAGACAGCCACAAAGAATGCCTGCAAAACAACCAAACGGCTATAAAAAAGGAATCAATCCAAAAGAAGGACACACATACATACATAGACGTAATAAACCCAGTTACCACCCAGACAATACACAGCCTAGAAAATATTCGGCATGACCTCTACACAGATGCGACCGAAAACTTCATGCGATGCAACAAACAGGCACCCAAATCCCCGTGTCAGGCAAGAAAGAAAGAACATCGCACCCATAATCGTAACACATAGACAAATCAGAATATCATAAAAATATACCTCAGGACCTGACCATAACCTTGACCAGTAGTGTCAACTAAAAGACTTTTACGCACCCATCCCACGAAGCGTGTTTATTAAAAAATGGAAAAAAAGTGCAGTGAGGGGGAATTATTTTAGTGAAGGATTCATTTTAAGAAATTATTACCAATGGGTGACATTTTATTAGGTGATAAATCTTAATAAGAAAACGAAGATTCCTTCTTAAAATGTTAATTACAATTTATTAAGTTAAAACAATGCTTTATCGCAACCCGGACTACGATTCCCAGACTGAGTCTCTAAATGCAAATTCCTTAATTAAAAATTAATAGTGATGTGGAGCACTTTTTTGCCGGCGTGCGCTTCTTCATGATGGCTGGTTCATTTTTATTACAAAAAAAGGTGCCTCTTAAGAGCACGTAGTGCGTGCAAAGTGAACGGCTTGTTAATTTTTAAAATTATTAAATGGTGTGTTTAGCGCGAATGCACGTGGAAAAGGTGGGTGAATAAATAGGCCATTTTAGTAATTAATTGTGATTAAGGAGATAATGAAAATAAATAAAGCTCACAAAATAAATACCTGGTATACAATAGCCTGAAGGCGCACGGAGGAGCCCCCAAAAGCAATGAATCCAGTCAAACAAAATCAAAGACCACTGACTGAACAAAAAAGAAAAAACCTTAGTGGGTTTGTCGATTTTTAATGTATTTTTAATTTTTAATTTTGTATTGTGTTTGTGTTATATTTTAGGTGTGTTTGTTTTGGTTTTATAGTGTGGTTTGGTTTATTTGTTTTATGTGTTTTTTTAAAAATTGTTTGTGTTTGTTTTTTTCTTTAAAATAATAATAATTAAATCAAGATATATAGCACATGGATATGTGATAAAGGGAAAAAATGAAAGTTCAGCCATGTAGGAAATGCCCACAATTTAGGTTATTAAAATTAGGGTTTTTTTTTTCTATTTTCAAAGAATATTTGTGCCTTGTACAAAAATATTTTGAAGTGAGAAATTAGTGGAAAAAGGTTAGGGGATGGGTGGAATTTTTTGAGATTTTTTTGAATTTTAACTAATTTTAAATGAATTTTATGCATTTTTTAGGTAATTTTGAATGAATTTTCAAATTTTTATTTTTTTTGTAATTTTGTTTGTTTAAATTTCCATCGAAAAATTATACCCAATAATTGTAGAAATAGGGGGAAATTTTTATTTTTATTTTGGTAATTTTTTGAGTTTAAATGAATTGTGAAATTAACTAAATCAATTAAATGATGTAAATCAGGTTAGTTGGGTAAGTAAGGGCAAGTCAAGTCAACTAAGTCAAGTTAGTCGAGATAAGTCAGGTAAGTCAAGTCTGGGCTAGTTAGGTTAGTCATGGTTGATTAGGTTAGTCTGAGTTAGTCTAGGCTAGTTAGGTCACTTAGGTTAGGCTAGGGTTAGTTAGTTAATTAAGTTAGTTAGTCAAGTCCTAACTAACTAGAGGTAGACTAACTAACCTAGGGTTAGATAGTGGGGTTGATAACTAACCATAGTACAGCTAGTAGGGGTGGAAACTAACTAGGGGTCAACTAACCCTAGGTTAGGTTAGTGGGGGGTTGGAACTAACCTGAGTTAGGTTAGTGAGACTAACTATAGTTAGGTTAGTAGGAACTCTAGGGAGGTTAGGTTAGGACTAACTAAGGTGAGGTTAATTAACTAAAGTTAGGTTGGTTTAACCAAAATTAGGTTAGTTTTAACCTAGGTTAGGTTAGTTTCTAACGTGGCAGTGAGGTGGAGGAGGAGGAGGAGGAGGAGGGGGAGGAGGAGGAGGAGGAGGGAGAGGGGGAGGGGGAGGAGGAGGAGGTGGGAGTCGGTGTCGGCGCGGCAGAGTTGGAGGCCGTTCGAGGGAAAAGCGGTGGCATTGCGGGTGCTGCGACAGGAGGAGGCCGTGAAGGGGATGGCACGGCGGGCGCTGCAACAGGAGGCAGAGACGGCCGAGGGAGGGAGAGAAGAAGGAGGAGAAGGAGGGAGAAGAAGAAGTGGAAGGAGAATAAGAAGGAGGGGGAGGAGAAGAAGAAGCAGGAGAGGAAGGAAGAAGGGGAGGAGGAAGGGGAAGGAAGAGGAGGAGGAGAGGAAAGAAGAGGAAGGAGAAGGAGAGGAGGAGAGGAAGGGACGTGTCCCCGCCACTGACACGTAGATAGGTGGTGTTTTTTTTCTATTGTTTCTTTTCTTCTTCTTTTTCTTTTTTTTTTTCTTTTTCTTTTCTTTTGTGATTGTGGTGTGTTTTTTCTTCTTCTTATTCTTTTTCCTTAATTTTTAAATGTTTTTTAAAAATTGTGTGTGTATTTATTTATTTTTGTTTTAAATAATGAAAAAAATAAAAGAAATAATAAAATAGAGGAACACATCCTCGACTCGTGCGCATTCGTGGGCAGGGGTAAAAAAAAAATGCAGTGACGGGGATGCGCGAGCCACGGATTCCACAGGGTGTCTCGAGGCGCGTAAAACCAAAAACAGACGCGTTCACGCGCGAGGCGAGAAACGTGGTTAACAGGAAAAATGAAGAAAAAGTAATAAAATCCAAATCGTTTGTCGGATTAAAAATTCGTAAAAAGAAAAATTGGGCCAAGAGATGAGGGGAAAATGTTAGAAACATGCAACATGGGTTTCGGGACAAAATCAGGGTGTTCACATGGGAAAAATGCAAAAAACAAACTTGAAAATACATATGTGTATTAATATCGAAAAATCCGCACATCGGAACGAAGTGCAAAAGAAGGAAAAGTGTATAGAACAATGTGTCTGACAACCCTATCATGAGAAAACACAGTTCCGATTGAGATAGGATGCGTTCATATGGGAAAAACCCCAAAAATGGGCCAAAAAATGGGCCCAAAAATGGACTCCGAAATTAATACAGGAAAAAACTGTGCATTGGAATAGCAGGCCGTAAAAAGGAAAAATGTCTGGAAAAAAGGAATTCACTAGATTTGTGCATCAAAACTCAGGTTGGGGAAAATGAGGAAGGGTTCACATGGAAAAACACGAAAAATGCATTCAAAAGCGCTCGAAAAAATTAATAACTAAAAATCCGACAGTTGGAAGAGGGGAGATGAAAAATGAAAAAGTGGGAGAAAGGCTGGCAAGACACGATTGTCAAATTAAAATGGAATTCCGGTGAAAATAGGGCAGGTTCACATGGAAAAATGTAAAAAATAGGTATGAAAAAGACTCAAAACCCCGCAAAAATTAGTAACGGATGAACTGTGCATCAGAATGACACAAAATAAAAAGAAAAAGTGTTAGGGGGAAGGGGTAGGGCAGGCCTGACACATCAGATCAGGGTTCCAAAGCAATAATGACACGTTTACATGGAAAATTGTCAAATTTTATGGGAATTGCTTCAAAAACTAATAACTTGAAAACCGTCTGTCGAAACAGGGGTTGGTAAAAAGGAAAAATGGGCAGTTCGAAGGGACAAACAGGGTTGTAAAGTTGAATTGGGATTCCGATAAACTTAAGGGCCGTTCGTATGAAAGAAACGCAAAACTAAGAATAAGGGCAAACGGTCAAGGGACAACCCCGAGGACAGGGTGAAATAGAACGTAAGGGTGGGGAAGGGACCCCATCAGTGTAAAATAAAGTCACGGCATGATGCATGATTAGAACAAGGTATATGCATGTATCATGGACGTGCAAGGACGTGTCCCCACACTTAAGACCTTAACAAGAAGGGTAAACCAAACTTCAAGAACCTAGTACCACACATCAGACAAACCACGACATTTCCACACTTAAGACATAACCGGTACTGAGAAACAGAAGTTGTATGGTTAGAAAAACTTGGGCCATATTGCCGAGAAGGAATGTCGACTATCAAGGTTGCGTCTAGCATCGTCATGCTGGTTGGAGGAGGTAACAAGGTGTCTTCATAGCACACGTCCTTCGTCCTTCGTGGCAGGGGCCAAGCGACAGTACCTTAGGGCGGTAGCTGGTTGAAGGAATCACAGGAAATTCATCGATGGAGAGGGATATTGCACTCAACTCACGATCACTCAAATGGATTGAAAGAGCATGCACTCACCCCATTACTAATATCACTTGAGAAAATAAGGATGAAATCCCATAGCTCACGCTCGGTTTAGGAATCGACAAGGGAATGACGCAGAGGGAGTATGCCAGGGTGCACAATTGATGGTGCATCAGTGCATCCAACCCTGTCTGACATATGTGCAAGGAAAAAGGCAAGGGAGCCTTGTAGTGCAGTGTATAGAACAGAGTGATGTGTCCTGTGCTAAACAAGAACGTACCTGACTCCAAAGGTCATAACATTCCTCAATCCTCACCTCTCGATAATTGATTGAAGAAACACCAGTCACACTTAGCCCACCCTCTATCTCACGCTCTGTTGATAAATACAGAGGGCAGCCCTTTCCTGAAACCCATTGATGTAATCCTCACTGTCACTTGTGCAGAGGTTGTATGCCTTGTGTGCGCATTTGATGGTGCAACTGTGCATCCCACCTTGTGCCGACATACAGTGCAAGAAGGAAGACCAGGGAGCCTTATAGTGTAGTGCATAGAAACAGATCGTGCTTTGTGCATTGAGAGGCCCATCCCATGCGTGCAACACTCCGTTCACACATCTCACCTCTCATTTGATTTGAAGGGAAAGACTAGTCACTCCCCCCACCCTCTGTCTCACTCTCTAATAGATACAGAGGGTAGCCCATACTCACATCCCCATCTTGTTAGGATGAAAGCTCACATCACTCAAGGGGTTGGTGATGAAGATCATCTCGGATGTTGTTGTCATCAGGATCTTGAAGACGAGGCGTACCCAGGGAGGTAACCTACAAATCTCGTACTTTCATGATTTGTAAGAAAGGTCGTCTGTTAAGAAGGGCAGACGGGGACTGATATTGCAGAGATAGCACACCAAGGGAGGTGGCTTCAAATTACGTACTGAAGAGGTTATGCTGGTGAGTCAGCCATCCTGAACTGCAAGGTGTTACCACCTTTTCCACGGTCAGCTTCCCGCCCAAGGGTGTTTCCACCTTTTCTTGAAACGAGGCCTGTTATGACAGGGAATTTCTTCCTTTTCACCCACAACAATTTTGTTGTTTTTTTTCTTTTTTCTTTTTCCCTTTATCTTTTTTTTTTCTTTTTTTTCTTTTTTTAATTGTGTTTTTTTTCTTAAGAAAGAGAATGGTAGAAATACCATATATCAGGACCAACCTCGCCACCGTTGTTGGATCAGACGAGAAGAGAACAATGTCGGGTTGAGATGGTTCTGTGAGGGGGTAGCAGAACGAGACCTCTCATGAGGAGAATCATAAGGGGTATCAGAAGCACGACAAGAAGGGCAGTCCGACGCCCAAAAGGGAAAGGGTAGGTTGACTGTGATTGTCAAGATCCCCAGGGAGGGAAGTACTTTTTCAGGCGATAGCCATTGATGAGGAAAGGATCATCAGAGGCATCAACGGTCTGCACCTAAACAGAGCCGTTAGGATTTACAGCAAGTACCTTATACGGGCCCATCCACCATTATTGAAGCTTGCCAGAAAACTTGCCAAATCTTGAATCATAGGCTAGAACAAGATCACCTTCTTTGAACTCCTTGTGCTTGATGAAACTGTCATGATAGGCCTTGCGTCGCGCTTGAGTGGTTTCCATGCACTGTAGGGCCATCCACCGTATCTCGTCCAAGCATTCCAAGTGCAGGAGTCAGTGTTACAGCGACTCATTATCTCCCAAGCATTCTTTAATTGCCACTCGCAAAGAGGGTAATTCTAGCTCAACAGGGAAGACATCTTCTGTACCATACACTAGCTGGAAAGGGGTTTGTCCTGTAGCTGCCTTATGAGAGGTTCTGTATGCCCAGAGGGCCTCTATAAGTCGATCGTCCCAGTCGCGATGACGTGCGACAATCGTTCTTGTCAGAATCGAGTAGAGGATGCGATTGGTGACTTCAATTTGGCCATTGGCTCTGGGGTAATAGGGAGTGGACTTACGATAGCGGATCTTATACAGCTTAGTCAACTTCTCCATGATTTTGTTAAGGAAATGAGTACCTCTGTCACTTACCAACTCAAGGGGACTGCCAAAACGAGTGATAATATTCTTGTACATGAACAGGGCTACATTGTTACCATCGTCCCACTTTAGGGCTCTAGCTTCACACCATTTTGTGACATAATTCATATATACTAAGATGTATCCGTTTGGTGGGCGGATCAATGGTACCCATAAAATCAATCCCCCACTTCTCGAATGGCTTTAGGGGAAGAATGGGTTGCAGTGGCATGGCACTTGTTTTGGTGGGCTTTCCCATTCACTGACAAGCATCACATCTCTTACAGTAATCATATGTATCCTTGTGGAGGGTCGGCCACCAGTATCCTGCTAACAGAGCCTTCTGGGCTGTCGCTTCTCCTGCGAAGTGTCCACCACATGGTTCGCCATGGCATGCTTTCAATACTATGCCAATTCCATCTCCTACAACACATCTTCGCAGCACTTCATCTTTGCCTTTCTTGTACAAGGCTCCACCTAGCAAGGTGTAGGGGGCTGATTCTAACATAAGCTTCTTTTTCTCACGAATTGAGATGCCAGGAGGATATTGTTGAGTTGCCAGGAGATTGGCTATGTCTGTATACCAGGCAGTAACTGTTTTAACTAGAAACAAAGAAGCATCAGGAAGGTCTGGGTCATCCTGTCCCTCTTCTTCTGTTTGAGGGATCCGTGATAAATGATCAACTAGGACATAGGAACGGCCAGGCTTAGTGACCACTTTGAAGTGAACTCCTGGAATAGGAGCAACCATCTCATCAGTCGTCCTTTAACATCTACTTTGTTCATAAAGAATGACAGGGCTTCATGATCCATGTAGAACTTGAAATGTGTTGATAATAAATAGCGTTGAAGCTTCTCCAGTGCAAACACCATTGCTAAGCACTCAAGCTCTGTCACTGTATAGTTTCATTCCCTATCAGTGACCTTTCGACTTGCATAATATATCGGTTGATCTAATTTAGAGGGGCCCTTTTGACATAGGGCAACACCTAGCCCTTCAACTGATGCATCGGTGTGCACATGGAACTCCTTCGTCCAATCAAGAGGCTATAAAATAGGTGCTTGGATTAGGCACTATTTTAGGGTACTAAAGGCTTCTTCACAGTCATCAGTCCAAAGAAAATCAGTTCTTTCCTTAGAATCTTGTGCAGAGGGGCTGCCTTAGTTGCAAAATGTGCAATAAATCTCTTGTAGTAGCCCACATGGCCAAGAAATCCTCTCAATTGCTTGAGGTTTGTTGGTGATGTTAAGGAGGCAATCTTTTCAATCTTTACCGGGTCTATTGCAATCCCTTGTGCAGAGACAATATGGCCCAACAGAACTCCCGAGGAGACGCCAAAGACACATTTGTCGGGGTTGAGAGAAATCTCATACTCTCAGCATTTGTCAAAACATTGCTCTAGGTGTCCCTAGTGGTCACGGATCAAACTATAGACACAGAAGTCATCAAGATACACCTCAATGAAATCATGCAAATGAATCTGGAAGGTAGCCATCATTACTCGTTGGAAGGTGACAGGAGCATTACAGAACCCAAATGGCATCACTCTATAGGCATAGGTCCCCCATTCTATGGTGAAGGTTGTTTTGGATTGGTCCTCTTCTGCAATTTGAACTTGGTTATATCCGCTGAATCCATCCAAGAGGGAATACAGCTCATGGCCTGCCACTGTGTCCAATAGTAGATCTGTAAAAGGGATGGGGAAATGATCCTTCTTTGTCTTTGAATTGAGCTTTCAAAAGTCGACACATATTCGAAGTTTCCCGTTCTTCTTGGGTACTACCACAATGGGCGAAACCCATTCACTATTAGCCACGGGATAAATGAACTCTGCTTCAAGAAGTTTCAATAATTCGGCCTTCACCAGAGCATAATAATTAGGATTCATCCGTCTTTGTCTTTGCCTTACAGGTTTGGCATCGGGCTCTAGGTCAATGTGATGTTGACATACTGTGGGATCAATCCCCATTAGGTCTTTATATGACCAAGCAAACACATTGAAGTGCTCTTTTAGTAGATTTCGCCGGACCACTAGTTCTTCTTTTGGAAGATTGAGACCCACTTTCAGGTGACGTTCAGTACCATCAGTATCCACGAACGTTACTTGTCTTTCACCTTCCACTTCACGGATAAACATTCCACGGATTGCTTTTGAATAGAGGTCTGACTCTTTCAAGAGAGTAGTATCCTTGTCTAATGTTCCATTAGAACCAGTTTTCTCCTTCTGTACAGATGACTCATTCGTCTGTTTAGGTTGCTAGAAGAGTATCAGAGCTTTGTTTGCTTTTGTGCGAGTGGTAATTTCTTCTGGACTTAGGGATTCATCTTCCGAAGATGTATCCAAGAATGTCACATAGCACGAACCTGCTATAGGTTGGGGCTCTGAGGGCTTTGGCTTCTGTTGGCAGGGGGCATCATCATCATCTTTTCTTTGGACTGAACGGTTAGGGCGACAGGAGCCACTGGTGAACTTAATTTTTATGCCTTTAATCCGTTGCTTATACAGATTCTGCATACTTTGTGGTCCATTGATTAACCCAAATGGAACCATAGTCATTCCATCCAACACCCGGAGATCTTCGGCCTCTGAGGTCTTTGTAGGGACATCAACAAGATCATCCTCTATTAGAGGGAATTCTTCATCTGCACTTTCATAACCTGCTTCGTTTTCTTTCTCATCATTTTCATCCTCTTCCTCTGGAGACTCTGTCTATGCTTCTGTAGAGGCTCTGTAAGAGAAGAACAGATCTTCTGCCTCTGTATCTGCTTCTGCTTATGTTGCCATTTCTGACTCTAGCTTTGGCTCTGTATCTGTTACTGTCTCTATAAAACTGTATTTGTATCCACTCTGTCTCTGTTCTATAGCCGCTCTGTATCTGCTCTGCCTCTATACTATCTCTGCTCTGTAACTGTACTGTCTCTGCTTTGTCTCTACAACTATCATGTAATAGGGAGAACAGTACATCCATGCTTCTATTTAACTATCAAAGGTGATTTCAAAAGTTGATTCTAGTTGAGGCAAGAGGTATTCACCCATGGACAAGGATTTTTCTTCCTTTGGCAGTTGGCTTACAGTGCCCACTGTTAGGGACTATGCCTCTGTTTTCTTAGGAAAGATATGCTTAATAGCCTCTTCATCTCCTGATGTACCATTTGTTACCTTGTTAGAGGAGTAATTTATGATTTCAATGGATCTCTGATCACCACCAGACTGTCGTCCTTTGTAACTTTGAGAGGGAAACCTCCTTGGATCGAAATTAGGACCAAACTCCCTAGACTTTGGTCCAATATCTTGTGTTGTCATTTTAGATTCCAGCAATTTGAATCTTGCATTTTCATCCTTCTGTCTTCGTTCATGCATCTCTTTCAGAGAGCAAATATCCTCTGTATGGTTCTTCCGCAAACAATAGGAACAGAAGGCTCCAGGAATGGTTGGTTTTTGGGTACATTCAGTGGCTAAATGTCCCACTTGATGACACTTTCCACACCATGTATTAGAGTGCATCACATCTCTTCTAGCTCCTGCAGGAGTGGATATATTGGCGGTATTCACCTTCAGCGTCTGTAGCTATTTTGTAATCATATCCACAAGCTCTTTCTTGATACTTGCAATTGAGTTGGATAAGTAGTCCTTCAAATTTTCACCTCCTGAAGTACTTGTAGTGGGATTTTGGGAAGAGTCTGTAATTACTGCATACACTGATTGGGTCGATCCAGAAGGTCCTCTGTTTTGGCTTTGATTCAGAGCTCCTGTTGAGACTTGGGGTTGTTGATTCCACTTGGTAGGGTTCCACTGTTGTTGAGTCACCATTGGAGGAACTGGTTGAGGCCACTGTTGTTGTGGTTGAACCATCATTTGAGGCACTGTCGTTTGTGGCGACCACAGTGGATTAGGTGCATTATACTGTGGCACTGTTTGCATCTGGGGATAGTGGTAGGGAACTGTCCCTGGGATTGCATTTGGTGGGTATACCATTCCTGGCATAGGAGGAGGTAAGACTCCTCTTCCTGGAGTCATTGACAGCCTTGCTTCAACTTCGTCATACAATCTTGCACCTTCCATTGCAGCTTGCAAATTGACCGGTCTTCTCAATTCCACAAACTTGTGAACTTCTGGTTGTAGGCCTTTGAGAAACACTCCTTCTTGAATGCCTTCATCCAGATGATGGTTAGTCTATCTCTTTAGGATGGATTCCATTCGTGAGACATAAGCTTCTACTCTTTCTCCAGAGGACTGACTTAGGTTCATGAACTCTTCTCGCATCCGCTCTTCAAAACCTTCACGCCTAAATTTAGTGAGGAAAGCCAACTTCAGGTCATCCCATGTGCCAAAAGTTCCTGCTGCTTGTCTCTCATACCACTGAGACACCGTGTCCTTGAAAGTGGCGGGGAATATTGCTTACCAATGCTCAGGGGTTCTGGCATTGTTAGCCACACATGCTACCATAAATTCTGCTACATGAAGATCAGGGTCTTCATTGTACTCTCCCTTAAAAAATGGCAATGGGACTACATTTGTTGGCATGTCATCAATATTTCCAGGACGAATATGACTAGGAAGGGGACCTTGAGTTGCCATGGGGACTTCTGTAAAGAGTGCTTTTAGGGCGTCAAAGGAGGCTTCTGTTGTGCTGCGAGCTCGTTCTCAGCTTTGATTTTTGCCTTCCCTCTTCTCATGTACCTCTAGACTCGTTCCAACACTTGCTTCTTTATTGCGTCATTCATCAGGGGGTTGGCTCCAACCAGTTGGTTTGGACTCAACATGATAGTATCAGAGAGGCTTCAGTCTCTGATGGATTCTCTGGCCAACATCTCCTCTACTTCCTTCTTTTCAACATCTCTGAATTCGGCTTTCAAACCACTACAGAGGGAAATATATTCTATTCTAAAAGAATCAAAACTCATTCTTCTTAGGATTGTTGTTGCATCATTATAATAATGCCAGCTTTTGAGGGTTTCAACAGTGTATGTTGTAAAAAACACTCTGTCTACCAACTTCCAGTGGGTTGCTAATTGGACAAACAAAAGATTGTCAGTGCACCAAGCATCCCATGTATCTTGTTGTTGAGCATCCATGAACAAATTCCAACTCTTTTCCTTCTTATCTTCGTGAACCTCCACAGACCAAGACTCCTGAAGCTTCTTCACAATCTCCCACTTGATGATGTCTAGAAACTTCTCAATGAATGCCAAATCTTCCATGGATGGTCATTCTCTCTTTTTTTGCTCTTCAGTTTGTTCCCAAACAGTTGAGCATGCATCATGATGGTGATATGTTTCCGCCATTGTGGGATGAACTTCTTGTGGAAAGTGACTTTGATAATGAGAAATTCCAACTCTTCAGTGGAAGAAGGAACTTTACAAATATCCATTGAATTCTCCTCTTCTTGGCAATGCCATTTCCTTCTTTTTCAGCCTCTTTTGGTGCTTGTTGATGGCAAGTTTCCTCGGTTGCGCACCAAAAACACGGTGCCCCAAGAGGAACACCAAGGAAAATGGAATTCTCTTGCAAGAAAATCTATCTTGTAACATCAACAAGCTTTTATTTCATTCTTTTGATCATCAAAACAAAGAAAACAACAATTCTTCACGCAACATCATAGTAGATTTTTCCCACGGATTTGATAGAATCAACCATAATCTTCAACATCTTCATGAAATCCATCAACATAACAAAGAACACAAAGGAATACACCATATTTGAATGGAAATCAATCACATATTATTCATCTTCCAATGTCTTCATAGTTCTCTCTCTCAATCTCTCATATACAGTTACACTGTTTTGATAGAATTGACAATCTCTGGCTCTCTCTCCCTCTCTCTCTCAATAGTACATCATCTCCTCACTAGAATGCTCTCCTAATAACTCTCAATAATCCTTCTTAGGTCGTGGATGCACCTCCCAAGAGGTATGCCTGATATGAAGAGTCACCAGAGCCACTACAGTGTCTTTTCACAGCTCACTATTGTCATTGTCACTTAGTCTTCTCTTCAGTCTTTAGTAGCTGCTTCTTCCACTTGTTTTAGCTCTTTTGAACTTAGATTCATCCTTTCCAAAGGTTAGAAAACTTTTCCAAAGTCACACATACATTTTATAGAACACTTACAGAAGGTCTACAGAACAGTTACAGTACAGTACTAGAGCAGCTACAGTACAGTTACAGTATAGAGACAGAGCAGAGACAAAGGCTCTATAGACGGTCTAGAGAGGGTTATAGAAGGTCATCGGAACCTCATAACTCATACTCAAACCATTCCAAACTATCAAAAACTATTCAATATGCTTCCAAAAGATCTCAATCTTCATCAATCATCAATCCCTTCTTCATACAGAAGACAATTAGAACAAAATAGAAGCTATACAGAAGGTATACAGAACCAATCAGAAGCTCAACAGAACCTACCAGAACATCACAGAGCTTCATATCTCCACTAAGAATCGTCATGAACTTCCAAAACATAATCAATATTATCCAAAAAATTCTCAAATACTTCCATTAACAACCATACATCACTCTAAATCCATCAAAAATCAATCATTCAGACCTCAAAAACAACAAAAATCAGTCAAATATTCAGTCTTTTTCCACTCTCAACAATGCCACACTGCAACATTGAGCTATGTATAATGTAGTAGGTCCAAGGTCAAATTACACTCAAATCGGACACACTACATGAAAATTAGAGATAGATTACGAAGGTAGGATGTAACGTTTTCTAACACTTGGTTTTTTTAGCACTTATGATATATTTTCCTCAAGTACATAAGGTTCTATGTCATGTAATGGTAGAATATGAGGTCCTCACTCAATGGAGATTGTGGTGTTGCCGATCACGAGCAGTGATCTTTGAGTCAATCATGGTATTTCCAACCACCTTTTGAGTCAATCATGGTGGTCCTAGCCACCTTCTAAGTCAATTGAAGTGGTGTAGATCAATGGATGTCAATGTATCCAGTGATTAAATCTTATGATCTCCAACACAAAAAGTGTTGTTTTTTAATTTGTTGGCAAAGCTTGAATGCCACCCTTATTTATAATGATTGGGTTGTTTTGTAAACTGGACCTTATAGTGCACTTGTAGCCATTTCAAGAGTATAAGAATGGCTCCCTGTGCACCATAAAGTATAGGGCAGCTTGTGATGCTTAACATGGGTGTTTTGCAAAGTCTCATGTGTGGCATCACAAGATTGTTTAACACTTATGATTGATATTCCTAACGAACATAAAGTTCTATGTCATGCAATGACACAATATGAGGTCTCTAACTCAGTGTAGGTGGCATTGTCAATTAGGAGGGGTGATCTTTGAGTCAATCATGGTGGTTCCAATCACCTTCTAAGTTAATGATGGTGGTCTCAACCACATTTTGAGTCAATTGAAGTGGTGAAAATGAATAGTACTTTCCATACTAGGGAAATAAGTATGATTTAAAGGAATTGTTAGGAAAATGATCTAATAGCTTTTTGATGATTCCAAAAATAAGGGATAGTGCATCTCAAAAAAAATCTTGTGAGTTTTATGGTTTCTAGTCTTGTTTCTTGAGCTTCCTAGCTTATCAAGAAGATACTACCAACCCAACAAGGCTTTAAGAGTGTGCTTTCTCATCAAAGAGAATCACATGACATTGACAAAGCTAACATGGATATGTGGGAGATCATGTCTCTTGAGTACGACAATGCTATATTAAATGAACTTGATATAGTTAGTTTGAAAGTAGGTAATCTCGTGAAAGAGGAGCCAAAATACATACCAATTTCTATTGAATCCCTCACTTTGGCCATTCCCATACTTGGGAAGGAGTCCATGTTGCTTAATGATATCCAAAAATTCACAACACTTAGGGAGGACTTGGAGTAATTGTTGAGGATTGGAAGGATGATCAAGTCCTTATGGATGATTCCAATGAGGAATTCCACATCCTAGACACCAACACCTCAAAATTTTTGGAGGAAAATGAAGCAAAAATATTTTGTTTACAAAAAGCTCTTGAGCCCTTAGACATACTTCCAAAGGAAGAGGAGTTTTTGGAGACTCAAAGATGAGTTGGTATTGAGCATATAGGAAGGAAGGTGGTGAAAAAGGTCACCATGAAGGAACCTTGGCTAGGTTCCATCAATTTGTGGTCATAGAAAAAAAGGGTTGAAGAGGAAAATCCTAAAAATGTGAGCCCATTTTTGTTTCTTCTTTGCCATTCCTTCAACTAATCAAATATACAATAGTCAAAATAACTAATTATTCCCTTTCTATAGGTATTAGTTTATAATGATGATGGCTAATTAGCTCATTCTTGTGGTACAAGGACCAAGTTTGGGTAGGTTTTTTCCCTTGTGTGCTATTTTTCCAAGCTTGACCCAAACATTGTGAAGATCAACCAAAGTATAGTGATGAGGAAACAATTCCAATAACTATTCTGAAGAGTTTGTCCAAATATTTAGGTTATTTGCATATACATGCAAATATAGAAAAAAAAGGCATACTTATTGAGAGGTATGTTTTGATAAGGTTTTTTTCCTATGCTCCCGGATACAAATACTAAAGGAGTGGATACTTCTTATGCTACTAAAATTGTTGTAGGTAGTTCCCCAAGGAACCCCCCCCCTCGCAAGGGTACATGAGGCAAAAATGCCTCTTGCACAACAAAAGGAGCACATTTTCACTACAAAACAAAGAGGAACATGAGGAAATAGAAAGTAGAAAAGAATATGGCCTTTTGATTGACTTTTAAGCAATGTAAAATAACAAAAACATGTGTATCTAATATTCTTAAATGTAGATATAAAATGCTACTTAGAGTGAATGCTCTACAAAAAAAGTGATTACCATGATGTCTTGTACAAACTCTGAATATTGTTTCTAAGTTTCATTTGGATTCTGTGGTTTTCTCAATTTATTAATATGGAATGTTGATTGATTTTACATGTCAAAGAGTTTTTAATAGAAAGTGTTGAACATTTCACATAACAATTTTGCTTTTCTTTGCTTGCTGCCACACTTTGTGGTTCTAAAGTAGAATATTCTTACTTAGTAGTGTAATTTCTCAATACCTTTTCTGTTCCATATTAGCAATGGTCCATGCTTTTCAATAAAATATGTTCCATGCTTTAGTGAAATGTGCTGCACAAAAAAGGAACTTGTCAAGACCATGAAAAAATTAGCATGTGGGATAAAGCTATAAAGGAGTATACTTAGGAAGTAGAATGTGATGTCTTTCTTTGTCCAAGCTTTAAGATTGCTTGCACAAACTTTTCATTGCCTCCTTGAAGTCTAACCAATAGCTTGCACTATTCTTGCTTTGTTGCAAAAGTTGTCTGAAGTTATCAAGCTCTATCTAAAACTTCATATGATCATTTACTACCAAGGGGTCACTCACCACATTGGTTGTACATTCACACAACTCTTTCCAACATTCCCATATTGCACTTTTTTGGATATTATCAAAGTTGGAGAGAAGTCTTTCAGCCTTTGCCCCTCATATTGATACAAGAGGTAGTACATCACGTGATTTTCATGGTTTTTGTGCATTCATTCTTTTGAAGCTGCACAAGGCCCCATGAAAGCATATTATTGAAAGGAGTTCTTCACATTTCTTAGTACATGTGTTTAAAAGTAATGTATGCTTACTCTAATCTTGTAATTTGCCACAAAATCGGCTACAAGCCACTTTTGTGGCTTAGGGTCTATTTCATTATATTTGAAATAATATGTGTATATGATCCTAAAATTGGATGGGACTTTACTAACATTGTAAGATAATAAAATAAAAGTTTTGAAACATGTTTCAAGTGAAATTCCATTTTCTATAAAAATTGGATTTTCAAAAGTACATGAAAATTGGTTGAGACAACACTATTGGGAACTCTTAAAAAGTTCGTATTTTTAATCTAATTACAATTATCTTAATTGGAATGCATGCTATACATATCAAAGTATTTTTCAAGAAAGAAATATACACTTCCCAGTTGATCTTGGATGTATTTGGGTCACGATTCACAATCACATACCACACAGCAAGAACATGAGATGAATCACCATTTTCTCGGCTTCAACAAAAGTATTGGTCCTTGGAAACATAAAGAGACTAGAGAGGTGGAGATGCATAAAAGAGTACTGACATGTCTCTAAGACTTGTCAACCTTTCCACATGGTAAAATAATACAAAGTCATATGCAAGGTAAATGTAGAAAATGTGCCATGAAAGAAGAGATTAAATGAACAATGGAGGAAACATAAGTAGACACATAACTTGTAAGAGTTGAGACTTGAGACCAAACATGTATCATCCACTTATGTGTCTACATTTAACAAAGGTAGGCTCATTCTCGTAGCAAATATCAATGACTTGAGAGCCATGTTGATAAGAGGGAGCTGCTCCTTACGAGAAGCTTACTTGAGAAATCTATTTAGATCTCTTTTTTATGAGCATGTAGAACATGACTTTGAGCAACACAAAGAAAATGTCAAACCAAGGCAAAGTATTCTTATGGTGGAGTGAGAGAGAGATTGTGTGATGATTGTGTTGGATGTGTTTGTGAGAGTGAGTGTGGATGTGTGTGAGAAATTGAGTGTGTAAGTGTATGTTCATGAGTGTTAGGTAGACTACAATCATGTCATTGCGTATCAATAAAATAGAATTTACATGGATATAACATATACCTACAAGTGGATACAAGATATGTGTGTTTGTTAAAAAAATAAGAACAATATTATATAAGTAGAACAACCCAGAACAATAGATTTAAAGAATGATAAACTACATTTCCTTTAGTCATAAGGCCACCAGGCTGCATAAACAAGAATAAGAACAAAGCGTAAAACAAGGAAATCACAAGAAGGGGGAGGGTCACTATCTGCTACTTGCAAAATTGAATAAGCTAATAATTAATAGGACTAAAGAATCAAGCTTACATTACATGCATCAATGGCAACATCTGGTTGCTATCTCGATCACCCCCTAGCCATGCGATTACCTTATTCGCTTCCAAGGGTCAGAACCCAAAAGTGCAGCACAACTAGAGCTTTGAGCAGAGTAGCAGGAGTAGTTTTCGGGTTGGAGTGTAAAGACGTTGCATCTATATATAGTCTAGTGGCCAAAAGAACTAAACAATAACCCTTTCGAGAGTAGGGCACCAAATTCATAGGCCAACTTACAAGTAACCAACCATTTAGCTAGTCTATGTATGGTTGGGTAATCCATAGAATAGAACCATATGAGATTGAACTAGAGGTTATGGCAAAATCTCTTAGCTCCTCAAACCATTGGTAGGTATTATCATTTTACTTAAGTAATTAGACATTAAGTTAAAAAATTAAAAGTGTAATAGCATTGAGTATTTGGAATGTTTTTGTACAAGTAGAGTTTCATTAAGTTATAGTAGGTAGAAAGACCTAAGAATTTAAGCTTAAACTTAAAAAAGATGCATTTAGATAATTAAGACTAACCTAGGAATTGGAAATTTGCAAGGGTCTACCAAGGAGGATCCCTCATTTTTGAGGCTTAAATGAAATATAAATAGAATCAACTTCTCAATGCATAAGGTTAAAACAATACATCTATGATTTATCTCAATAAAACAATTACAAAACAAAATGGTCACTAAAATCTTTTAATAAAATACAAATTTCAACAAATTATGCATAAAAAAGGTATATGATAGGCCACTGGATAGGTTAAATATTAAAGCAACTTGTTGTAAATTGACTAATACCAAATGCTTGGGCCTGCATCAAGCAAAAACCAGCATGTAGATAATGTAAATTTGCTATGATCTAGCATCCCACCTTGCCTAAATGCTTGGCCAACTTTGGAAGAATGCTACCCTCTAGCTGATTGCCATTAGCATATAACTAGATGAGAAACTTGCAATCACCCAATGTGGGAGGGAAAAAGTACCAAGGCATACATAGTTGATTATATCCATAAATTAAGGGTCATTAATGTGATGTGATACTCTAATACCATGATTAAAATACCAGCTAGGATTGGCTAATTGCCTTGGGACAACCAAAGGCAATTAAAGTTTCCATCATTTTTGTTCAAGATTCAAAGGGAGAGAGAGAGAGAGAAAAAGACATGGAGTTGTAACAGAGAGTAGTGAACTCTCATTGTTCTCTTCTTCTCATTCTTCCGTAATGCTTACTAAAGTCTAATCACACATAACCAATAAACACACTAGGTCACTAACTAACCATACTACTAACTGTAGTTGAGTCTGACCGACTCGGTTATTACAACACACATGTAGAGTGATAGCTAAGACGACAACTATCTAGATAAGGTTGGCCATGTCGGTGATACTAATCACGAGCTTGATTTTCAACACTCCCCCTCAAGCTCAAGCTAATTGCTGTACTCCAAGTAGCTCCCTGAAATGCACAAACTTCTCTTTACCAAGTGATTTGGCAAAGATATCTGCTACCTAGTCTTCTATCTTCACATGGAGCAGATCAATATTTCCAGCAAGTACAATCTCCCTTATAAAATGGTGATGAACTTCTATGTGTTTGGATTTAGCATGATAGATGGGGTTGCTAGCCAACATCACACTACTGAGATTGTCACAATGCAATGTGATTTTGCTGTCCAATTGTATATCCAAGTCATGTAGCGATTTCACAAACCAAACTACTTCGCATGCCGCTAAGGCTGCACCCTTGTATTCTGCCTCTATACTAGATAAAACAACAGTCAATTGCTTCTTACTACTCCAACTGATCATACTGTTGCCCAAACTGAAAGCATAACCACTGGTTGACCTCCTATCATAGAGACAACCAACCCAATCAGCATCCGTATAACATGTCAAGTCGTATGATTTCCCATGCTCATAAAATAGCCCATAATCAGCAATACCCTTCATGTACCGCATAATCCTCCTGACTGCATCTAAGTGTGGCTTATGAGGTTTCTACATAAACTAGCTAATCAGCCCCATTTCATAACTCAAGTCAGGATGGGTAATAGTAAGGTAAATCAAGCTACCCACCATCTGTCTATACATAGTGACATTCTTGATCTCAGTCCCAACAACAACTGCAAGTTTGACATTTTGATCCAATGGTGTTTCCATGGCTTTACACTCCATCATGCCATATTTCAGCAATATATCATGAGCATACTGTTTTTGTAATAGCCATATGCCTTGAGGTGTAGACACAACCTCAATCCCAAGAAAGTACTTCAGCTTACCATGATCCTTGACTTTGAACTCAACATGCAACATTGCTTTAATTTCAGCAATCCCATGATCATCATCTCTAGCGATGATCAAATCATCAACATAAACCACCAAAAAAACATAAACATGCTTTGTCTTCTTTGTAAATAGGCTGTGATCTGCATGACCTATTTGAAAACCAAGCTATTGTAAATATGCGAGCATTCCATGCTCTTGGTGCTTGTTTTAGTCCATACAAGGCCTTTTTCAATTTACACACATATGTCGAACAGTCAGGGTGTACATAACCTTCAGGCTGCTCCCATATACAGCTCTTCAAGTAGTCACCATTCAAGAATGCATTTTTGACATCCATTTGCCATAATTTCTAGCCCTTAGAATCCGCTAATGCAATAACTGTTCTCACTGTTGCCATCTTGGCAACGAGGTTGAAAGTCTCTTCATAATCTAGGCCATATTGCTATGCATATCCCTTTGCAACCAACTAGGATTTATACCTTTCCAATGAACCATCTGACTCGCATTTCACTTTATAAACCCATTTGCAACCAATGGGTACTTTGCCTTCAAGAAAATGGACCAATTCCCATGTCTCATTTTCAGCCATGTATTCCTCATCCATGGCAGCACATCGACTCTCATCTGTAACTGCCTCATTGAACTTCGTAGGCTCTTTGTAGCTTGACACTTTAGTCATGTATTCATAATGTCTAGCTAAATACCCACTGTATGTCAACCTATCAACAAGTTTTCTGACCCTTTCAGACCTCCTCAATTGTGGTGCACTTTGGGCTTGCCTCTCACGAGGCAGCATATACCTGCTTTGCCTCGCACCAGGCGTCATAACTGATGGTATGCCCAATTCACTATCAAGACTATCACTGCCAGGTGACTCATATCCAGATGTAAGCGGGCCAGTCACATCGCCAAACATATTTTCTTTGCCTTTGTCGAATCTCCTCCTCATTGACATATCTGTGTCACTGAATGCAGTAGTACGACTGTGGAGTTGTCCTGTCCAAGGAGTAACAGTAGATGAACCATCACGTGTCAATCCACTCATAGATGTACTATTTGAAGGATAATTTTCAGCATAAGTAGGGCTAGTTGGTCCATCAAAGACCACTGCATTTGGATTACCATACCATGAGGCTAGCTCACCAAAAACTACATCCCTGCTAATCAAGGTTTCCCGAGTGGATGGATCATAGCATTTGTAAGCCTTTCTCTCCGATGCATAGCCAAGGAAAACACTTTTGACAGGCTTCGGGTCTAATTGCTTCCTCTTTTCATCAGGCACATGTACGTAGGCAATGCAACCAAATACTTTTAGGTGACTAATGTCTGGCTTGTGCCCATACAGTTTCTCATACAGAGTCAAATCATGAATCCTAGCTATAGCTATTCGGTTTAGCACATAAACTGCAGTAACCACTGCTTCAACCCAATAAACATTTGGCAAATTCTTTTCATTAAGCATTGCCATGGCAGCTTCCATAAGCACCCGATTTTTCATTTCTACCACACCTTTCTGTTGACGTGTGTAACTACATGTGAGCTACGTTTTATGCCATATTTAGCAAGGTACATGTCAAACTCTTATACTCCACCTCCATCAGATTTCAAACATGAGATATAACATCCAAGTTCATTTTTAGCATGCTTTTTAAAGTCCTTAAAGACATCAAGCACCTCATCCTTGTGCTTCAGAATATATAGCCATGTGTATTGGCTAAAATCATCAAAGAAGGATACATAATACCTAGCACCACCAACAGGACCCTATACATCCGAATGTATCAATTGCAAAGGCCAAGAATTGTTTCTGACATGTCTCATGAACATGAATCTTACTTGTCTGACAAGCAGAGCATACATGTCCAAGATCAATGTACTTGAACTTCGGCAAGTCAAGTACAACCTCTTTCTGCTGCATATTTTTCAGTTTCTGTACATTAACATGACCAATGCATTTGTGCCAGATTTCTACATCTCAAACTACTCCATTATCATAGGCAAACATGGCTACCTTCAATTCCAGAATAGATGCATCCAAAGTAAACATTCTGCCATCTCTCATGCCTTTAGCAATCAATTTGCAACCATTGCCATATTTTTCAATAAAACAACCATCCCTATTGAATTCGACTTGCAGATTCTGTTTTGCCATTTGTCCAACCGATAATAAATCTTGGTAATAGAAGGTACATGTAGTACATCATGTAGGCTCTTCTTTCTACCATCAGGCATGAGCAACGGAACCACACCTATATGCTAAATATCATGCTGTGTATCATCACCAGTACATACAAATCCATGAGACCCTACTACTAACTCATCAAACCATTCACCATGCAGAGTCATATGATTGGATGCTCCTGAGTCTATGTATCACTTCTTATCTTTGCCTTGCTTAGGTGTATTCTTAGATACATGTTGCATAGCAAACAGTCTATCTCCCTAGTCATCTTGAGTACCATTGGAAGATGCATAATGTCCATGTTGCCTACCTTTTGCCTTCATATGAGCTTTCTTTTTATGGCAATCCTTTGCAATATGCTCATATCTTCTGCAATAATGACAGTCTTTATTCCTTTTAGACTACTCATGCGATTTGCCAGGAACTGCCTCTGCCTCTAGATGATCTCCCCTTGCCTCTAAAGGCTTCAGATCCTCATTGTCCTTACGTATTTGAGCTATGCCAAGCATTTTGATGCTATTGTCCATATGTATTTTGAGTGTCTTCTCGACCCTGAAAAGCTCCACGAGCTCTATCACCTCTAGCTCACTAACAATGTCTCTACCTTGAGATGTGCTTGAACCTGTATTTAAGCCAAGCTTTACTTCTTCATGTAGCAGCAATGCAAGCAACTCATCCCAATCAAGGGGTTGTGTGTTCTCACAGAAATAGACTTATCAAATGCCTTATACTCCTTGCCTAACTCATTCAATGTCATTGCAATCATATCATCCTCTGAAACACGAGATCCAATAATAGCCAGTTGGTTAGCTATGGTATTTATTTCAGTTGTGTATGCTTGAATGCTTCTGCCATTCCTAGACATGTTGTTGAATTGCTACTTCACATGTATCTTTCTTGCATGCATGACATTACCATAATTGTTCATGAGTGTATCCCAAGCATCCTTCGGGGAATAGCAATTAGTAATCTACATAGACATCGCATCAAAAATTCATAAAGAAAACCAATGTAGTACTTTACTAGCTCTTTTCGACCACTGTTGATGAGCTCTCCTCTATTCTTGTGTAGGATTCCGTTCAGGAAATTTGGGTTCAACTTTAGCCCCCGTACATAAATCCCAATAGCCTCTCCCAATCAAGAAATTTTGCATCTTGAACTTCCATAGAGCGAAGTTTTTGTTATCAAGCTTCTCTCCCACACTCGGGATTCACTTGTAGTAATAAGGAGATGTCACATGCATGCAATAAATATATGAAAATACCCCTTATCTACCCCCTACTTAAGGAACTTTACCTTATAAAATGTACCTTCCTTTCCTTAAATAACCCCCCTTCCTTACACTCACGTGGTACCATAAGGTAAACCCTAGTGGACCCCCCCTGGGCTCTCCCACAATTTGAGTGATATTGTCAGTGCCTTGAGCATTTGCCATATTTGCAACTAAGGTATTCAATGCTATATGTAATTTGTAAGTGCTTGACTTCTTTCACTTTAGGAAAAGACTTTTTGCAATTCAGGAATAGTTTTCCTGCAGTTCAAGAATAGTTTCTTGTAGTTCAAGAACAGTTTTCATGAAGTTCAAGAATAGTTTTCCTACAGTTCAGGAACAATTTTCCTGACAACCTACTTGTTGTAAATTGTATTCCAGCAATGAAAAAACACAGTAATCTAAGCGTAAACCAAGCTCAAATCAGTTCAAAACATTCTATGGTAGTGGCAAAATATCCCAGAAACAAACTATGTGCATAGATGCATAGAACTGATGTTGACATTCACTAGACTTTTCCACAATTGATGACAGGCAAGCCGCCTGTTATGACTAGCAGCATAAAATCTGCAATAATCAAGATATTCTCAGCTCAAAAATATCCTTAAACCACCATACACATGTCCCAGTACATCGGGGATTCAATATGTGACCAAACAAGTATCAATGTTTGTATTGTATGCAAGTAGCAGTACCAAATACAGCCAATTCGCTACTATAACCATCAATATTTTCTCTATTAAAACAAGAGTATTCAGACCTCAAAATAGCCCCAAAAAATATCATTCAGTTGCCACTCTATGTAGGAGTTGATACATGTCCAACCGGTTAGACTATATTGCATGTATGACAAGTGAAGATGATAGGTATCCTTCCTGTAGACAATAACCAGTCAATACCCCAGTATGACTAGCAACAAATCAGTCCAAACTTTAGGCTTTTAGTACTCACAGTATCCCAAAAGGCATCTACCACTCAAGTGGTATGATCCAAGCATTTGTCAGTAGCAAATAAGCATCACAGATACTTCAAACTTGTAGGTATATTGTTTCTAAATTTAGGATAGCAACCAGTTCACTGTTTCCAGCCTACAAATAAGCTCCAAAAGTATGTATTTAACACTCCAATATCATGCTCAAATGCATGATAATAAGGGCATATACATTTTTAGAATGAAAGCCACCAGTGCCCTAGAATCACCTGTTGTTTATCGCAGTAAACAACCAATTTGCACAGGTCTGTGCTAAATATCTCAAAATCTATGAAGAATTTGAAAAAAAATTATTCTGCAAAGTTGTAGACCACATCAAAACAATGAAGGACTATTAGCCATTTCTCCAAAATCCATTTTTGTAGCAAAATATTACTTTGGCAAAAAAATGGGTTGTAGGCATAGTCTCCTTTTATGACACTTTTTTTCAGATCTGATGTCTTGATGTCAAATGGCCACTGCCAAGCCTTCAGGCTTTAGGCATTCACGCTTTGATACCATGTTCAAGATTTAGAGAGAGAGAGAGAGAGACAAAGACATGGAACTATAACAGAGAGTAGTGAACTCTCATTGTTCTCTTCTTCTCATTCTTCCATAATGCTTATTGAATTCTAATCACATATAACTGATAAACACACTAGATCACTAACTAACCATACTACTAACTGTAGTTGAGTCTGACTGACTCAGTTATTACAACACACATGTAGAGTGATAGTTAAGACGACAACTGTCTAGATAAGGTTGATCATGTCGGTGATACTGATCACGAGCTTGATTCTCAATAATTTCCAAGGCATTAAAAAAGTATACTTGTTGAGACTAAGAATGAAAAATAAAACTTTAATCATTGTAATCAATAAAGGTATTGGGCACCATTTATTACATTTGCATAACATGTGTTAAGTAAAAATGGTTAGACCACACCACATAAACATGGGGTTGATTCAGATGCATAACAAAGGTATATGAGAGTCCAAACATGTTAAATGCATAAGCAACCTAGAATTAGTTTATACCAAAGGCATGAGCCTACATCATTAGCATCATGTAGATCATGCAAGCAAAGTACCCATGCGTACACAATTGATTATAGCTTAAATTGAGGGCAATGAATGCTATGTAGAGTCCTAATACCATCTAGGATTGGCTAATTGCCTCGAAGTAGTGCCTTGGGATAGACCAAAAACATTTATAGGGTCCCTCATTTTTGAGGCCTTAAAAAAGCATACTTGTTGAGAACATTAATGAAAAAGAAACCATTAACCACCATAACCAATATAGGCCATTTGCAGCATGACATCTTCATAGAGCATGGGTTAAGAAAAATAGTTAGACCACAGATTTATCATGGGGCTAATTTACTTAATAACTTGTTTAGCATAACTCCACTAAGTAATAACCATTAAAGTAAAAGAGGCAAGTTGGTGCAATAATACACTAATAGTAGTGGGTTAAGTAACAAGGAAAGTAACAAATTAACTAGAATGAAGACTTGCAATGTAGCGGCACAGACTATTAACCGAATGGGGTGAGCCAATGGAATGATTGTCACCACTTGTTGCAGGGAATGCCCATGCATCTACATTAGACCAAGTCTTTCTAGTGAGCATGTAAATTGTTATTAGAAGGAGATACGATGGCTAGCACAAGATACTCACCAAAAAGGGAAGTTATGGTTGCACATTGCAAAATAAGATACCTAATCAAATGTGTGGCAAGCATCCAAGCGTGTGGGTGCAAAAGGATAACCATGATGGGCAGCATAGTGAGCAATGAAGCAAGGTGGCTTCACGATGGTAGGCAACAAAAAGGCAAGGAAAGGGAAGCAAACCCTAACCACATAGGCATAAATAGGGAAACTTAGGATTTATGGGGACCAAACTAGGCTAATATATCTAAGGGAGACCTTAAAGGTTAACTAGAGCCAAATTTAGGCACAACATTAAAGTCAAATCATAATATAAGAATAGTGGATGTAATCAAAAGCTAAACATCTCAAACCATAAATTAAGAGTAGGAGAAACCTTGCAATAAAAATTGGCCAGCTGTTGATTTAGAAAACCATTGATAGATGCTATGATCCATAAGAGGATTTCTTAGTATCCATTTCCTTTCAACAAGGGTTTAAAAAAACATGGCCTTACGCCAAAATGCTACCAAGCCACCTCATTCATAGTTTGGGAGTGTGTATGTGTGTTTGGGCAATGTGAGAGTACTTATGTGAGTTAGTGTGTGTTTGATGCACATAAACTTTGAGTTAGTGGGGATATGTTAACACACGTGTGTGTGTGTGTGTGCGCGCACGTGTGCATGCAATTATGAGAATGGTATGTGTATGTTGTTTGTGGATGCATGTGGATATGTGGGATTTCCTCTTATGAACACTCTAATGTATAGAGTTCCTTATATGGTTTATCCAATCCCTTCTAGAGAAGGAGAAAAAATAGTCAAAGGTGGTTAGAGTTGTTATCAAGACAAGAATTTACAATTGATGAAGTAAATGTGGTGACATAGATAGAGATGAATATAGAGTCCAACCCTTGAGCATGAGGAGGTTTAGAGTCAAGATTTTAGAGATATTCATGAGATGGATAGATCATTAGCACACCAAGAGGCTTGCATTCTTGTCTCTACTATAGGTAGCCTTTATGACATTGATTCAAAAAAAAATTCTCTTGTGCTAAATTGCATTCCTTATCGAAAAATATGTTCTTATTTGTTAAGCATTTTCTTGTTTTTGAGAGAAAGGAAACACATGGAAACTCTACCAATCTTGAGTAAATCATAGTCTTTAATTGCACAAAAAGAGAGTTATATATGTCCCCCTCCCATGCATTCGTTTTCCCAATGGAAATTGAATAATTTTCCATGTTGTTTTGACATGGAGTCCACACATGTGTTGGCTTTGAGAGAAGGAGCTATATGCACATGTTTGGCCTATGATGGATGATGCTAGTATCTTGTAATTGTGGTAATACTATGATAAGTACTTTCTATGGATTTTATCTTAATTGGTATACATTCACATGGGTTCTCACTTTCATCTTACTTCTTGTTAATATAGGCAATACTTTAGGTGTCTTTGCATTGAAAAAGGAACAAGTTGAGAATCTAGGATGTATGCATTCTTGGATTATGGAAGACCTCTTAGGATTTACAATGTGCATATAGCTCAAATCTAGGGTGGGATCACTTGATTTTTTGGTCTTATGCATGCCATGCCCTCATATTCAGGGAAATTCTAAAACTCCCCTACATGAGGGCATGATGCCATGCCCTCATTCAAGGGAGTTTTAAAATTTCCTTGAATGAGGGGTTGACACCACGCCCTCATACAAGGTGATATAAAACTTCCCTAAATGAGGGCATGGCACCACACCCTCATTCAAGAGAGTTTTAAAACTCCTGCAAATAAGAGTGTAGTGCTATGCTCTCACAAAAGGAGATAAAAGACACCCTTAAATGAGGGTGTGGCACCAAGCCCTCATTCAAGAGAGTTTTAAAACTCCCCCAAATAAGTGTGTAGTGCCATACCCTCATATAAGGGAGGTAAAATACTCTCCCAAATGAGAGCGTGGCAGCATGTCCTCACTTAAGGGAAATATTTTTACCTCCCATGTATGAGGGTGTCATGCCACACACTCATACAAAGGGGATTAAAAAATCTCTAAATGAGGGTTTGATGCCATGCTCTCATACAAGGGAGATTTAAAAATATGCCAAAGGAGACATGTGGTGTCATGGTCTAATTCAAAAGAGTTAGGAGATTCCTATTGTGAATGAGGGTATGATGCTACATCCTCTCTCTCTCTCTCTCTCTCTCTCTCTCTCTCTCTCTCTCTCTCTCTCTCTCTCTCTCTCTCTCTCTCATGGGGCTACACTCTCATTCAAAGGATTTAAGAAACTCCCTTGAATCACGGCATGGTGCCATGCTTGCACTCTTTCTCTCTCTGTCTCTCATAGGGTATGATCTACATGGCCACTTTATATATATATATATATATATATATATATATATATATATATATATAGACAGGTACGATAACAATGATAGAAATTTTTTGAGGTGATTTTTAATGTTTTGCTCGATTTTTTGTGTTCACTCAAAAAAACTCACTTGATGAATATATTTTCTCTTTTTAGATCAAGTGTGTTTTGTGGAATTACATTGTTTTGTGGGAGGGTTTTTGAATGGGTCATTTTGTTGTCCATGGATTGAATTGTAGAGCACTATGTTTTATAAGAAGGTTACCTTTTCAATAGTGATGACAAGTTTGTGATGTGTATGTGTGTGGTCATTGGTTTTCATAAATTTTCTTACTACAATGTTTGATTCATCTCTTTTTATTGCTGTTTCTGATTGTTTTGAGAGAAACATTTTAACCATAGTGGAGAAGCTTGATTGCATAGATGGATATTCCTTTGGTTTTTGTATCAAGAAGTATTTGTTTAGTGATGGTTCTTAGTGGCTTAGTTGTAGAGCCTTCATATTCAATATTGAGCTTGTCTAGTATTTCTTTGAGAAGATTTGTACTTTTGATTACAAACTTGTTAATGAAACATGTTTTTATGATGAAAAGAAACTTTTAGAGTGTCATGTAAAGAGTCCTACCATTTCCATCCTATACTACCCTTCTTCATGGTTTCTTTTGTTGATGTGTCCTTGCATAGGTCCATGAATATTTGGTGCTAATTTGTATCTCCAAAGAGATCAACATATATCATGGTCATTACTTGGCATTGTTTACCATTGTCATCTAGCAAGTGGTTAGGTAGCATTGATGGTGTGTGCCCTATGGTTCTTTGTTGTTCTCAATCTGTTTACGATTGGTTGTTGTTACTAATGTAAAGTTGAAAGATATGAGTGGAAGATCCATTGAAGTTATGCTAGTTAGTATTGAATCAAATGCAAAGGTAATACTTTGTGTGTATTATAAATGTTCCTCATTTGGATTCATATTTTCCTTTGTAGGCATTTCTTTGTAAGATGGTGGGACCTAGTCCCCATTCATGTTGTAGTTTGTATGGCTTGTGTATCTACTCACAATATCAGAAGAAGTTAATAAGGGGAAACAAAAAGAAACTAACTAATAAGCTAAACATATGAAGTATAAAGTATTGCATAGTGGAAATGGAAACATGTACTTGCTTTTTGCTTGTCCCTTAGTACTTGAAATGTAGCAACTTTAACAACACGTGTGAAGATGTTTTAGGACTAGCCTTCTCACTCTCTATATTTAGTTACATTTCTCATTATTAACTAGGATGTATGCATACGACTTGTTGATCCTTTGAAATGTTTGATGTTTTGGTAAATTTTTTGTTGTTTTTTGGAGCTAAATTGTCTGTTTGGTTGAAGTTTTTGAGATTCTTGGTCGTTTCACTAGTGATTTTGAGAGTAACAATATGAGTTTGAGTTTTTTATCTATCTTTTGATAGCTTGTTATGATTTTTTATTGGTTTATGGTATTTTGATGAATTTTATTTGAGTTCTTTTTGGTTGGTTTAGCCTTTGCATAGTTTTGCAGAACATTGTTTTCTTTTTATTTTAGGCTTCATGGTTATGGTTAGATGAGTTTAGATATGAATTGTGATCTTTTTGGTGGTTTTTGGTTGGTTGATGTGGATTTTCTATTGACTATGTGGTTTTATTAGCTTTTGTTTCTAGCTGGCTTCTATTAACTCCTATGAGCTTTTCTAGGACTCTATACCCTTCTATACACTTTTGTGTGGATTCTTGGAATGGATTAATAGGTTGGAAATGTTTCTCTTGCTTTAAAAGAGGGGAAATAGAGGGTATTCTTAGCTAGTTTTATTAAGAAAAAGGGGCAGCTAGGAGACTCAATTGAAGACTTCAAGTGAGAGTGTTAGTAATGGATGGTAAAGAGACACTGTAGTAGCTTTGGTATCCTTTCATATTAAAGATACCTTTTGTGGAGTGTCTTGAGGACCAAGAAGGGGAATTTTGGTTATTCTTGAAAATGAAGTATTGAGAGAGATATATTGAGTGTGTCAAGGAGAGAAGATAGCCATATCATATCAATTTTATTGTCTATATTTGAGAGATTGTGAGAGAGATCCTATGGAGGCTCTATTCATTGATAATTATTAAATACTATATGATCTATTTTCATTCATTTTCTTCTCTTTGGATATGTTATTTCATGGGAGATGTGTTCTATGATGTTGCATGATTCTAGTTTCTTGGTCTTGTTTCCTTATTTAATTTAGACAATTGTTGTTACCTTGATTACTTTCATTTTTTTGTCTATTCATGTTGGTTGTTGGACATTGAATTATCCCAATGGTTTGTATATGGTCAAATTGAATAGTCATGTCCATTCATACCTACTAATTAGCACTGTGGCTATAAGTGCAATTGTATATTCTATTGGAAGTGTTTGCAATATTGATAATGATGATACCTTTCTCAATTCTCTTGTTTGTTGTGTTTCACTTTCTTCATTCTATGTCAGATATGGATTGGATGGTCTATGGTATTTTTTGGTTCTAGTTTTAGTTGATTACGCTTGCCAACCATGATGATCTTTTCCTTGGGATTCTCATGGTCTCCTATGCCGACACTGCCATTTGTCCTAATCTATGGACGTTGGAAAGGAGAGGGCATGAGCGATAGTGTTTGACATCCTTGGAGCATGTGATCGCTTCCTCTTTATCTAGTGTTTCAATTTTGACTACAAAAATAGATGGCTCTGGGGAGATCTCTACACATGGTCAATCATAATCTCTACCTCATGGGGTGAGTGTTTCATCACCATTTGCACCTCCAACACTACTAAGTTGTATTGATCACTTGTTCTCATCTTAGCATCAAGTTCTCTTTCTTTCTATTCCACCTTTCGGTAAGGTGGCTCTCGCTACTAATCTTGCTTAGGTTCCTTTTCCCAAGTTTAGGGGTATGGTAGTATAGGGTATGGAGCTTATATATGCCTATTCAAGGTGCCATATCAGTTAAATTATATGGGCAATATAGATGACGCTCAAGTAGCATGTTTGAAGCGACTATGTGGAAGAAAGCCACTACTTAGCTTGCATATGAACATGCTTGGGAAACATATTAGTATGCTAAGCAGCCTTCTTAAATCAATTTCAACAATTATTGTACTAATCTTGAGAAATGGGAATGCGGTCACATATTGAAGTAGGAAGATTTGAATGTTCTACTCATTTTTATGTTATGCTTCAACGGATCATTACTTAGCCTATTGGGAAGATGTTGCACTCTATTTATGTTTGGGGCCAAATTCACACACCTATGGTCTTAGAAATAAGGGTCTCACTATTAATTTTCTTCATTATTTTATCAAGGCTACAATGCGGGCATAAAGGTTGCAAAGCGGGCAAAACATCCTTGAAAAGTGGGAAAAAAAAGAAAGAAGTTTGCTAAACCAACTAATAAATATTTCAATGCCCAGGATAGTGACTTGGATTTGAATATGGAGATGGAGAAAGTACGTACCAATGGGGATGAGGACTCCTATGAAGAGGATGTAAAAAATCCCTCTAAGTCCAATAACAAGGATAAGGACTATAAATCCTTGGAGGAGGCTTGAAAATTTACCACCAAAACCATTTGGTGTTCTAAGTGCAATAACTCACAATCCTTGCCTATGGATTGTAGACCTAATCAGGAATGGTGTGGAATCTACAAAACAACTTTCCACAAGATGTAGGCGTGCTTCTATAATTCTTGAAACTTGATGGCCCACATTGGTGGTTAGTATGGTAGAAGGATGAACGTGCCTACCAATTGGAGTACATGCACACTATTCATGTGTCTATACTGGTAGTATCCTATGTCCATAAGGATTTCCCTTCCCATAGCAGAGATTAAGGAGGTCATTGATGTAGACAAGGTGCTTGAGACACCCCTCTATTACCAAGGCAATAATTTTCCTATATGTAAGAAGGTCATTGGACCGTGAAGTCCACCTATAAGAAATCATCTATATAACATGTGTTCAAAGGATATTAAGAAATGCCCATTCTTTACATGCTATTAGGCCTTAAAATTACCCCTCAAATTGTAATTAGAAAATCCCTTTTGTAAATATAATCTTATAAAGGTTACTAAATATAATACCCTTTCTTTTGAACTCACGTGGTATCTTACATGTTCTATAAGGTGGACCCTGGCATTGGTAGGCAACCTTGAGGCTCAAACACATGATGCCTAGAAGTAGATGGAGAAAGATAAGGCACCAATGCCTTCAATAAACACAGTGGAGCTAGAAGAGATACTTGACCCTATCGTTAATGTGACTACCTACTCTTGGAAAAGAGAAAATCCTACACCTAATAAACCAACTAGTTTGTCATAAACTAAGAAACAAACAGTCTAACATCAAGTGGCAAGATGGTATATAGTGGCTCCTTCAATGCAACTCCACAAGGGATTCCTATTTTGATGGATGATTGGTCTGTAAAATATTACACGGCGCAGCGAACAGAATCTGAGAAAGAGATAGAGAGTACACAACAGATAAGAGGAGAATCAGTAAAATTCTTTAACTCCAAACAACTGATACAAAGATGGCTCTGTCCACCCGTGCGCTTCCACTGTGTGAAGCTTAGATGGCGATCTAGACAGAAGATAGGTGAAGAGCTTAAGGCTAGCTGGAACAACAACTCTGACTGGGTGAAAGATGAGTGTAAGATGGCTGCGAAGGGGTTTAGCTTTTATAGCCCGCGAAGGTCGTTAGGTCGGCCTGCTGACCGACCTACCATATGAGCCTCCACTAGTCGGCCAGGGAATATTCCAGGGAATATTCCCTTTACCATCGGGCCGGGGGCGCTGCCCCCGGACCCCCGCCAGGGGGGCCGCTGGCCCCCCTGGGACCCCCCAGCCAGGGGCCGCTTCCGCGGCCCCCGGACCCCACAATAGGGGCCCCTTTTAACTCCCTTACCACGCAACTCAATGCAATGTGCCTCGAGTTGCTACCAGCTTAACCACTCCGTCTAACCCAAAGATTAGACCCACAACAGTCACCTTTTTGCCATCCGGTCACATAGACCTCATCTGATATACAAGTCAGGACTCAACCAATGTCCGGGCTCACATTTGGCTTCTCCTCATAATGGGGGCCTTACAACTTTGAGCACCATGGATCATTGGTAGCACCTAATGAGGGTGGGGCATTAATCATATCTAACACCCCCCCTCAATGTCCACCCATAGGTGAACTATCTCCTCGGCCCAATGCCGAGTCTCTGAAGATGAACTTGAAGCAGATCCTTCGTAAGTGCTTTGGTGAAGATATCTGCTCCATTCTCCTCTGTTGGACAGTAGACCAATTCCACTATCCCATCCTCCATCAAATCACGCACATAGTGATACTGGATCTCTATATGTTTGGTGCGTGCATGAAACACTGGATTTTTGGCAATGGCGATGCAACTCTGATTGTCACATCTCAGCACAGTTGGTTCTTCATCCTGCACTCCCATATGCCATAGAATCCTTCTCAACCATACGGCCTCACATGCAGCAAAACAAGCTGCCTTGTACTCTGCTTCGGTAGAAGACAATGCCACTGTTGGTTGCTTCTTACTAATCCAAGAGAAAATTCCTGAACCCAAAGAGAAACAATAACCAGAAACTGACTTCCTGGAATCAATGTCTCCTGCCCAATCTGAGTCACAGTTCCCCACAAGAGAAGTTCCGAAACTGTATGTGATACCATAGTCAAGAGTTTTCTTCAAGTATCTGAGCACCCGCATCCCAGCCTTCCAATGACTCTCATGAGGTTTGTTTGAGAACCTGCTCAAAACACCAACAGCAAAACTGATATCTGGTCTGGTGTTACACAAGTAGATTAGACTGCCGACCAACCTCCTATACCTCCCAATGTCTGCTAGTGCTGATGTATCCTCAACGGATAACTTTACATTCACCTCCATAGGTGTAGCTATCTCCTTGCACTCGGTCATGCCAAATGCCTTCAAGATCTCCCATGCATACTTCTTCTGAGAGATGAAGATCTTTCCTGGCTCTTGCCAGACTTCAATCCCCAAACAATAGTGCAGCAAGCCCAAGTCTGTCATTTCAAACTCAAAACTCAAAGCCTTTCGAGTTTGGTTGATCATATCTTCATAGTCACCTGTAATAAGAAGGTCGTCCACATATAGGACAATCACTGCAGACTTTTTACCATCCCTGTAAACATACAAGTTAGCATCTGAGGCACATCTTTTGAAGTTTAGGTTTAAAAAGAACCTATCTATCCGTTGGTACCATGCTCTGGGGGCTTGTTTCAGCCCATACAATGCCTTCTTCAGTTTACACACTTTGTTCTCAGAATGGGGGGCCTCAAACCCTGGTGGCTGAGCCACGTACACCTCCTCCTTGAGGTCACCATTTAAGAACGCTGACTTAACATCCATTTGGTACACTGGCCACTTCTTGTGGGCAGCCACTGCAAGTACCGTGCGAATAGTGGTCATTCTGGCAGTTGGGGCAAATGACTCTTGAAAATCAAACCCTTCAACTTGTGAAAATCCTTGGGCAACCAGTCTAGCTTTGTACTTTTCTAAGGTACCATCAGCCTTGTACTTTACCTTCCAGATCCACTTGGTGCCAATAATCTTCCGCTTTGCTGGCCGATCCACTAGCTCCCAAGTGTCATTCTTCATTATGCTGTCATACTCCGCCTGCATAGCAGCCTTCCATGATGGATCTGCAAGTGCTTCTTCTAAGTCAGTTGGCTCCTTTACTTCTCTCATAATCTCAACCATCAAGGCCATGTTGACTATGTGAGCAGAAGCCCTCCTTTGCTCCTCTATTCTCTGAGACCTCCTTGGTCCGTCTGCCTTCTCCTCAACAGATGCAGGCATAGGATTATTGTGGTCATAGAGCTGCTTCACCCAGCACGGCAATGGCTTTTCCGGTGGGGTGATGTCAGGTTGGTGAACTTTTTCCTCATCATCTGAAGATGATGCTTCCTCCTCCTTAAGGATAGGGATAGCTCTCGGGACAGGTTCATAGTGGACTACTTCTTCGCTTGATGATAAAGTGGAAGACCTTGCCTTCTCCTCCTCCACTGTATGCGGCTCCTCCTTGAACACCACATCACGGCTCGCGATGATCTTCTTTGCCTCTTGGTCATATAACTTGTAAGCCTTCTGCTCATCACTATAACCCAAGAAGATACATTTTCTGCTTTTTGGTTGTAACTTGTTTCTCTTCTCATCTGGAACATGTGCATAACATTCACATCCAAAAATTCTGAAATGTGAAACAGATGGTTTCTTACCAGTGTAAGCCTCATGAGGTGTTTTTCCCTTGAGAGCCTTTGTGTAGCTCCGATTTAGAATGTAGACTGCAGTATTAACAGCTTCAGCCCAAAAATGGTTAGGCAATCCCTTGCCCTTTAGCATGCATCTTGCCATCTCCACAATGGTACGATTCCTGCGTTCCACAACACCATTCTGCTGAGGTGTGTGAGGCGTCGTCAATTGACGCTTGATCCCTTTGCTCTTGCAAAAGCCTTCAAACTCCTTTGAGTTGAACTCACCACCACCATCTGTTCTAAATTTCTTCACACTTTTCCCTGTTTCATTCTCAACAAGTATTAGCCATTCTTTAAACTTACCAAAAGCTTGAGCCTTATCACGAAGGAAGTACACCCACATCTTCCTACTGTAGTCATCGACAATCAACATAAAATAAGAAGATCCCCCCAAGGCCTGTGTAGGCATCTTACCACACAAGTCAGCATGCACCAACTCTAGAGGAGCATGTGCTCTATTCTTGCTTTCTTGTGGAAATGCCTTTCTCTGTTGCTTGCCCATCATACAAGCTTCACATGGTTCCTTCAATTCAGTTATTGTAGGTAGGTGAGCAACCATACCTTGCTTTTGCATCTCCTTCAATACTGCAAATCCGATGTGTCCAAACCTTTCATGCCAAAGCTTACTTGTGCCCACTCCAGCGGTGGCTGTAAGAGCACTTAGCTCATACAGGTTGTTCCTTCTTTCTCCTTTGCCAACAATTGTGCCAGCACTATCAATAATTTCTGCACCTGTCTTCTTGAACCTCACTTCATGACCAAGATCAGTTATGGCAGCAACTGATAAGAGATTTCTCCTGATTTCGGGAACATACAACACATTTGAAAGCTTTTTGACTTCACCATTTGCAGCAACAAAAGAAATAGTACCTGTGCCCGCAGCAGGGCATTTAGCATCATTTCCAACCGTCACAGTGATGGATTCTTGTAGAGGCTGCATAGAACTGTATAGACCTTTCTTGTTGGTCATGTGACGGGAGGCCCCACTATCCAACACCCAAGAGTCAGTGGTAGATTCTTCTTGCGCCGAGGAGCACACTTCCTCAATGGTCGCCATGAATAATTCCAACTCTGCTTCAGCCGTATTGGCTGTCTCTTTCCCTTTAGTTTTAAGGGTACCATTCTTTTCATCTGCCTTCTTGACACGACAATCTGCAATTGCATGTCCTTTCTTCTTACAGTAGAAGCACTCTCCTTGAAGCTCTAGATCTATTTGATTGGATAGATGAAGTGATAGAGTAGATGGAAGCTTCCTTTTAGTCTCGTTCCCTTGCTATCCCTTTGGAAAACTTTTGGATTTGGTCATGGTCTTCTGGGATCATCTATTAAATATTCTGCAACCAAATTAGCTTACCCTTCTAATGTGAGAGGTGCCATCCATGATCACAAAATTTCTCTTAGATGAAGTAAAGAAAGTTCAAGGTGAGCGAATGTTATATTGGGATGAGCTCAATACAAGTTGAATGGTTTTATGGTGATGGAGCACATTCTTCTTTCAAAAATTGGTGCATTTGAATTCTATCCATGTGTTTCGAATTCTTTCCAAAAGCTAGGGAATATCACCTTCCAATGTAGAAGCCCCATAAGTCAAAACAATTGGTCCTATAGTTTCTCATGGAGTCTCTCTACATTCAATCCAAATCCTTCAATTCTTCTATATGGATGGCCTCGTTTTTTCTAGAGGATGGTCCTTGTCCAAATTGAACTATCATTCTCTTGTCTCAATGATAAGTGGAGATTACATGGTTGCTACTCATGACTACTCTCCACACCAAGTTAGGGCAACATCTTTTCTTTCTTCTTTGTATAGAAAACTTGCCATGTGCCTTGGGTGCCATAAAGGCAAATTCTTTGATAGTCAGTGATTAGGATGCCAAAGAAGTGATAATGAATCATGCAATGTAAGAAGTGGCAACAACAACACCAACACAATAGCAGGTACAACTATAGTAGGCATATCTCTATTGACGAGATTGAGAAACACCCTTCTCAAGACTTGCTCCTTTATGCTCTCATCCTATTGACTTGGATTCCCCTTTTACTTCTACCCAAATTTGTCCAATAAGTGCTCCCTTGGCATCCAACTCTTTGGGGTGGATGCATTTGAAGATCTAACTAGCTCTATTGAATGATGGTACTAGTCGAGGGCTAAGTAGTCTTCCATAATTCTCTATCCCACTTTGATATTCCTATTGGTACCTCCTCTAGCACTACATTGGTTGTAGCTATGACCTTGTCTCATCTACTTGTTCTCCAAGACCCTATTATACTTTTTAAAAGGAATTCAAGATGGAGTATGGCCAATGTTGTTTGGCATATCTCTCCAAGGGCCTGGCACATTAGGCACACATGCAACATGAACTAGTGGCAATAGGAGAGTAGCTAGAGGTTGTATATATTCATGAATAGATGTGAAACCACTAGGGTGATATATGAGTAGTGGCAATGTCTCTTTGCTTGCCAATATGCACAATTGGATTTCATTGACCAAGTGCAGGACGAGCCTAGCAGTTCACTCACGAATATTTATATATTCATGAATAGATGTGACACCACTAGGGTGATATATGAGTAGTGGCAATGTCTCTTTGCTTGCCAATATGCATAGTTGGATTTCATTAACCAAGTGTAGGACTAGCCTAGTAGTTCACTTAGGAAAATGTGATAGTATTGTAGGCTCATGTGGTAGGCCAGGATCCTAATGTTGATGCCCAGTCCTAGTGCCAAATCATTCTTTCAATGGGTTTGACAATTCCTTTGGATCTAGGACTTCTGTGTTGTAGCCAAGTATAAATCCATGGACTATGCCTCTCAGGATTTTCTAGGTTCCATTCCAAGTGGTTTGAGAGGACAGATTTCATCTGAGAGTCAAGCACCTCAATTAGAAAGCCTTTGCATCCAGACTCATCCTCCCACCCTTGTGATGTTTCATCTAGTTCAATTGATGAAGGATTCTAAGGGTTGTTCTCCTAGGTAGAACAAAGTGTTTGCATAGGATATTGCTAATGAAATGAAGAAATCCACCTAGTAGGATGCTAAGAAGAATTCATCCAAGGAAGATCCATCTACAACTAAGTAGTCCCAACACTAGTGTCATCTTGTAAAAGCTAGAGTGAAGTCTACTCGATGTCTCTTTTAGATCCAACAACTATAGCACCAGTAAGAAAGTCTCCTAGTGTGAATTGATACCACAAATATTTTGCTGGATACAAATTGGATTGACATGGATCAATGTCAGGGGGAGGTTTAGGAAGTGGTATGATTCATTGAAGATTTGGCATCAAAATTAGTTGTGTGCAAAATTCCTTAGCCTCCTCTTTAGATGAAGATCAATATCTAGATGCACCATCATCCCTTAAATTACCATTCATTTTGCCACTTTTGCACTGACCCCTTGGTCCATCACTCCCCATTTGGAAGTGGTTGTATCCTCCTATTGGCTTGGCTCCTCTTCCTTCAATTTAAGCTCTTAATATTCTTGCTCTAGCACCTACTCCACTACATCCTCTAGACCCTAGTCATATTCTTGTTCTCGCTCTTGTGGTTGATCTTCCTATGGTGGTCTTACTCCAGTGCATCCTCTAGATCCTAGTCATGTTCCTATTCTTGCTCTTGTGATTAATCTTCCTGTGGTGGTCCTACGAATGAACTTGCTCCTATTGGCAAGGAAGGGCAAGAAGTGAGTTTTTTGAGCAAGCGACAACCCCTCTATTCTTATTTCACATAGTTCACTTATTCTAGCCTTGGATGTACCCACCTCCACTACACTTCCACCACCATTGCCACCACCACCACCAGCTCTACCACCACCACCGACACCATTGCCTTCACCACCACCTTCATTCTCTCCCTCTCTCTCTACATGTAAGTAGCTCATTCTCTTTGTCTCTCCCTCTCATTCTCTCCTCTCACACAACACACAATCTCTCTCTCTCTCTCTTGCTCTCTCTCACTCAAATTATGCTACCTATCTCAACCCATCACCTCCTCTCTCTCTCTCTCTCTCTGTCTCAAATTATGCTACCTATCTCAACCCATCACCACATCTCTCTCTCTCTCTCTTGCAACCCAAAAATAATTTGTGCTAGCACTCTGGATTGATAGAATCTGTATTATATTGTATTATGAAATGTGTTTCAACAAATAGTTCTCTGTCTCTGTCTCTGTCTCTGTTTCTGTCTCTATCTCTCTCTCTTTCTCTCATTTGCAACACAAAAGTATTTGTGAGAGTACTCTAGGTTTGACAGAATTTATTTTACATTGGATTATAATATGTGTCACAACAAATAGTTCACTCTTTACTTGTAAATAGTTATTTCTCTCTCTCTCTCTCTCACTTATAATATAAAATAATTTCTGCAAGCAATCTAGTTTTAGATTTGTATTACATTGACCTCTGGCAAGTGTACTATTGTTTCACAAAATGATAGACAATGATAATAAAATATTATAAAAAATTTGATCATAGCTAACCAAGCAAGATATATATGTATTTTCTCAACAAAATAAAATGCATTTGCTCTAGAAATTAGTAGAGTCTTTACTTGCTAGTCACACAATGGGCAACATTAGAAAAGTTCTCTTTTCAAATGTGAGATGTAAGTCCTCTACGGTAAGCATGGGTTGGTGTATAAACATATCTACATTTGCATCCATTCCAAATACTCACTAAACATTTTTCTTTATACATGGCTCTAGCAATCTCATTAAACATTGATTAAAAAATAAAAACTCATTATTAAAGCTTACACATTTGTGGATTATTTGTTGTGGTGGCAAGAAAGGATATTGATTGGTGAAAATAAGTACAAATTTGATGCTCAATCAATATGCTTAATGAGAGAGAGAGAGAGAGAGAGAGAGAGAGAGAGAGAGAGAGAGAGAGAGAGAGAGAGAGAGAGAGAGAGAGAGAGAGAGAGAGAGAGAGAGAGAGAGAGAGAGAGAGAGAGAGAGAGAGACTATCATCTTGATCTCTGATTGTGCATGTCTTTGCTAACTCGAAATCATGTTGTTGTAATATTAATATTCTTAAGCTATAAAATATAGTTATACTTATTTAAACTAATCATATGTGTGTGTGTGTGTGTGTTAGGACTTTCAAATTGCACACATAAATACATGCATATATATATATATGTGTGTGTGTGTGTGTGTGTGTGCGTATGTTAGGACTTCCAATATACACATATAAATACATGCACACATACATATGTATATATATTAATGATAGAGAGGGAGAGAAAAATAGTTTTTTAGTGGCAATAGTTTTTGAATAAGAGGGAGATATAGAAACAAGTTCTTAATTAGACACACACATGCGTGCGTGCATGCACATGCACGTACACATAGAGAGACAAATCAAGGTAGGTTTGTCTAGTGTATGTTATAGAACTAAAGATATAGCTTTAAAGATTATTGCTCATACAAGCTCTAATCCCTTGACTAAGTAATCCATCAAAATGTATTCTAGATACTTTGAATGTAAGAAATTTCAATTGGAACGGTATTAGGACTCAATGGAGAAGAGAGGGAGGAGAGAGATAAAAGTAACTTTTGGATGAGAGAGAGAGAGTAAGGAGATAAAAATTTTTATTGATGAGAGACAAGAAAGAGATATCTTTTAAAAAATTATTGATAAGAGAGAAAAGAAAGAAATATGAAAAGTACTTTGGATAGAGATGTACCTATTTCAAATTAATGTAGGAGAGGCCCAAGAGTACTATTGTAGTATTATAGGAGAGAGTGCTAGAAAAAATTTGGCTTCAAAATTATTTAGCACGCTCTCCTATAATACTATTTTGACCCCTCCTACATTAATAGCTTTGGATCTGTATACACATATTCTCTATCTCTCTCTCTCTCTCAATACTATAATATTACATTTGGGCCTTTCTTACACCTTAATAGCTTTGAATTTTTATCAAAGCACACATGCACACATACTCTCTCTTTCCCCTTGTGGCTTCAATACTACCTTTGGACTTCTCCATGCACACATGCACACATACATGTTCTCTCTCTCTTTGTGTGTGTGTGTGTGTATGGCTTTTAAAAATTCTTTTAACTTTATCTTACAATACTACATTTGAGCCTTTCCTACACATTAATAGCTTTGGATGTTTATCAACACACACACACACACACACACACACACACACACACACACACACACACACACACACACACACACACACGCACACACACTCTCTCTCTCTCTCTCTCTCTCTCTCTCTCTCTCTCTCTCTCTCTCTTAAAACAAATAAAGCAACTCTCTCCTATTATACTACAATACTACCTTTGGGCTTCTCTTACATTAATAACTTTGGACCTTTATCAAAACACACACACACACACACATACACACACACACACACACACACACTTGAGATCAACTTCCTCTATTTAAAAGTTTTTGGCCCAAGTATAATTAGACTAAAAAGTCACATTTTGATTATAATTTCAATATTATAAAACTTTTTAAATATTTGATAAGTCTTTATTTTTCCACATACATAATGAAAAAGACAATAGCCATTATATATGTTATGTTATAATTAGTTTTCTATGTTAGGAGAAAAAAGTCCCAAAAGCGAGAACTGTTTTTTGTTCATAGGTCCAAACATTTCAATATAGTTCATTCAAAAAGTCTCAATCTACTATGTCTCATATTAAAACATATCATAAATATATACATAATTTGATCTTCCTATCTAGTTATTATTTTTAGTCTCTTCTCTCTCATCAAAAATTATTTTAAAACTTTTCTCTTCTCTCTCATCATAAAGTTATTTAGACATATATATCTCTCTTCTCTCTTTCTCTATTGACTCTATTGATCCCAATGACTCTCTCTCTCTCTATATATATATGGTTGCAAGATATACACATAGTGAGAAATCAAGATAAGGGCCATGTTCAAATACATACACATACACACATAAAGAGAGAGGCACATACACACATGCACTACTTAATTAATTATTTAGTTAATAATTTATGTACTAATTATTTTTAAATTTATTATTAAATAAAAAGATAAAGAGAGGGAAGAGAGAGATAGAGATGAATGGGAGAAGGGAAAAGCAAGAAAACGGAGAGAGAGAGAGAGAGAGAGAGAGAGAGAGAGAGAGAGAGAGAGAGAGAGAGAGAGAGAGAGAGAGAGAGAGAGAGAGATTATGTGACTTGCTTTAACTTTTTTTGGTCAAAAAGAGGGTTACTAGCAACTCGTCGAGAAGAGGCTTGCTTGCAACCCCTTCTAGTCGAGATGCAATTCTTTTTCACAAGTCTCTTCCATAATTTCTTTGAGGGGACTTGTGATTTTTTTTTTGATGTCGACAATCCCTTCTTAGTGAATTTTTTTTTCATAAGTCCTCTCTAACTTTTTTTTTCTAAACATAGAGATGTTATCAATCCCTTCTTAACAAAAAAAAATCACAAGTCCCCTGAGAGAGATGGAGGCAACTTGTCAAATTTTTTCACTGAGAAGGGTTTGCAAGAAACCCTTGTTTGGTGACAAAAAATTTAATGTCCCCTTAGAGAGATGATAGAGGGGAGTTGTGATTTAAAGCTCTCTCTCTCTCTCTCTCTCTCTCTCTCTCTCTCTCTCTCTCTCTCTCTCTCTCTCTCTCTCTCTCTCTCTCTCTCTCTCTCTCTCTCTCTCTATTGCCGAGAAGGGGTTGCTGGAAATCCCTGTCGGCAAAAAAAAAATCACGTCCCCTTAGAGAGATAATTATAAAGCCACATAATCTCTCTCTCTCTCTCTCTCTATATATATATATATTGCCAAGTAGGGTTTCCAACAACCCCTGTTCAGCAAAAAAAATTTCACATCCCCTTAGAGAGATGATTATAAAGTCACATAATCTCTCACTCACTCACTCACTCGCTCTCTCACTCACACACACACTCTCTCTCAATGAGGAACTACTACAACATTCAAGTGAACAAAGATTTGTTCTTCTAGTTTGCATAGAAGATGAAGAGAATTTCAAACTGGATGATGATATTGAGTCTCAAAAGTCATGCAAGTTAATAGCATGGAGACTTCTCTGTATGTATAACTTGTTATCATTCTATTGAAGTATATTTGCAATGGTATCTTGTCGATGTGTTCTCTATATGTAATATAATTATGAATGGTAGGTTCATGTGTGGGAAATTGGAGAAGGGGGATGCTACAAAATTTTCCAAGGAAATGCATAGACTAGGTGCACTTGAAGGAGGAGTAGCTCATATATAAGGATCACCAGATTGAGCAGTAGTGGAATGAGGAGGTGTATCGAAGATGTTCTATCTTCCTCAACTACATATAGGTAAATTCCTCTCCAACAAGAATGCATTACATAAAAAATATTCGAAGAAAAAGAGATGCAAGAGACATAAGGATCCAGATTCTTGGTAAGTAATTCCACATGTGTTCTTTAGAATATGTTATAGTTTTATGCCATCTTCTAAAGAGAATATGGCTGATTGTAAGGAAGTGATACCCCCAGTGCATTTCTTCTCATAACTCATTCTTCAGTAAGGAGTCAAGGTGAAGACACAATTTCTAAAATGTTTTGATGATATTGATTGGCCACACTTTAGCCCTACAATGATACTATTTGTGGATGATAGCATAAAGAAGATACAATGTAACCCACCTAACTCCTTTACATATCCATTTACATTTCTAGAAAATCCCATGGATACCATCCTCTTCAAACATATGCTTCCTTATTTGATTGAGGAAAATCCCTTCAATACTATCTTCTTGGAATACATGCTTCCATGTTTGATTGAGCTAGATATTTAATGTATGCAATAAATATGTTCATTTGCTTTGCACATATAGTAGTTCACTAACTTGCAAATACATTTGTGGATTTAGTATCTTTTTTATAGTTTTTGTAGTAAGCTCGTGCAGTACAATGTGAAATATATCAGTATATTAAAATATTTAATTGTTAAAGTTTGGAATTTAAAATGAAGAAATCTTGAAAGGAATACCAGTTGTAACAAGTAATAAAGCAATATGGAGCTATCTTTTATGGAGATTGTGAAGCAATTGCTTCCAAGGGTCTATTGTAAATGAATGCGTAACTTCGATCCATATGTAAGCCTGATCAAAAGAGGAAGAGAGAACAATGTGCAAGTATAAGTGGACATTTCTGTAGTTTGCTCTATGTGCATAATTAAAATACTAACACATCAAGATATAATTTTAAAATATGTGCAAAGAAGGTTCTCATGGGAGTGTTGAGAATTTGCCAATTACACCCTATGTATGCCCCTTTGTATGGAACAACTAGGCTAGGAAGATGCAATTCATTCTAGGAAGAGAGACAGATCCCATAGGCACAGTGATGTAGTGTGCTACCAAGCAATCCTATATAATGATGTACTTGACTATCACTTTCATATGATGATAATGCAATAGTACTTGTCTCTTTCTGTCAAGTGTCTGTGTCATTGTCAGTCCTACACAAGATTGTGTTTATGAGTTCAAGTCTCAATCTCTTGAAACCTAATTCACTTGTGTAACAATTGTCTTCTTTGTCAATGTCAACATGAGTAGTATATTCATCTTCCATCCTCCATAGCTTCCGTCTCTGCCATGCTCTAGATCCCGCATCTTTCACATGGTATTAGAGCTCATTTGAGCATGGCCTAGCTCTTTTCTGCTCTCTCTCAGTTCCTCTTCAACTCTAGTCACCACAGTTCCAGCCCATGACTTCATCTCTCAACTCTACCTTCACTTGAGCTTCCATGGCAGCCATAGCCAGCATCACCCTGTTAACTTGAAGCTCTTATATCTCACTCCACAGGTCAAACCTCATGGACCTTCCTTCTGGAAAAGTGTTCCCCTACTTCCAGAGCTTCTTCTTGACACATCAATCACTGACATTGGGTAAGCATAGCTTCAACATTGTGAAAATTCTCAATCTCTGCCCTGTGTCTGCCATAGCCAGACATGACCTACCTCACTTGGAGCTTCCATAACTCCTCAACCAGTCCACTTCAGCTCCTGATTCCTTCTAGGGGATTGTTCTCCTGCTCAATGCGCTCCACCCTGGCACATCAATCGATCACATTATTGCGCCCTGACATTGGCATTGCAGAAATCGTCGCCTCTTGTCCTGATCTGCGCCGTTTTTGATCAAGCTCTCTGCGCGCGCCGTACTGCCCGTGATCCGATCGATTGTTATGGGGCTTTGATAGCCCATGAAGTAAGCTATCTTTCCATAAAAAAAGTTTTGAAAATCATCAAGTACAGCTCCTGCAATCTGAAAAAAACCAGGCCCTTGTCTCAGAAACCCTAATTCCACCATAGCCAAAATCTCCCAAACTCATTTTTCTTTCATTTTCTCTCTCCTGACACTCAACCCAAGCCTCTGTCACTCTGATCCACTGTGTTATTGAAGTTCCCAGCAAGAAAAAGATTCAAGAAGATAAGCATCAACAAAATCAAAGCATCAAGAATCATCATCAAGTTCAACCATAGTATCTTTTGATACTACATAGTGTGTTTTCACACTGCCATTGGTTATGTCTTCTGACACATTAGATTTCAACTCTGTGCTGGAAATTTTCAGAAAATTTAAGCTGATTCCATCATGGAAATGCCAAGCATGAAGTCTCTTGGGTGGCTACCAACATAAAGAGTAACATTACTCTTGTTGCCCATTTACATTGCATGCAAGACTTGGCTATCTTACTTGTAGAAAGACATGGAGCTGTCTACATCAAAGTTCAATCAATGAATCCATCAGAAGATTTTGAAGACATTTCCACTACCTCAAAGATGATACCTTTTCTTGAGGGGGGACATGGACATGAAGATTAAAGCTGCAAGCAAAGTCAAAGAAGAAGTAGACCAAACAAACAATGAAGAAGAGAAGAAGGACAAGAAGAAGATCTACCATGAAGACCAAAAGATCACATCATTCAAAGCTAAAGAACCAAAGATGAAAGACAAGAAGATTTTCCATGCTGACAAAGAGAAAGCATATGCTGAAAAAGACCACAAGGGCCTATCGGTCCTTGTCTCTCATTTTCTGTTTTAAAAGCATTGTACCTGCCTTAATGTTCCTTTCATAAGCTTGTAAAAACTCCTCATGTAACCTTGTACTACAGCCTCTGTACACTTTGTGAGGCCCTGTTACAGCCTCTGGATGTCCACCATGTTTATGGTACCCACACTTAGCCTTTTCTGCGACAGCCTCTGGTGTTTTACCATGTTTGTGGTATGCCCACACTTTGCAGGTGTTGCTCTCACTAAAGCCTCTACACACTTTGTACTTTCAGGTTGTGATTGAGGAGGGGTGTTGAGAATCTGCCAATCACACCCTATGTATGCCCCTTTGTATGGAAAAACTAGGCTAGGAAGATGCAGTTCATTCTAGGAAGAGAGACAGATCCCATAGGCACAGTGATGTAGTGTGCTACCAAGAAATCCTATATAATGATGTACTTGACTATCACTTTCATATGATGATAATGCAATAGTACTTGTCTCTTTCTGTCAAGTGTCTGTGTCATTGTCAGTCCTACACAAGATTGTGTTTATGAGTTCAAGTCTCAATCTCTTGAAACCTAATTCACTTGCGTAATAGTTGTCTTCTTTGTCAATGTCAACATGAGTAGTATCTTCATCTTCCATCCTCCATAGCTTCCGCCTCTGCCATGCACTATATCCCACATCTTTCACAGGGAGGGGGAGGCACGGGGAAATATTACACTCCGAATGAACTTGCTCCAAATGATTTTGGTGGTGACATGGAAGAAGGCTAACTCCAGTGGGTAAAAGTACACTATGTCTGTCATGTGTTGGGAACTAGACATTAAATGATTCCGGTGACATGGAAGAAGGCTAAATCTAGTGGATTCAAGTACATTGTGTGTGCCATGTGTTGGGCACTAGACATCAAATGATGTGAATGGTCTATATATGTCCATTCGTATCATTAGGGATATTCTCATGTAGAAGCAAGACTTTTAGTAAGTGCCTTGTGGGAGTTTGTGCGTAAATAGATTTTGAAGTAGCACAAGGTGTTTAAGATAGGAGAAGAAGATGTGATTAGCAAATAGATGCAAATTTTTGGATGCTTCAGATGTTGTGGGGGAGGGAGGAGGAAGAGTATGACATGATTTTCGCCCTTCTTTATTCATTTCCTCGGAAAAAAGATAAAGCTAATTTGATTTTAGCTTTTCAAAAGAGACTTTTTGAAATGCTAATTAATTCTCATCCTTTCTTAAAATTTTCAAAATGAATACAAGAGTTTTATTTTTCCATTCTTTCTCTTATTTCACTCAATCTTTTATTGCATAAAAAGAGTGTCATCATTTCTTTCTTGTGGGTTTAGTCTAATGTACTCCCGATATATCGGATTAGGGTATTGTAAAATCATAAAAATACTAATTTCTGAGACAAACACATCCCATTTAAATCTCTTGAGTTTTCTAATAATTTAAATATGCATTTTAACTTGTATTAGTTATGTCTACATTTAACAATTTGCAAACATGCAAATGTGTTAATAATTCACTTTATATTCAATAGAAACACATATTTTACACCATTTAAATAGTAATTTAACTTTCTTAAAGTTTCGTGTCATTTCACTAGAGAAGACTCATGTATGGAGTCATTATAAGAAAGTATTTGAAATCTAGTCTATGATCTAGATCACTTGATATTAGAAAGAGAGCAATTAAAGGAACGTGAGGCAATCATAAGCCACCTCATGTTCATTCAACAAGACAAAGACATATAGACTCTTGAGAATCCATCAGAGGAGGATGACTTAGAGAGCCTAAGGAAGAGACTAGTTATAACTAAAGTAGCTATGTGTGGACTATACTGGCTAAGAAATTAAAGATATGTGTTCCACAAGAAGAGCTAGGGCAAGAAACAACAAAGATATTAAAACCAATAAGAATGGACTCTCCATCCCCTATGTTTGAATATCAATGGGTACTAAATCATGAGAATAGGTCCTAAAAGTAAAGTGAAGGATAGGTTAGTATAGAGCCACTAATAAGATTACCATAACTAGACCTAAGAGTAGGTAGTCATGTGTTAGTATGGATCCCACAAGATGATTATTGCAAGTAGACCTAAAAATAGTCAGTCATGTGATCAAAACATTAAATCTTAAACCAAAAAAGTGCCAGAGATCAAATTCATTTGGAGATATAAGAGATGTTTGAGCTAGAAGAATTTAAAGTATCCATCGAGGAGTTCAAATTTGCAAAATTCAAGAATGATATCTACATTATTTTTGACATTATGATTCCATAAAACCTCAAACAAGTGCTTCCCATATCTACCATTAGCAGCCTTATCAACACAAAAAGTTTTACAAATGGGAGATGGTTTGAGCAAATAGGCATATAATATTTTGTCAAGGCTAGCAACAAGGACAATGAATCCTAGAGAGTAAAATATGCATCTAGCCCAAAGGAATCAACTTGCATGAAGGGATTGATATGTAGCAACTTAAGGGCTTTGACGAAAAGGGCAAGGAACATCTAGTATATAGATTAAGGAAGAGTCTTTATGGACTTAAGTAGACACCTTGAGAATGGTATCATAAGTTTGATGCCTTTATGCATACATAGGGTTACTCTCATAGTGGTATGGATTTGTGTCTTTACAGGAAGAAGGCCCATGATGGTAGCCTTATCATTTTGTGTATATACTTGGTATGCACAATACACAATCGCTCTAAGGGAAAGGCATGACTTAGCAGACCGTTGCACACATATAATCAGTTGATAAGTGTAGTAAGACCATGTCTTTCTACATATCGCATCTCCAATCATGTGGAATTGTGATTTATGTAATCAAGTGTTGCAACAAAAAAGAGAAAGTAGCATTGTTATAATAAAGTTACCAGTATAAGTAGTACATAAAATAAGAAAGTGAACACAACTAATAGATAACTTACAAGTCCTCCAAGTAGATCTTGTGTCTGCCACTCCCAAGATGGTGCATGCAAGGGGTTCAACTATTCATTCATCTTTCGGGGTTCATTTGTGTATTTTTTGTGTGCCTATCTGTGATAAAAATAGAGTTCATTGAATAGATTTCCACTAGAGAAAATTCTTTGCTACAAAAATCAACTATGAAATTCATGATAAAGAACTTCCAACTATTGTGGACTCCTTGGTGACCTGGTGACACATACTTGAAGGGGCCCCTCATAAGATCACAATCTGTATGGACCACAAGAATCTAGAATATTTTATGACTCTTCGTGTCTTGAATAGTCATCAAGTAAGATGGAGTGGTTTTCTATTTAGATTTGACTTTGTCATTATGTATAGGCCTGGGGCCACCCATAAGGAAAGCTAGAAGCTTTATCTCAAAGATCTTACTTGGCACCAAAAGAGGGTGATGAAGCCCATACCATAGAATTTAGTAATCTTGAAACATAAGCAATTGAAATTAAGAGAAGTTATCAACAAAGCCCTAGAAGACTTTGAATTCTTATCAAAGGTCAAGAAGGAAACTACAGGAGTGCCATCTTTCTTGCAAAGTCCATAATGCCTCCTTAGGGCCTCTATTGATGGAGAAGCCTCATAAAGACACCATGGAGTCCCAAGAAAAAGGTGACTAGGATATTGCGATTCAATTATGAGTTGTTCATGTGCCTCACACAAAAACTAGCATTCCATAGTGATGGAGAAGCTTCATAAGATATCATGGAGTCCCAAGAAAAAGGTGACTGAGATATTGTGATTCAGTTACAAGTCGTTCATGTGCCTCACACAAAAACTAACATTCCATAATATCCATAGGATCTTTACAAGAGCACCGTCTCTAATACCATGTGAAGAAAATTGTGGAGTAGCTACTAGGGTTTGTATTGAGAAAACATAGAATGTATGACCACGGCAAAAACATAATGATATAGACAGATACGTGAAAAAATTCAAAACTCAAATATAAAAACAAACACAAGAAAAAGAAGAGAGAAAGAGAACAACTCTAAAGTGAATGAAAATTGTAAGTGAATGAAGAGTGTACAGAGTTCCCAAGGGCAAAGCACTAGTATAAGAAAGTGATGTCCATTGGAGATGTGTTGAGATGGCAAGCTCAACACGTGTGCTAACATTGATGATGGACCACCTAGCTAGATGCGTTTGTACATCTATACTTAGCATGTTAGTGGTCATTATGATCCACATGGCCATTAACTTATCACTTATTATATTTAGTTTGCTTCACCTACTACAACTGGCATAGTTATAGTGCCAGTCGACAGTTATGCATTGTTTGACTTAGTAGGCCACTTTTTTTAATGTCGTATCTTATCTATACTTTGTGTATGTTGTATTGTGTGTGGAAAAAGAAGAAGAAACCAACAAGAAAACATTTCCGCCTTCATCTCTCTTCTTGTGTTCTTGAGTGAGCCTTCTCTTGTGTGTATGGTGTGTGTTTGGCATAGAAACTCAAGCAAGTCTCTCCACCATGTGATTTTTGACATGGTATCAGAGAGGTGCCACTAAGAGAGGCTAGTTTTGAAGGCCAAATTGAAGGAAAATAAGCAAGGATACAAGCAAGCAAGCAAGCAAGCAAGCAAGCAAGCAAGCAAGCAAGGGGTAAGAAGCTCTCCCATTCTTTTACTCTTTCTCTAAGATAGTGCCTGTGGAGGCACAAAATGTAGGGTAGAGTGAAAATCTCACATTGCTATGAGATTTAGTGTGCAACCTTATTGTGAGAATGGTCCCATTTTAGAGCTGCAAGATTGCAGACAACAATTTCAAGTTATACTATGATTTTAATTGTGTCGACCAAAAGTAGGTGCAAATGTTACATATTTCAAATTTGTAAGCTTTGAGGTGTTACTAGGAAGCAAACACAAGTTTTATCTATAAATAGATTGTAGATTACATGTATTATTGAGCAATCATAATAAAAAAGAATGCTTGTTGTATTGCTGTGCACTTGTTATGAAAGGTTGCAGAAGACTTGCTTGCTATCTTGTATCATTCTTGGGATAATGGTAGAGAACAGTGAAAACCCCATCATTGAAAAGTTAGACAAGAACACCTACCTATCATGGAAGTTCCATGTGACAAACTTTCTTATTGGAAAAGGCCTTTATGAGTTTGTTTAGGTGAAGAAAAAGAGTCAAAGTTGAACAACCCTATGACTACGGATGAATTAAAGGTGTGGAAAGAATGGAATGCAAAGGAAAAAGAGGTGATGTATTGGTTCTCTATAGTCATTAATAATACTATGATATGGCATATCAAAATACAGAAACTTCACATGCAGCTTTGGAAAAAATTTGAGAACATATTCTCAGTAAACACAAAGGCACATAAGATTCAATTCAAGCAAGAGTTGAACACTTTGAAGAAATGAAAAATGTCTATCAATGAGTATATTTTGAAGGTGAGGAGCATCGCAGATGCTTTGGCAACAATTCATGCAATGCTTGATGATGATGATTTAGTTTCATCTACTTTGGATGATCTAAATAATGAGAAGGTCTAGACATCATTTGTCACTTCTGTATATATATGAAAGCCATTTTCAAATTTTGATGAGTTGGTCTCTCACATGACCACCAAAGAGATCAACATATAGGGTGAAATCATCTGAAAGAAATGGTGAATAGGTCCACACATTTTACTCAAGTTCAAGAAAGGGATGTGGTATACCCTCTTCAAGAGCCCGTGGTATGGGACATGTTGGTGATAATCAACAAAATAAGTTAAATCAATAATTCGGTGAAATACATGTTTCATGAGGCTATAGAAACCTTAGAGGCAGGGAAACTCTAGAGGAAGAGGTGGATGTCAAAATAGAGGTTTTAGAAATTTTGCTATTGTTTGCTATTATTGTGGAAAAATAGGTCATATTGTAGCCCATTGATATGCTAAGAAGGATAATATGCACAATGGTAAATTGCAACAAGGAAACTATGGATCGTCTTCACAACACAGTGAAGACAAAAATGAGCATTTAGTTGTTATACAACATATGATGAATGCTATTATAGGAAAGATGACTCATGATGATGTATGGTATGAGGATTCCAGGGCATCTAACCATATGACTAGTCATATTTAATGGTTTGGAGAGATACAAGATTTATAAAATCTAGGTTATGTATAGATGGGTGATAATTCATGCTATCCAATTTCACACATTGAAAAGATTCCCTTATCCTTACATGATGGTCAAACAAAGAGTCTGTCAAATGTATTACATGTACCATCAATCACAAAGAATTTAGTGTTTGTTGGCCAAATGGTAGAGCAAGGGTTACATGTTTGATTTAATACAAAAGGTTATTTTGTAGAAGAATTTAATGATAAGTATAAGTTGGTCACAAAAAGAAGTAGAGTTGGCTGCATGTTCACTTTAGATATTGGAATTCTTGCTATGAATACTGCTATGTATGCTAAAGGAAAAGGAGTGGTCACAAACATTGAAATATGGCAAAAGATATTGGACATGCAAATGCGCAAAGCATGAAATTAATATAGTCCAAAGAATTAGTTACAAGGTTGCTGCTTTTAAAGTTGCAGAATTTCATAAAGTATGTAAAACATGTTAGTTTGGTAAGCAAGTAGGACAACCATTTTCACATGACAAAGATATGGGCAGAAATATACTTGATGTTATGCATACAGATGTTTGGGGATCTACACCAAACATATCTCTTAGTAGAAGCAAATACTTTGTCACGTTATTGATGATTATTTTAGGAAACTATGGATTTATTTCATGAAGGAAGAGAGTGATGTATTTGAGCACTTCAAAACTTTCAAGGTTGTTGTTGAAACAAAAACAATCTTGAAAGTTAAGTGCTTGAGATTAGATAGAGGGAAAGAGTACCTCTCTAATGAATTTAGTGGCTTCTTAAGTCTCATCAGATAAAGAGATAGTTTACTTTTGCAAGTATATCCCATAGCAAAATGGGGTTGTAGAAAGAAAAATAGGCATATTGTAGAAGTTGCAAGGGAATTGATGGGGCTGAAAAGAATATGCCAAAATATTTTTGGTATGAAGTTATTCATACTACTCTCTATGTTATGAATAGAACTCTCACAACTACAATTCATGAGATGACCCCCTGAAGAATGCTTTATAGGCAAGAAGTCCAATGTTGTGCCACACTTGAAAGAGTTTGGATGTATTGCATATGTTTATGTTCTAGATGAGCTATGAAAGAAGTTTGACCCAAAGGTTGAAAAATATATTTTTATTGGATACTCTTGAGAGAAAAAAGGGTATTGTTGTTATAACCCTGTCACACGTGAGTTTAGAGTAAGTAGGGATGTTATTTTTGATGAGATGAGCAGTGGTTGGTATGCATCTAGTGGTGATATATTGGATGAGGATGATGATCATGATAATTATTTGTAGAAAGAAAAGTAAGGATCACACAGTATTGGTGGACCAAAAACATCGTCTGCTACTATATCTATAGTTAGCCCTTGGTCTGGGAGACTAAGAAGTAGCCCCACATCTTTATGTGGATCTACAAGTATTGTAGGTAAAGATAAAGGAAAGAAGAAAGTGTTGGATAGTAATGATGTATCTACTAGTCATTTGGGATTTGATGGATGGTTCAGAGAGTTTGAATAATGAGCCTGGTATTCCTTCAGTTAGGATACTAGGTGTACAGAGAGCATATAGTAATGTAAAGGCTCCACTGATTAATCCAGTAGTATATAGTCTGGTAAGGTTAGATACCATGCTAAAAGATTTGTTTTTGAAGGTTATGCAGCTTACCATTATACTTATATGATAAAGGTGGTTGAGGATGTTGAGCCCACTTGTTTTGAGGATACTATTGGTCATACTCATTCAGATGCAGTAATGGATAAGGAGATAGTTGCATTAGAAGGCAACAAGACTTGGAATTCGGTACCATTGCCTAAGGCAAGAAAGCTATTGGCTGTATAAGTGGGTTTATAAAATCAAGCATAATGTAGATAGTTTGGTTAGCATGTATAAGGCTAGGTTGGTTGCAAAAGGCTATGCTCAAACATATGGCATAAATTATGAAGAGACATTCAATCTAGTTGCTAGGATGGCAACTATTAGGTGTGCAATTGCTTTGACAACAAGCAAAGGTTGGAGTTTCCACCAAATGGATGTAAAGAATACCTTCTTGCATGGTGAATTGCAAGAAGAGGTGTATATGGAGCAGCCACTAGGTTATGAGGATTTAGAGCACCGCATATATGTATGTAGGTTAAAGAAGGCACTCTATGGACTAAACCAAGGACCTAGAGTATGGTCTAGATAGGATTGGAGAGTATACTGTCAACATAGGCTTTTATGTTTCTGTTGCTAATCACTCACTTTATGTGAGAAAGGGTAATGTAGGCTTGGTCATCATAGATTTATTAACACACGGGGGATTCACTAGTAGTAATAAGGAGATGTCACTTGCGTGCAAGAAATATATGAAAATACTCCTTATCTACCCCCTATTTATGGGACCTTACCTTATAAAATGCACATTCCTTCCCTTAAATAACCCCCCTCTCTTACACTCACGTCGTACCATACAGTAAACCCTAGTGGACCCCCCGGGTATCAATATAGGCATTTATATTTATGATGTTGATCACTCACTTTATGTGAGAAAGGGAGATGCAGGCTTGGCCATCATAGTCATCTATGTGGATGACTTGATTATTACATGTGACAGTGATAGTAGTATTGCTGAAGTTAAGGACCTTTTGAAGAAGAAGTTTAAGATGAAGGGTTTGGGTGAGCTAAGGTACTTTCTTGGTATTGAGATGATCAGATGTGATGATGGTATATGGATGTTTCAAAGGTAGTATGACTTGGGTATGTTGTCTAAGTATGGTGTGATAACATATAAGCCACTTTCAATGCAATTGGAGCAAAATGTGAAGTTGAGTGCTAATGTTGGAGATGAGATAGAAGAACTTACTATATGTAGGAGAATAGTGGAAGTTCGATTTATATGACTATCACAAGGTCAAACTTATGCTATTAGTTTTGTCAGTTAGTTTATGTAGACACCTAGAAAGCCTTACTTGGATGTAGTTAGATGCATATTGAGATATGTGAAGTCCACTTTGCATTATGAAAATTTTTATGAGATAGGTAAGGATATACATGTGTTTAGATACACATATATAGATTGGGATGGGTGTGTATAGTATGTGTTTGGTGAAGCAACTCAAGCAAGTCCCCCCACCACACGATTCTTGACAAGATGGATCCCGAGGGTTATGGCTACCAACCAAAGTGTCAAAGGAGAGAAAGGTTCAAAACAATGATACCGAATATTATTGTAGAATTAAATGCAAGCAATGATGATGCAAAAGGACCCAAGTGGCACAAGAAAGCTACAAATGTAGAAGACACAGGGTCACTTCATGGAGAAAGGGTATTGAATACTATCACCTAGTCATAGACATTGATGCAAAGGGAGGAGAGTGATCAATCACCTAATGTCTGGGTATCAAGATACCAAATACAAGTAGCTAGAGAAGGTGAGGATAATGGCGATGGCTCATCAACACCAAATATAGTAAGGGGAAGATCTCTAGGCAATGGTGGGTAGTAGCTTCATAGGCAATCACCAATAAATAGTGCATAACTGACTATACAAATCGATTGCTGCAATAACTATGCTAGTTGTAGGTAGATACAACAAACTAAATATAATAAGTGATAAGCCAGTGGCCATGTGAGAATCATAATGACCACTGATATGCTGAGTGTAGATGTGCGGACCTATCTAGCCAGGCAGTCCATCATCGAAGTCCGCACATGTTGAGCTTGGCATCTCCGCACTCCCCCTCAAGCTCAATTGTATCTTTGCAACTCCAAATAAGTTTAAAACTTTTGAAACTTCTTTGCACCCAATGCAAAAACTTGTGCATCCTTACTTGCCTCATAAAAAAGTCCATAATATAAAGTGGAATTTACATACCTCGATATGCATCTAACTTCATCCAAATGAGGCTTTCTGGGCATGTGCATAAATTGGAATGCTGAAAAGGCCAATAATAGCATAGCCTGTTATAGTCATGTAAATCAAACTTTCTACTATTCTCCTGAACATAGAAGGGTCTTTTATCTCATTCCCAACATGAGCATTCAACTTCGCATTTTGCTCCAATGGCACTGAAAGAAGCTTACAAGTTGTCATACCATACTTGGATAATATATCCAAGTCATATTTCCTTTGGGATAGCCATATACCATCATCACATTTGATCACCTAAATACCAAGAAATTATCTTAGCTCACCCAAATCCTTCATCTCAAACTTCTTCAAAAATTTCTTACCTTTGCAATCCCACTATCACTGTCACCTATAATAATCAAGTCATCCACATAGATGATTATGATGACTACACCTACACTTCCCTTTCTCATATAAAGTGAGTGATCAACATAAAAAATATAGAAGCTAATATTGACAAGATACTCTCTGATCTTGTTAGACCATGCTCTAGGTGCTTGCTTCAGCCCATAGAGTGCCTCCTTTAACCTGCACACATATGTGGGATGCTCTAAATCCTCATAACCTATAGGCTGCTCCACACACACCTTTTCTTGCAATTCAACATGCAAGAAGGTAGTCTTGATATCCATTTACTGCAAACTCCAACCTTTGGTTGCTACCAAAGTAATCACACATCTATCAATTGCCATCCTAGCAACTAGACTAAATGTCTCTTCATAATAATGTCATATGTTTGAGCATAGCCTTTTGCAACCAGCCTAGTCTTATATTTGCTAACAAAACCATCTACATTGTGCTTGATTTTGTAAATCGACTTATAGGCAATAGCTTTCTTGCCCTTAGGCAATGATACTAGATTCCAAGTCTTATTGGCTTCTAATGCAGCCATCTTCTCATCCATTACTGTATCCCATCTCCTCATCCGTTATTGCGTCCCAATGAGCATGACCAATAGCATCTTGAAAACAAGTGGGTTCAATGTCCTCAACCACCTTTACCATATAAGTATAATGGTAAGTTGCATAACCTTCAAATCCAAATTTAACAGGGTATCTAGCCCTGCTAGACGTGTGTACCACTAGATCACTCAATGGAGTCTTTACATTACTATGTACTCTTTGTACACCTAGTATCTTGACTAAAGGAATCGCAAGCTCATAATCCAAACTCTCTAAACCATTGGAATCTCCATCAAACCCCAAATGACTAGTAGATGCATCATTACCATCCAACACTTTCTTTTTCCCTTTGTCTTTATGTGCAATAACTATATATCCACTTGAAGATGTGGCACTACTCCTTAGTCTCGCAGACCTAGACCTAAATGTAGGTGTAGTACCAGATGATATTGTTGGTCCACTAAGGCTCTGTGATGATTGCTTTTCTTTCTATACATAACTATCATGATCACAATCATCATCCAATGCATCACCACCAGATGCATACCAATTGCTCATCTCATAAAAAATAATATCCTTGCTCACTCTAAACTCACTTGTGATAAGGTTATAACAACAATACTCTTTCTACTCTAAAGACTATCAAATATAAATAGATTTTTAGCCTTTGAATTAAGCTTTTTTTGCAGCTCATTTGGGACATGAACATATGCAATATAGCCTAACACTTTCAAGTGTGACACATTGGGCTTCTTGCTTGTAAAGTATTCTTTAGGGATCATCCCATGAATTGTAACCATGGGAGTTTTTTTCATGATATTAAAAATAGTATGAATAGCTTCAGACCAAAAATATTTTGACATATTCTTTTTAGCCATCAATGCCTGTGCAACTTCTACAATATGTATATTTTTTCTTTCTGCTGCCACCAAGAGATACATTCTATGTAGCCCCCCAAACATCTATAGTAATAATTTTAATAATACAATATCATATAAATACATAATATTATATATTATACTTAAGATAACTAATCATAATTATGAAATTTATACTTGGACTTACGTTAACGCCCAGTGCTACCCAAGACCACAGCTACTTGCTCTACATATCAACTGAAGTATTCACAATTGTTTATAAATAAAATAAACAAACAATAGCGAATACCTAGTAGTCTTCAGCTACAAATAAATAAAATAGGTTGGAACATTGTCCTAACCTTAATTTAATTCGAGTGGGCACTCTAGACTCATAAACGTCTATTAATTTAATATGTATTTTGCAGAATCACCCGTTGTGGAACCACCACGTGCACATTCAATTAATTAGACTCCCAAAAAGGATATGCATCCCTGTCAACTTCTCATACAAGGAATCCACCTTGTGTACAAGTCCTAACAAATAAATAGTTTTATGGAATCCACCGAAAAACCTCACGGAATCCACCGTGGAATATGCCTCCTGGCATCATACCGTCGGGGTGGGATAGCAATTGTCCACAATTGCTATTAGCTGATCATTGTAGAGCTAGCAATGTAGGGTGAGCACTAAGGGCATGGGTGGTCATCCGTTGCACGTCTTCAATTGAATGAGTTTTTTTTTTAAATTTTACAAAGTATCTAGCATAGGACAATGAATCAATCGAAGTCTAATTATTAGCAAACAATTGATTTTTATAAGATTAAAAACTATTGTTAGTGCCATAGATAGACTTTCATAGGAGTAAGAGAGTCAAAAGATAAGATAGAAATATTATGAATGCTAGATCTCATACTCAAAGCATCAACAATAACAAATAAAATTGTTATTCTAGTTTGGTAGTATGTAAAAATTTAACTAAGAATTCTAGGAAAAAATTAGTAAAAGACTTACCTATCTTACCTTGATTGGAGATCTCTATCTTTACTAGAAAGCGTGAATTTGCAACATAATTAGGAAGTTGAAGAATTTTCCAAAGTACTTTTAAGAAAAAATTATTAGTCTCAATGTTTATGAAATCAAAAGATAACAACATTAAAGGCGTATACTATAATCGTAAAAAATTAGAGTGAGAATCATATTGAAGGCCTACTTTGAATAAAAACAACTTATATCTTCTTGTGAATCAAGTTAGTCTATAATTAGAGAGTTGGAGCTAACAATGAATTTTACAAAACATTTACTTATGACTAAGACTAAAATTTAAAAAGAAACATATTAAAGATAAGACTAAAGTTGGATAAAATACTAGTCTCTTGGAAAAAAATAATAATATTCAAGTTCTATGGCATATTTAGATATGATTATCTTTTAATATATGCATATTTAGACAAAACCATGTCTAATATAAGTTTTAGATATTTATACAAGCTAATTTTTTTTCTTTTGGGAATATACTCAAATTCCAAATGGATTAAAAGCTATCCTACTAGGAAATTAGATGTCTATATAGGTTGAAATTTACAAATTTCACGAATTTGGGTTAACTGTGAGACCTACTTTCAAGATAAATAACTTTCTTTGCAGATAGAATCAGGTCATGATGATAACTAGAGAGTTGTAGAAAACAAAAAGGTCTACAATTCATGTCTCTATGATGGATTACCAAATCTGAAGGTAAGGTCATAAAAATAGGGCTCAAGGTTTGCTATTACACAGTTTTTTGCATACTGCTATGAAATTTGCATTCAGAGTCACTTTAGAGCTCAAATAACTCATTAAATATTCAAAATTTGTAAAATATGTATCTAATAACAATTGTAGATCTTTTTGAGAGCTAAAACTTTTGTTTCAACACCATCCTCAAAATATAAACCATTAAAAAGTTACATTACTTGAAAAATAGTTGTTTAAGATGATTTTTATAGTGAAGCATATGCAATAGCTAGATTACTTTCAAGTACCTCTTCTATATAGCCTGTAACATAAATAAAGACTTAAAATGCTTAAACTTGAAACTTTTATAAAATAAAACAAAGCTATGATTTACTATGAAATAAACTTCAAAAGCTTTTTGACTATAACATCTTGTTTGCATAGCCAAGTCCATGCTATAATCCAAATTCAGAGAAGAACAAATTGGATCAATTCGAGTCAATCAATTGTCGATAAAAGGCTGTCCAAAACACGAGAAATGCAGCTGCAATATTCATTTGTGGTGATTTGTCTTGTAGATTGCGATTGTTCCATTGTGTTTGCCCTTATACACTGATATCATACAATTGAAAACTCAGAGTGTAGCCAAGCTCTGATACCAATGTTACGAAGCGAAACACACAGCAAATCTAGCAAATCAAATCTCAATCATAAACAAATTTATGACACACATAATAGAACTTAGTGGAAAAATCTAACAAATCAAATATCTCAACTATTAAATACATACAACATTAACTCAATAGATTGAGAAAGACAAGAGAAAAACACGCGATTGGACCTAACCTCCCCCATGCAAAAGCCATGATTTTCCATCCTTAATTATATATTATAGTTTTACATGGATATTTACATTCATATCTTACATATAATTACAAAGAAAGTACAAATATCAATTAAAATACAGAGTTTTAAGAGTCAAGAGGTATCATGTAACATGCTATAGTTGCTGCAAAAAATTCTATGCTCCGAATCTTGACATTTTGACATCACCATCGCGTCCAGAGTAGCATGCCAAAACCCCCAAAACAACTCTTGAAGCGCTGAATTCCGATTTCAAATGAAGGACAAACAAAAAAAGTCAGTTTTCACCCTATTCTCTTGTTTTGCATGCGGTCCTAATGCTTTTATAAAGAAAGCTAGAAGAGCCTTCTAAAACTTAACCACATTAAGAAAATAGAAAGGTATTCTATAAAGAAAGCTTATTTCAATAAAAGCATATCTTAAATCTCATATTCTAAAATAATCTATATTAAAAAAAATAAATTAGTAGTACTAAGGACAATGATGTTCCCTCTAATTTCTTTGTCTTTTGTTAGAATCTCTTAGATGATCTTGTTATCATGAGATTTTCATATCTTGGAATCTTCAAAGAAAGATTCTACTATTGATTATGGCTTTAAACATGAAGTGTGTCACCTATTATCTGTCTACACTTACTCATTGAATCTTTGAGTATACCATGCAATGGGTGCAAAGGTAAAAGATAGAAAAAATTAATGATAACTTTGCTAATCTCTATGCCAATGGACCTAAAACAAAAGTTAGCATATACCTTGGATCTTACCCTCACATAAGATATACTATTGTCCCAAAAGTTAGAGGATCTTTGATTCTTGTTAGTGCAATACATCGAGCTAGAAATATGTACAAAGTAACTAAGATTAGTAATATACAAGGGTTAGGATTTTGGAGTTTTAAGAATCCACAAGTTGTAGCTATTCGGGTTGTACTCTAATTTAGCAAAAGCATCCAAGTCAATTGGGTTGGTAATCAGTCCACAAAGGTAAGCAATTAGATCGTCAAGCAAGGAAGGTTTTGCAAAGCAACTCTCTTTATGTAATTCCTTTTTAGATAAAATATTATCAAACAATAGGTGACATTTCAACTATGATAGCATGTCTAGATTTCGAGCTAGAATGATAGATTGTAGTGAAGTAGTCTCATAGTAATTTGGGTTAGATTAAAGTGTATTGAATGTACATTACTGCTCAACCATTGTCATAAGATGAATACCATCACGACCAAGGTCAATTGATGAGAAAACTACTTCTATAAGAATGGACTCGAGAAATTGCAATTTTGTTCAAGTTGATCAAGTACTTATGGGTCATTGATTTTGGTCAATAGAAGCGTAAGATGGAATTTATTGGCACGAGTGTAATTGCTTTTGAGGGAGGGTTTTAATATATTTAGCTTGAAACAAGAGGCTTTTGTGGTGGGCATGTTCATCACTCTCTTCCCAAACCTCGAATGCCATTTGGAAGCAGTGGAAGTAGCTTGTATCACCTCATCATCAATAGCAAGGTCTAAATCAATCATTCCAAAAACAGCTTGGTATAAGTAGTGAATATGGTAGTAAACTAGAGTAAGCATTCCATTTCATAGTGTAGAGGCGGCGAGCTCAAGCTCAACTGCTAAGACCCACAGATGGCTTATTCTTTCAAGCATTTCAAGTTGAGCACTAATGGCTATTTCTCACATAGCCGATGCACTATCTCTCTATACAAGTGTAGTGAGATTACCTCCATGCGCGATTGAGTTGCCTCCTCTCCTGAGCACTCTACGGTAGCTTCACGATCCAAGTGCAAGCTTCAAGCAAGCTCAATCATCAAGCTCCACGCTCCAAGCTCCATTGCCGCGAGAAAGAGAAGAGAAGAGAATAGAAGAGAATAAGAGAGGAGAAGATGTGGAGAGCTTCTCCACTACGGTCCCTCACCCTCACACACTCACTCTCTCACACTCTCACACTCCCTCTCTCAAGCACAAGCTCAAGCAAGCAAGCAAGAAGAAGAAGAAGAGGAGAGCTACTTTTGGCCACACACAAGAATAAGCTTCTCATTCACTTTTCAACTTTGTATACAAAACCCTAAATCCCTTTTGGGTGCTCATTCCCTTATCCCTTTTTTTTACATGGCCATGGCCTAGTAGGCTCTTTTTCCCATTGTCCTCCTTTTGGGCACTCATCTCCTTATCCCCTTTTTTACATGGCCGACCGTGGCCTAAGCCCTTTTTCCCATTGTCCTCCTATCTTCCTAGCTTCCTTCCTACTGCTCGTCTACCTTTACAATTTGCACAGGTGAGAACTTGGCGCTCTTTTACAAAATAAATCATGGTTCGCCTTATGCTCTTTTACAAAAGTATTGACTTGCACTTTTTCTTGTGCGCCTCTCTCCTTGATTTAGAACTTTTTTGCACTTCTTATATTTCCAGATTTTTCATGTCATGCCTTCATCTTCCGTTTCACTTTTTCCTTGGCCTTGTTTTTTGCTTTAGATTTTTTGAATTTTCCACCTTGTTTGTTTAAGCGTCAACATTGCCCCCCTCCTAGACGAGTGTAGTCCCATGGCACTCTTTGTCGTAGGTAGCAGGCTTTGGCGTGCATCAAAGACGTGGTTGGAAGGGACAATTGTGGTTTGTGGTGGAGGAGTTTTGGTGGTGGTGCGGATGAAGGTCATTGGTGGCACTTTGTTGGCTTGATTGACTAGTGATAGGGTTATTGTAGTTGGTGATATGGCTATTCTTTGTTGGGAGTTGCACTCATGGCTATCATAGGTGTTGGTGTTCTGGGGATTCTGCGCATGACGATTCTTTGGTGGGCTTGTATGATGATAAAGGAGAACAGCTCAAAGTTGAGTGTTGATGAAGATCTGATGACGGTACTTTCATTGGAGTCTTCAATACCTGCAATTAAAAACCTCTCATATTGTCTCTCCCTAGGGGTTAATGCTAGTCTTCTTATTGTACACATGAGGTAGTTTGATTAGTTTGGGAGATAGGTTGAACTCTAAGCAAGCCGAGAGTATTGTCCTGCACTTGAGGACCCAAACTGTGTATAGATTGTGGTGTAGATATTATGTGAGTGCCCATGCATACTTAGATATTACATAGTTGGAAGACTGCTAGTTTGGTTCCTCGTAGCAATGTGTAGATGAAGCAAGGGTTCAATGGGGTGGAAAAATTTGTCGATGTTGAGGAGAAGTACGCTTGAAGGCTTCTTGAGACATCAGTTGTGATTTTGACAACGTGATGTAGCATAATTGAGCTCATTGACACCGAGATTAGATTGCGGAGGTAGATATTAGATTTGATTGGGTAGTGGGGTCTTCAATATCGATGGTTGATTGCCATAGTTGAGTATACCTAAAAAAAGAAAAAGGAAGTGCACTACTTGGGGGTGTCTACCTCCTTGTGTAGTGTTGCATGGTGTCGGTGCTAGTGAAACTAGGAGTTGGGTCGTGAACCTCAAGGAAGCCTGTGGTGTTGTCCCCCACCTGAGGACCCAGTACAGGGGAGGTGCTGTGGGTGGCACTTAGGGAGACAGATATGAATATAGGTGAGCACAAACTCCCTAAGTGTGTCTTGCCCTTGATGTGCCCTAAGTGTGAAGTGGGGGACATGAAGGGCTAGGGGGTTAGGCATGGAGCTGACAAGGCCACTGGACATGCCTAACTTGGGGATCCCTAGGTGCAATGTTTGGCACTCTAATATACATGGAAAAGCTCATTGTTCCTTTCCTTTATCTTTGTGCGAGTCTTTTGTTTGTTTTCTCTTTTTCTTTTCTTTTTCTTTCTCTTTTTTTTAAAAAGAGATGCATTGGGAGGGGGCACACTAGACATCATCCTGGTGCTCTATAGTAGTTACATTTTGAGGGGGCCTAAGAAATTTACCAAGGAGTGCATGGCTTGGTATGAAGCCCTTTTCTCTTCTGACTATACTTGTCATGGCCATGGAGGGGGCTTGGTTCCTACACTCATTATTTCTTTCGTTGATCTAATTTAGAGTCACACCCTTCTTCGTGGACCAACTCCAATGGCCCCTGTTGAGGTAGCTACATTTGCTATTTTGGCTCCCCAAGCCCCTTGCAAGGAGAGTTCCTATGAGATTCAACCAGTTGAGATTAGGGGAGCACATTACTCCTCTACTCCTAAGCCAGTGTTAGGATTAGGTGTCATGGTAGGAAGTCCATGCTGTAGAGATGTGCCAGCTTGTAGGCTAAATCTTTGATTCTAACTTCATTAGAGTAATCTCCTCCTCCCTTTTTCCTTAGCCATTCTTCCTCCTCTTCCAACGTTTGCTTGTGCTCTTCTTATAATCTCTTGATTCCTCCTCTGCCCTTTGTAGCTCTCTGTTTTCTTTGGAGGTGGATTGAGTTCTTCTTATGGGGATTTTGAGAGTGTGATCTGGCCTTTCCGCTTGACTTGACAAATTTTGAGCCTTGATGTGCTCAACGGATTGTCCTCTTGCTCTTTTGCTATTGAAATGGTTGGTCATTATCCTTTTTATTAGTAACTCCCTCCATATTTTCCCGTTGTTCATTATGGAATTTGTCTCCCTCTTGTTCTCAAATTGGTGATGGCTCACCCCCAGCATGCTATACACATCCCTCCTTGGGCGTTTCTCAGTCCTGTTGTTGGCTAAATCTAGGGCCTTCTCCACCATCACAGGTCTCAACTCCACCTCTATTTGGCAACCTTCTTCTCCTCTTCTTACCATCACCATGCCGCAGTTTCTTTTGGCATCAATGCTCCTAAGAAATTCTATGCACTTGCTGTAATCGATAGCTTGCCCAGCCTTCTCTACATACTTCTATAGACTGCACTGGTCTAGGAGTTGTTTTACGAATGGCTCCTCCATGATGGCATTTTCTAGGTTTAGGGTAAGCTTGAATGTGAACTAGCTGAAACCCTTAGTTTCTACCATCAAGTAGTTCTTTGCTTGCTCTTTCACCGTGAATGGGAGCTTGCCACCTTAATCTTGACCTGCCATTTTAGCTTCCTCTTTGTAACATGTGAGACATAAGAAAAATTGAGGTAGCAACTAGAGTAAGTTGTGTATGGACAAGGAACAAAGCATCTAGCGAATTGAATCCTGGTTGATGAAGAAAATTTTATCATTGTTGAGAGCGTGGCTCCTACCCGAATGTAGAGTTTGGCCAAGAAAGAGAGAGTAGCCAATGACTATGCTTTGGGCCATGCTCAAATGCAATGTGTGCTTTCTGCAAGGGTGATTTTCTCTTCTAGTAAGCGAGGCTTCCATCATAGCTCTTTGTTCTTGGTATTTATATTGCTTTCTCTATAATGGCTCTTTGTGGGGTTGGTGGTCTTGTGTTGACTTGGACATTGAATGCTTTCATACAGAGACATGTGTTGTCCAGTATTCACTTGGCAACTCATGAGAGTACATGGAAGTCATATGCTTCAATCATAATGAACAAGTGTAGCTAAAAAAGACATCACTTATCTGAATCCCATAGTGTAGCTCAAAAAGACATCACTTATCTGAATCTCATAGTGTAGCTAAAAAAGACATCACTTATCTGAATCCCATAGTGTTGACTTCGATGCATATCACCTGCGCTTGATTATCATTGCTTCTGTGAGTGTGTTTGTCGTCTTTGCTTCTTTCCGTATCGAGATGGTGGAAAAAGAAAGGAAAAAGCAGAAAAAACATGGAAAAAGAGCAAAGACATGCAGGCGACCTCCAAAGCTAAGCCAGGGCAAAAAGCACAATTTTAAATGAAGGGTGCCTCAAAAAACTTGGAAAACTCTTGTAAAAGACCGCCAGGCTCCCTCCTATGCCAATTGTAAAATACTAGACGGGTGTAGGCTAGAGGCATAAGGCTAGAAGAGGGAAATGGAAAAAAGACCTTGCCACAAGGGTCGGTCATGTAAAAAAGGGATGGGTGCCCATGGGATTTTAGGGTTTGTATATATAAAGTTCAAAAAGTGAATGAGAGCTCATTCTTTGGTGTGTGGCTAACAAGAGCTCTCTTCTTCTTCTCTTCTCCTCATCTTCTTGCTTTTGTGTGCTCTTGAGAGAGGAAGTGTGAGAGTGTGAGGGAGTGAGTGTGTGAGAGTGAGGGATCAAGAGGGTGAAGCTCTTCACCATCTCCTCTTCTCTTCTTCTCTTCTCTTCTCTTTTCTCGTGCGCGTGGCTATGGAGGATGGAGCTTGGAGATAGAGGAGGCTTGAGGATGCTTGAACTCGCATCTAGGATCGTGGAGCTACCGGGGTGTGCAAGAGATGAGGCAACTCATATCGGCATCAAGGTAAGCTCACTATACTCATAGGATCGACGGCGCATCGGCTAGGTGAGAGATAGCCATTAGAGCTCACTTGAAATGCTTGAAGCAATAAGCGGTTCGTGGATCTTGGCGGTTGAGCGAAAGCTCCCACATTTTGGTTCCGTCTCGCTGGGACCAACGGATTCAAGCTTGAGCACTTGCGCACCTCATATCAAGCATCGAAGTAAGGGATTCATCCCCGAAATGGAGCTTGAGATAGGTAGGAAGTTTGGGTGTTTTTGATCTTCAAAACAAGTAAGTATTTTGGGATATTTTGTTTGTTTGATGATTGGGAAACATGGAGAATTTATTTCAATTTTTTTCTTTTGATTCCTGTTGCATTTAGAGTAGGTTAGGATTAGGAAATCACACCGGAGAAGGGTAGGATTTACTGTTGCAAAGCAGGGCAAAACAGGGCAAAAATCGTGCAAAAAATGGTAAAAAGCTCCCTTGTGATGCGTAAGATCGGCAAGTGAGTGATTGAGGGCATCAACACCATACCTGAAAAGGGGCATAAGAGCCAAGAGGCCAAGGTAGAGCTCATTTGTGATCATTTCAGTGAGAGAGAGAGAGAGAGAGAGAGAGAGAGAGAGAGAGAGAGAGAGAGAGAGAGAGAGAGAGAGAGAGAGAGAGAGAGAGAGAGAGAGAGAGAGAGAGAGAGAGAGAGCCATCGCACGATTCGATCTGATCGCACCATCGACAAGTCTATTGCTCTATTTAGGTATACGAATCCCTTCCCCTATCCCCCTAGATAGGATTTGGAGGTTTATGCTTGCTACGATTGATTAAATCGCAAGAATCGATCGAAATCAAACTCTCGCTGTCAACATCGTGCCGTGCTCGGCCCATCCGAGCGGTCGCTTCGGGGCTGAGTCCTAGAATAGGCCCTCGACCCTTTTTCATTCGGCCCACTCGGCCCAGACCTACTCGGCTCGTCCGAGTCGACCATTCAGACCATCGACCAATTCAGCCCTGGGCCACGTGTCATATTTGGCCCCCTCGGCCCATCCGAGTGACCTCGTCCGAATTAACCACTCGGCCCGTCCGAGCGACTTCGTCTGAGTTTGTGCCTCAGCCCGTTCGAGTCTACCCTGTCCGAGTCCCGAATTCGGCCCTCGGCCCGTCTGAGTGACCCACTCGGACCCTGCAATTCGAACCAGTTGGGCCAAGTAAAATTTTAATCAAATTCTCAGAAATTTGACCTGACCCAGCTGGAGCTCAGCAGCGCAAACTATCAAAAGTCCTTCTGATGCTCAGAACTTGATTCTGGCATATGGAATAGACGAAATCATAGGGAGCAGCCGCTTGGCAGCTTGAAGTAGGCAATAGCAAGACCCAGAGACCTAGACGCAAAGCGTTGAGCAGTTAAAACCTGATTGGCCAAGAACAAACGAGGCAACACATAGAAAGACCCTGAACCCTGTCAAGGCGGCCAGAAAATTAACCAATAAGTCTATTAGGCCTGAAACAAAGCGAGAGTGCATAAGACGCTTCAAGATTGTTTGCTGCACTCACCTTGAATTTCTGCACTTGAATGCACTTAAAGAAATTGAAAGCCTGATTGAACACAAGTGTACAAGGTGTGAAACGCACACTGAGTGACCATAAATTGAGGATTGTATTCAATAACTGAAGGAACTCACTCAGATAAACTACTCAAGGAACCCACCAATAGTAGGAGAGGACCCAAGACATAGACAAACCATCAACGCGTAAAGTAGGACCAAGTAGGTGGCATCAATGACATGGATTTGACAAATCTAAACCTGATCGACATCTTGGCGGAGCACGAAAACACGACTATGGCAGAAGAAGGCTCAGACCATAGGTCTAATGAGGAACTCGACTTAAACGTCTTCGTGGAGGCTATTCAGCACAGCTGGTCAGCAGCTACGATGCACACGCCCGGTATGAGCACCGCGGCAGGACGACATACGCTATCATCGCAGACCTAGAAGAAGAGAGGAAACTAGCCCACAAGGCTTTGCAAAGCATAGTCGAATACAATAGGGACTAGCAGGCTAGGAGCCAAAGGCAAAGCATGGAGTTGCGTGAGGTATAGCGAGTGCTGAACTTAGCAGGAAGAAACCGAATAGATCATGAGAGAGCCCTAGAAGGAGACTTGACATTGAGTGAGCTTCTCATGAAGCAGCTGCTAGATAACATGACAGCAAAGCAAAGTGCTGCACCACTAGCGACAGCGCTGCTCGCAGGATTAGGAGCAAACCAAGGCTCAAAGAGCCAGACTAAAATCCCTATCATGGCCAAGCAACTCAACGAATACCAACCCCACGACGATCCATACAGCTTTGTAGAGCAGTTTTAGCAAGTTTGCGAAGCCAACGGCCTCAACGACCCAACTCAATGCTCTCAAGCGTTCTGGCTTTGCTTAGGTGACAAGGGAAGGACTTGGTATACAAGCCTAGATGTCGTAGAACAAGCCAACTTCAGTGGCCTCAAGGATCTCTTCATTAAGAGATTTTCCGAGCTTGGATACTCTGACAATTTGCTAGTACGCTTGATGAAAGTCAAGCAGAAAGAGGAGCACATTCGCGACTACATAACCCACGTGAGGAGTCTCTTCAAGAGAATCCCTATGGGTGAGCGACCGACTGAAAGAGCAGTTTTGATTGTATTCATCAGTGGAATTCGAGACGAGGAGTTATATAAGGTTTTGGCAGGCAATTCGAGCTTGCAGCGAGATGCGCTAGCTAGAGTGTTTGAGGAAGCCATTAGAGTCGATGATCAGCTGAAGGAGTGGAGATCTAGGAGCTTGAACATAGAAGAGACCAACTCATGAAGCTCAGAGAGAGCGTCAGCCTCTAGTGAGTGATCAGTCCCATCATCCCAAGATAAGGGGAATGCCACCGAGACAAACCAAGACTTGGCTGATGTAAAGATGGAGTTAGCCAGGTTGCAAGACATGTTGAGACGACCAATGCGTCCACACGTTCAATGTGTGTACTGTGGTGGAAACCACTTGCCAGTCGAGTGTCAAGACCCTAGGTCAAGACCTTGTGCTTAACTGTGGTAGGTTTGGTCATGACGTCGCACATTGTAGATTACCAAGAAGACTTTCGTACTCGCAACCCTACGGCCAGCCTTACCTAGCGAGCAGGCCGCAGCCATTCTTCGGAAGGGGAACCCCATTGGCCCTCCCTGCACCTAACGACATTAAGCTAGCTATTCCTAGGATGGACATAAACCCTACTGGCATACCTAGACCACCTGGTCCTTACGTGACCCATCCACCACTGAGCGATGCTCCAGTCCACTACATGGAAGAAACAAATGAGGAAGAAACTTACATATGCCCTTACGTCTCGCATGAAGATGAGGGCAATGCTGTCCTCATGGATTATCGCCCCGTGCCGGTGATGACGTTAGGAAGAGGACGAGGTAGAGGCCTAGGAGGGCAGATGCAGGATCCAATCACCTGTTGGACTTGTGGTCACCCAAGTCATGTCTCATCACACTGCCCTGAAAGGGAGCAGCAAAACAGAGGCAAGGCTGACCAAAGGTGTGTTGAGTGCGGAATCACTCATCTCTTCATCGATTGCCCAAAGCGAAAGCTGTATTCTAGCTCAGCCAACATACCATTTGTCCCATTGGGGTTGTTTGGAGTTGAGAACCTTGATGGGGAGGCAACACCTATTCCATTACGGGTCATGCCCCGTGCCTAGACAAAGCAGGCTGGCATATCACTGCTAGGAGCTAGCAACCTTGACGTAGCTTCGATAGGGAAGAAAAGTAGTAGAAGGAAGAAGAAGAGTTCGGAAGCTAAAATCGCACTAAAAACGGAGAGTGCTACAACTTTGCTTGCTGGAAAGAAGGTCTTTGATGCAGAGGCAGAGACTTCAGCCCTTAAGACAGCCGAAAAGGGAAGTGCTAAGGTAGGGGAATACCTGCATCCGAAGCGACAGTTAGAGGCCATAGAAAAAGTGAAGGAATGGGTGAAGGAGGCTCAAGAGCATCTAAAAGACGTTGAGCCCATCATAGAGGACAAAATCGATGACCTCTCTAACATAAGCACGCCAACCTCACCTCCTCAACCATGGTCAGGGGAAGCAACTGCCCCACAAGCAGTGCCGCTAGGGCCAAGCCTTGATGCTACAGGGCCGTAGATCAGTCATGGCCATTGGTTAGGACGATCCAGGTTAGGAGAAGGACGAGCACCCAACGATCTCCTGACCATGTTGGTGACTACCCCTATAACACTTAGCTTGGGAGATTTGCTTAGGCAACATCTCACCCTATGGCAAGATCTTAAGCAGTGTGTTGAAGGGTCAAGAGAGTAGGTCACGGCAGACCCTCAAGACCATGATGCAGAGACACAAATACCGATTTTGACACTGCACTCTATGCCTAAATCCTTACACGTCAATGCCTTTTGGGAAGGTTTCGAGATGCATGCGGTCTTACTAGTTCTACCCCTAGGCGATACAATGAGAAAGGGAATCGTGGACACGGGAGCTGGGGTTAGTGTGCTTAGCCACGTGGTGCTTTAGACTTGGGGAAACCCGCCTGTCAAAATTGCTAGGTTTAATGTCACATTAGCAAACGGTATGAGAGTCAGGCCATTTGGAGTGCTTAAGAATTGGCCAGTGAAGATTGTAGGTGTCCAATTCTCTGTGGACTTTATAGTCATGAAGCGAGTGGACTACGATATCCTATTAGGCCGACCCTGGATGTGCAACACTAGAGTCATCGAAGATTGGGGTAACGGCTTGATCTTCCTTGGCAATAGAACGAGTGAGGTAGACACCGTGGAGTACGACACTGAAGGGCAAGAAATAGAGCAAATATGAGCAGACTCCAAGCCGCAGAAAAAGAGTATCTTCAGGATAGAGCGAGGAGTCATGCGCATGGAATGTGATCGTGCCTGGTTGGAACATGTAGGGGCCATAGATCTTGAGCAAGCAGGCCTAGCCCAGCCAGGAATGACATTAGTGCTTAGGACAGAGTCGTCGTCCAGGGAGTTCAAATCTGAGTTGGAGATTAGTGGAGATTAGTTCGGATAGTGATCTAGAAATCCCTAGGCCATGCAGACGCACCAAGGGGGACCTACCCATCCACCTGAGGTGCAGACAATTAAGGCAGAAAAAGGCAAAACAACCCACGGATACACAAACGAAAGAATAGCAAAAACCGCAGGACCTCCCTAAACGATTTACGAAATTCAAAAAAGGGGATAGGGTAGTAGTTCTGTTAGGTGCCAAGCGTCAAGGAAAAACGAGTGAACCGATCGAGGGACCAGCCAAGGTAAAGGAGTTGAACCTAGCCCAGGAAGGGGAAACACCCCAACCGGTCTTCATTGCCGATGACTTGACTGAGGAAGAAGAAACAAGTCTTGTCGCTCTATTGCGAGAGTACATAGACATGCTCACCTAGTCCTTAGAAGATCTTAAGGGGGTAGATCCGAGCGTCGTGACTCACAACATATCCATAATGCCAGACGCAACGCCGGTCAAGCAGAGACCATACCCTATGAATCCAAAACACGCTCATGCTGTCAAAGAGGAGATTGATAAGCTGATGAGAGCGGGATTCATTTACAAAATTGAACACATAGTTTGGGTATCACCCATAGTCATCATGATGAAGAAGAATGGAAAAATCCGAGTGTGCGTCAATTACAAGAAGGTGAACGCTGCTACTAAGAGGAACAACTATCCATTGTTGTACAATGAGCATATGCTTGAGAGAGTGGCAGACAAGGAAGCCTACAATTTTTTGGACGGCTTCTCAGTGTACAACTAGGTGCAAGTGCATGGATAGACACAAGACTGCCTGCCTTCACCACTGATTGGGGTGTCTTTGCTTACATAGTCATGCCCTTTGGGTTGACTAATGCCCCTGCCACCTTCCAATGCCTCATGTGCACCATCTTTAAAGATATGCTTTGCAAGGAGTTGGAAGTCTTTGTCAACGATCTATGTGTGTCCATTCGACCTGGATCAAACACTTAGACAAACTCCGCGCGGTCTTTGAGCAGTGTCGCTTATATTGTCTCTCCTTGAACCCCTTAAAGCGCCAATTTTGGGTAAAGCATGGATGCATCTTAGGGCAGGTGGTGTTGCAGAATGGCATTGCCACTGACTTTTCAAAAGTTAGGGTTATTGTTGACCTTCCACCCCCAATCAACTGCAAGGGAGTTCAATGCTTCCTAGGCCATACGAGGTACTATCGGCGGTTTGTACTGAACTATGCATTGATCGCCATACCTTTGTACAAGCTGCTGATTGTCTTTGAATGGACTGAGGCATGCCAACGAGCATATGAAGAGTTGAAAAAGACTCTAACCATAGCACCAATTCTACGAGCCCCAGATTGGACTATTACTTTCCACGTGCGTATCGATGCTTCTAAGTTTGCTGTGGGGGCAGTGTTGTGCCAACTTGGTGAACACAACTTAGACTATCCAGTGAGCTTTGCTAGCAGGCAACTCACTGAGATGGAAATGAACTACTCAACGACATAAACAGAAGGATTAGCCATGGTGTTTGATGTGAAGAAATTCCGGCACTATCTATTGGCCACACCTTTTACCTTTTTTGTGGACCATCAAGCCTTGCTCTATCTAGTAAACAAACCTTGCGCTACAGGATGCATAGCTTGGTGGCTCCTTCTACTCTTGGAATTTGACTTCTCCGTGGTTATATGAAAAGGAAAACAACACTACATGGCTGACCTATGTCACGCATTCCCACAGGAGAAGCCGCTGGACAAGGCATTGTTGACGAATTACCCGACACCCATCTCTTTAACTTGTCCAGTGAGAGAGATTTATACAAAGCTGATCTAACACTATATTGGGCGGATGACATAGCCCAAGTGCTTGAACACGGACTGCCTGATCGACCGATAGAAAAAGCCCGACTTAGGCGATTAATCCTTAAGATCCAGCTCTATCAGCTGATCGCAAGCCAACTCTATAGGCTGGGGCAAGATGGATTGCTGCGCAGATGCGTATGCGAACATGAGATGCACGATGTGCTCTCAGAGGCGCACAGCGGCATTACTGGAGGGCACTTTAGGGGAGACACGATAGCATGAAAAGTGTTGCAATATTAACTGTGGTGGCCCACGCTTTTCCGCAATGCAGCGCGATTTGTCAAGCATTGTGACAAGTGCCAACGGACAAAAGTACCAATTCGCAAGGATTGGATGGATTTGACCCCAGTTATTGCACAACAACCCTTCGAAAAATTGGGAATTGACTTCATAGGACCCATCAGTCCTACGGCCCAGTATTCACAAGCCAAGTACATCATTGTGGCCACGGACTACCTCATGAAATGGGTAGAGGCAAGAGCGACATGAAAAAATGACGCTAGGACAACTGTCAAGTTCTTATGGGAGCAAGTGATCTCGCGATTCAGCTGCCCCATCGAACTAGTCAGTGACCAAGGCACGCACTTCATCAACAAAGTGATAGCGCATCTCCTGTCCAGCTTTCTTATCATCCATCGCAAATCCTTACCATACTACCCTCAGGCAAACAGTCAGGCAGAATCCACGAATAAGATTCTTATCAATGTCCTGACCAAGGTGGTCTCAACCTCACACAGCGATGCGACTAGGAAAACAAGGTGATGGCAGCTCTGTGGGCTTACCGCACAGCTTATAAAATGGTTGTTGGTCAAAACCCCCTTCAGAGATTGACCTATGGAACTAAAGCGGTTCTACCATTAGAATTCTTCGTTCCTAACCTGATAATAGCACTTCAAGAACGATGGGAAGGGAAGGAGGCATGGACACAACGCCTGGTCGAACTCGAGCGCCTCACAGAGACTCGCCTTCTAGCCACCCATGCACTTATATGTGAGAAGGCCCGACGCAAGAGTTGGTTTGACAAGCATGTCAAGCAGCGCGCCTTTGAACAGGGCGACTTAGTGCTCCTCTACTCAGTTAAGGGGCATAAGCAGAAAATGAAATTTAGAGGTCTTGGACCTTTCAAAGTTCGTGCGATCAGCCGCACAGGCAATGTCGAGCTCGAGACCTTAGACGGTGAGGGCATAGGCTTCTTCAATGGCAGTCGTATCAAGAAGTACTACCCTCCCACCCATCCTTTGCACAAGCCCCCAATGTTAGAACCGCCTGTCAAGATACGAGTGGCCACAATCACAGAGATTGATGATGAGGATGAGGAAGGTGTAGAGCTTGCATACCTCCATATCACGGTCACTGCAAAACAAACAAGCGCTTTCAACGCTTTGATCGACGAGGGAGTAGACTTCAATGTCTTAACTCACAATCATTGGATTCAACTTAGCAGACCACCACTTCAACCCACTAATGCGAAATTAAGCCCATATGGGACCCATTCCTACACACTTCTCGGCAAGTGCAGAGCCGCCATTTCTATCGAGTCTGAGACTGTCCCAATGATTTTTTACGTGTTGCCAAATGCTCGCTACTAGGGCGAACTTTCAAAAAGTAGACTCACCACAATGTTGATTATGAGTTGTAGCGCATCCACCTTGCAATAGGCAACATTTGCATTATCACAGCCTTCAGCAAGGGCTGCGCGACCTCATCACTGTCCGCAACACCACTAGTAGAAATATCCGTAACCAACTCCAAGGAGGGGGGTAGTGCGCGACTGCCACCTCCCATATTTCATGAATCACAGTCCACAATAGCAAAACCCAAGGCCCAATAGCCTATATTTCAATGGCAGCATAAGCAGTCGCAACCGCCGCAAATCGACGCTCTTATCCTCATAAAACAAAAAACCCTAAATCTAGGTGGCTAGGACACATTCACAGTAAGCGCCGCATGCTCAAGCAAAGATGGGTCTCTAAAACCCTCTTGCATGCTCAAGGCTACTACTTGGGCAACACCTGGCTGTGGATTCCTAAGGCCTATATAGCCAAAGGCACTACTCATATGCCGCCCTCAAGCTTGATCAACCCAAGTCCCATAAAACCTCCAAACCATTCACCACAGTGCTCTCAAAAACCACAGCCATTTGACTCATCCACACCTAAACTCAAGAAAGTCACACAAGCCTATCGGTCCAAACAACAGACTCCGTCACATGAGTCATCACCCGACCAAGTCAACCCGACTCCCCAAATCCACCCTGAATGCAGCAGTCCATCCGTCATGGCTACTCCTAATCCACCCATACTCCAAGCAGCCCAACCGTAAGGACACCCGGGATGACGTGGTGGAATGCATTAAACGACTAGACACCACCTTCATGTCGCTAGCACTAAGCTACGACTGCTTGGACTTAGGACTATTGGAGAAACCCTTTACAACTGAAGTTTAAGCCATGCCATGCTCCTGGGAGACCTTTGAATTCGCATTCGCAAATGTTTCTTACTTCGCTGTTGAATTGCTCAACAGCGAGATCTCCAAGGACCAACCCATCAAACAATGCCTCATCACATCATACAATCAGCAAACCACTTCTGCTATCACTGATCAAGAAATCACAGTGTTATCAAAGCTCGCTGATACCGACTCCCTGTTCTTGAGGCATTGGTACACTATTAGGCTGTAATGGGAAGTCGAAGGGTACCGCATAATGACCAACGCTCAGTAATGCCGCGCTATCAAAACCGTGGAATACGACCCCACATATCTCGCGCTAATCTTGTATAGAGTGTTAACCACTCTTCGGGGCCGACCCATGGAAGAACACATCAAAGGACACCCCTACCTTGATTGCTTATTGACTGAGGAAGAGTTACACATTGCTAACTGTGTCAACTTTGGTGACTTCCTAACAGATGTTCTCACATACATCACACAAGTGGGGATTCAACCCTCTAATATGGACCACAAAGCTCACTTAGAATACAACCCCCAGTTCTATGATTGACTCCTTCACAAGTAACTCCTATGCCACCATGCCAAATGCCCTTGCCCTTCTGACCCTAAATCCTAGGAAGGATTCTTCTCAAGCTGGAAGGGGAGGGGGTGAGGTGAATCAAATCAAAATTAGTGAAACACATAAACATATATTATGAAAAACGGATGGGGTAGGAAAAAGGGCATGGAAACTTTGAAGTAAAGGGCAAAAAGTCAAAGGCTGAAAAGGAAAATCTACAGTGGCTCTTAATGAATTCATTCAAAAAGCATAGAGTTTCTCTTTTTCAGTCAATCAGCAAATTACCATGTGGAAAGCACTAATGAAAATTTCGGTTTATGACAGGAATGAAAAATGTCGCAATAAGATCGTGTCCACCGGCTTCCATTCACGGAAGAGGAGAGAGCACAGTACAACATCACCCTGGAGAGCTACGCCTACAACCAACTAAAATTCTGAACTATTCATAATATAGAAGGATTAGTGGCCAAGGAAGAGGTGGCCAGGAGAGTAATTGAAAACTGCAACTTCACCAAGTACCTGAAAAGATTTGCACAAGAACCCGACCACACAAGCTACATGGAATTTCTCAGGTCTTATGACCCCGACAACAAATGTGGCACCGTCACAATAGGAAGGGGACAGAATGCCAAGCAAGTGTTGGTTCGCTTAACCCCCACCTTGGTGGAAAAGGCACTGGGACTTGAACCAAAAATGGAAAAGAAGTAGAAGAGAGATGTGCACGCCATGCTGGGGATGAGAAAGGAGGACGTGCTGACAAACGACGGCATCAGCATCCAAGATATCCCCGATGTAGAAACCAGATTGCAGGCAAAACTGATACACGTGCTCTTTTCCAGCCAGCACTACAACGCATTGATGCACCGAATCAGTGTGCCGGTACTGGAGAATGTGGTGGCTCATACCCTGCATGAAGTCGATTGGAACGACTATGTGCATAAAACCATCGACCAGGTAGCTAAAGCACTGGCTTTAGGAAGCATGCCCGCAGGAGGAGAGTTTCCAGTGTCTAAGACCACAGAAAGAAAGAAGGCCTCATTCATCGCCTATGGAAGCATCTTAACAGCGCTCATCTAAGAGGCCGTGAAAGAGATGCAGGATGCAGAAGAGGGGGAAGGGGAAACGCCTGACAGGTAACCCCCTCATCAGTACCAGGAGAGGTCCAGCGACATGACTGAGATCGATAAGGAAGGACAGGGACAAGAAGAGTAATCAAGCAAAAAGCAGGTCAAGGAAACCAAGAAGAAGGTAGCGTAGAAGAAAAAGAAACTAGATGAAGGCCGTAGGAAGGAGAAGGAAGATTTGGAAAAAGCAAAAAGACAATCCCTCAGGGAGGCCGAGGAGAGAGAGAGGAAGAGGAAGAAGAAGAAACAACAGAGCAAGTCAAGTAGGCTAAAAAGGAGTCAAAGTAAGAGACTGAAAGGAGAAGAAGAGAGGAGCAGGAAGAAAAAGAGAAACTAGAGGAAGAATACAAAAAGGCCGAAAAAGAAAGGCAAAGAAGAGCTGCAGAGGAAGAAGAGGAATTAAGAAGAAAGAAAGAGGACTTGGACGAGGCCACACGCCGGTCCATTGAGCAACAATGCAGGGCGGATGATCCAGGAGCTTGGAACCAGTTGAGGGAAGAAGGGCCTAGCTCTAGCGCGCAGGCACCAGAAGCCACGCCGCCCGCAGTTCTGGAAGGCAAAGGAAAAGCATCCCTCCATCCTATCCCCACCCTCATGGCACCCTCCACTGAACCCACTATGCTCACTCCTAGCATCCCCACCAGCATGGAAGTTTCCAACTTTGTGGCCTGGATGCAATACTTCATCAGTAAAGAAATGGCCCAAGGGAAGATCATAGAAACCATGACCACGGGGCCAAAAAGGCCAATCGCAGATGCAGAATCGAGGCAGGACCAAAAGCGTCTGCATGTGGAGGCCTCAACCACCCCCACCCATGCAACAATGATGCCACCAGCAAGTTACAATGAATACATCACCGAGCTACTCTCCCAATTGGAGAGGGCGAAGGAGGAAAAGAGAATGGCGGTGGCTAAGTTGGTGGTAGAGAAAGAGTTAGTGGCCACCTTCCAACTGGAGAAAACCCACATCATAGCCATGCAACAAGGTCAAATATTTGACCTCAAGCAAGAATTGAAAGCAAAAGAAGACATGGAAAAAAGCTACAAACAATGGTTTGAGGACGAAAATCAAGAACTTGTGCAAATGCAACGGGAATACAAGCTCCTTCTGATGCAACATGTGGAACTGGAGGCAAAAACTGCCACCATTAAGCAAATGATGGAGGAACTAAATGCCAAAGAAGAGGAGAGAAGACAAGAGAGGGAGCAACAGCGAAAAGAGATCGAGATCAACTACACCTCGAAAGGAAAGAGCACGAGAATATGAGCAAAGAACTTAGAGCCCAGGAACAGAAGCTCATAACCCTAGCACAAAAGCAGGGAGAGAGCATGGAAGGAATGAACAAAAGGGCCGAGGAATGGGCCACACAGAACGAGAAAAGGGTGAAGGCATTGGCGCGGCGTCTTGCTTTGGTGGAAAAAGAAAAAATCTTGGTAGAAAGCAAAGTGGACGCCGCCCAGATAGCCTTCACTACCCAGCACAGGCCTTCCTCAACACATTACTGGACATGACCCGGCTGGAGGGAAACGAGTCGTTGGAGGTGGTGCAGAAGAAACTGAGCATCACACGCAGAGCCCTGCATGCAGGGCTACAGATGCCACCCCAACTTGCGGAGGTTAGGCTGGGCTTAGAAGAACAACGAAAGTACCTGCTATTGGCCACCCTAACTCCCCAGGAGGCAGATGCACTCGGCTTTGAGGAAGGAGCGCAACTAGATGACTGGCAAGGGGAGGACACTGACATTGAATTTGTCATAAGAAGAACTAGCGAAGAAATAATCCCACAACCCCCCTCGCCGCACAATCAGGAACAACAACAACTCAACCCGCCCCCGGACAGACAAACCATGCTCAAGGAGTGACGGAGAAAATTAGTGGAAGAGACCAGAAGGTAGTTGCAAGCCAAACCAGTCGTGTGGCCATCCGCATCCCTCCCACCATGCCCCGATGACCTCCCAATGCAATTCCACGCGGAGCTGGTAATTTGGGAACAATAGGAAAACGAAAAGGACCCTTTTACTTTCAGTTTCCTCATTCCTAACGGCCTGAGAAGGGTCCTGCCAATTAAGGTAATGGAGGAGGTGATCACGATTGGTAGCTGGCTAGGCCAAAAATGGCTGGAAGACAGGGCAAAGACCCCCACTCTGTGGGGCATAGAGGAATCAGAGTTTTGGCAAGACAAGGTGTTCGCGGTACCATACACTGTAAGGGGATACAATTGCCAACCTCTCTGGAGAAGGCGAGTATGCGATATTAATATGCTCGCCTGGATGGCATTTTGCAACACCCTACCCTACGAGAGGAACGACCCCACATTCATGGCATATCCTCGTAGGGTAGGCATGGATTTTGTTGCTACCCTCCCCATCATCTACAACTCCAACGCCACCTCCTTCGAGCATGCCCTCCTTTTTTATTTAGGAAGCCTAAGTGACTCCATGACGCACTTTCTCGCAGACTTCTCCTCCTGTCCAGATCCTGCCTTTATAACTACATGTAATTACCTTAGTCTTCTTAAGCTAATACTCAAGCCGACAGCACAAGAGAATGGCTTGCCCCCCCTCTTTTTTGACCCCAATACTATTGATAGCTGCGCTATGGCATGCCTAATGATGAGAGCTAGCCTACTCCCCTCCTTTTGCCTAGCCCTCCTAGAAGACATGAATGACAGCCAGTTTACTAGGTGCAATCACTCTTTCCTCTCCACCACCTCTCTCCACGTCCACATGAATCTAAAAGGATACATGCAAAGCTACCAATTTTTGAGCAAATCCATCCGACCCCCTTCCCCTCCTCATTCAGATGAAGAGAATTAGGCCCTGGCTGTCATTCCACTACTGTAACTCAAAAAAAAAAAAGTAAAAGCGGAGAAAACAATAGCACGAAAAACACTCTCCACTGATTGGACAACATAGCCCACTTGCAAAAGCACTTACCACCACATAAAGCACGATCACTATACCTAGGGGTTCTCAAGTTAGGCGTGCCCGGTGGCTTCGGTCGGTCGGCTCCACTCCCAACCCCCTAGCCCTTTTGCTCCCCCACTTCCCGCTTAGGGCACATCAAGGGCAGAACATACCTAGGGAGGTAACACTCGCCTATGGTTAGACCTGTCACCCTAAGCCACTTGCACCGCACCTCCCTTGGCATAAATGGGATCCTCAAGTGTGGGACATTACCCAGGCTCGCCTGAGGTTAGACCCATCTCCCCATTCCACTAGCACGAGCACAATGCACTAACACAATGAGGTAAGTACTCCCCTTAGGAACAGCACTGCACCTTCTCCTTTCAAAATCACAAAAAGCAACAAACCACCGACTTTGGAGGCCCCGTTAACCATGCAATACCCATTTGGCTCCTTCGACAAATTTTTTTTTTCACAGCTTCCACAAGCATCTAAGTCTCCAAGTGGCTCTCACCATTGCACCACTTGGCCAATTGCTTGCCAACCTACAACAACACAGAAGTGCCATGGGACTGGCACCCGTCTAGGAGGGGGTAATGTTAACCCCAAGTTGAGATGATGGAAAAAGGAAGTAAAAAGTAGAAAAAACATGGAAAAAGAGCAAAGACATGCAGGCAACCTCCAAAGCTAAGCCGGGGCAAAAAGTGCAATTTTAAATGAAGGGCGACTCAAAAAACTTGGAAAACTCTTGTAAAAGAGTGCCAGGCTCCCTCCTATGCCAATTGTAAAATACTAGACGGGTGTAGGCTAGAGGCATAAGGCTAGAAGAGGGAAATGGAAAAAAGACCTTGCCACAAGGGCCGGTCATGTAAAAAAGGGATGGGTGCCCATGGGATTTTAGGGTTTGTATATATAAAGTTCAAAAAGTGAATGAGAGCTCATTCTTTGGTGTGTGGCTAACAAGAGCTCTCTTCTTCTTCTCCTCTCCTCATCTTCTTGCTTTTGTGTGCTCTTGAGAGAGGGAGTGTGAGAGTGTGAGGGAGTGAGTGTGTGAGAGTGAGGGATCAAGAGGGTGAAGCTCTTCACCATCTTCTCTTCTCTTCTTCTCTTCTCTTCTCTTTTCTCGCGCGTGTGGCTATGGAGGATGGAGCTTGGAGATGGAGGAGGCTTGAGGATGCTTGAACTCACATCTAGGATCGTGGAGCTACCGGGGTGTGCGAGTGAGGAGGCAACTCGTATCGGCATCAAGGTAAGCTCATTACACTCATGGGATCAACGGCGCGTTGGCTAGGTGAGAGATTGCCATTAGAGCTTGCTTGAAACTCTTGAAGCAATAAGCGGTCCGTGGGTCTTGGTGGTTGAGTGAAAGCTCCCACACTAATTGTAGGACTCAAGATTGTACTAGAGTGGGGCATACATATCCAATAATTGTGGTAGCTTACTCAGTAACAACAGATATTTTGCAACATCGAGTATAGCATGGTGCCTTGTCAGAGTCTACTGGAAACATGTAGCTCCTCCTCAATGAGAATTTTATCAATCAGAGAGTTCTCTTGGCTAGTTTCAGCAAAGTCCATATCCGAAATGGTAGTCGGTACTCGGAAGGAAGTTGGCACCATATAGGTTGGGTCTCTTTGAGACCGCCATTGGGCCAGTCACTCCTCTAAGACTATCATAATTTGGGCTCCAAGTTCAGCCATTGTAGTGCGGTTTTCAAACCAATGTTTTTCAAATTGACTTTGACCCTTTGATTGTCGCTTTAGTTGCTCTATCCCTAAGAGATTGGGTTGGCAAAGCACTTCATTGAATGTCACAATTAAGCATAGTTTGTCAACTTCCTCGTTAGAGATGAATTGCATGCATTCATGTAGGAGCTTATCATAGTGCTTGTTAAGATATTTTTTCTCTTCCCAAGATATTGGATATGACAAATATTTCTCAAGCTACTCCCTAGGGAATGTGTCCATGTCTGCAAGGATGTAGGCACATGCGAATAATTTGAGTTTTAAGCATCCAACTGGGTCAAGCACTCTGTGACACTTCTATGTTCGATGAGGGCTTGCTTGGTTGGAATATCATGCAAGGTTCTGGGAGTTTTCCTAGGCTTTAGCATAGCTTGGGGCTCAGGCCTAGATGAGAAAGATTGGTCAATGCTAGAATTGCTTTTGTCCTCGGGGTTTTGTGTTTCTCTTGAGGCTTTGCTGCTATTGTGTCATGGTTCTCCTCAGATGTGACTAGTATAGTTTTGTCAACCTATTGTGACAATGTTGTGTCAATGTAAGTTTTTTTGTTGATAGATTGAATATTGCAAGCAATCATTGATGGCAATGGTTGCTTTGACTTATCAAAACACATGGATGTGTCAAAAGTTTCACCATTGTTAGGAGAGATGTCAATGGGTTCATTTGTGGGTGGACTCGATGCTTTATTTCTCAGCTCTTCAGCACTCTTGGTCTCAATCTTCTTGGTGTCTACAGCCACTTGCAACTATCATTGTTTTTGTTGTTTTCTCCTCTTTTTCTTGGGCAATTGAGGTGTATCCTTTAAATACTCAGGACCTTGAAGTAGGTTAGCCGCTATTGATGTGCTTGGTTGGGCCTCAGCATTCTCTTTCTCTAGTGTGCCCTCATGGGATATAGTTGCGGCCTACTGAACAGCCTCGCTAGGTTATGAGGGTACAACTGGCTCTCTTTTTGGAGAGTCTAGCTCTTCAACTAATTCCCCTTTGTTTAGCTGCTCATCCGATCGCATTGGCAGTTGCTCCTAGTCGGGTGTTTGCTCTAGACTCTTGTCCTTACCCATTGGAGCAAGCCTCCATTGCTTCTTATCAGAGCAGGTATTGTGTTTAGAGTTGTTTTTCTCTTTGTCAAGAGGTTCGGGTGACTCTAAGTGTAGAACCAAGAGATGGTTAAGGGTTCCTATCATGTAGGTTTGGATGAAACCAACTGAAGAAGTTAGGGTTGTATTGATGGGAAGCATAGAGATCTAGGATTGTAGGGTCTTGAGTGAGGCAGCATAAGACATATGCGCTAACATCAAGTACCATGCTTCCTACTCCTAGCCTACTAGCCAAGTGTAGATCTTCTTTTGGAATCAATTTATCATACAAGGGATGTTTTTGGACAGTGGCAGAAAGCTAGACCTCATGGAACATTGCAACACTCTTAATGAGGTCGGGATAATGTACGTGGGATCATGTATTAATGTCCAAAGGGCCTTCCTTTGCTCAACAAGCATCATTAGTCGGTGGCCAATTTTGGCTACCAAACTTTGGTTAGAATACAATTTCTGCACAAAGTTACCTTGTCCTTTCCATTTTTGTTTGATTACTTCGAGCTTTTCCTTGTTTTCTCACATTGAGTATAGAGTGAGGATATGAAGCACAATTCTCTAGTTGTGGATTTTGGGATGTCCTTTATGACTTTTTCAGGGATAGCTACATACTGCAAGCAAACATGTTGTTGCTCTCATCCCAAGTCAGGGGTTCCGGCTATGAGCTTTGTGTACTCTGGTGTTGGCCTTCCAATGTCCACATGGATGTACACATGTGTGATGGTTGGCTGTCAGTTTTTGATCAAGCTTCATCATGCATTTCATCTTTGGTTCATTGGTCAGATGTGCCATCCCCTTGGCCAAATCTTCGAGAGATTTCTCCTCAATCCTAGGCTTTAGATGCCTTGGAAGTGTTGGACATGTCAAGGATGTTGGATGCAACACCTCTTCCATAGGTGAATAGCTAAGGACATGTTCCGCAAGGGGCATTGTCTCATGGTCAAAGGCTGTGATTGCTGTGATTCTTGATTGTAAGTAGTAGTGGCTAGTTCATTGGATTGGCCACTGTTGGTAGATTGTAGTGTCAAGTCCTCAAGTAGATCAGAAGTGGTCATGTCTTTTGTTTGCCGTTTGTGCATTCACTTGTGCAAATTGAGTATCATATGAGCCAGTCACGATGGATTGCACAGGTATATTCTTAGGCAGAGAGTTAGAGGTGGTGTCATGTCTCGTACCTTGGACATTTGGAAGCTTAGATGGAGACAAAGATTGGGATTGAGCAGTTGCACTTGACGACTATTGTTGTGCTTACTCTGTCCATTTAGAGAAAGAGGTTGTAGGAGATTTGAGACTCCTAGGTGGACTTAGAACTGGTTGGAAGATTTGCTCGTGGCTGTTAGACGATTTTTCCATTTGCTTTGTTAAGCAATCAGCCTTATCATGAGCAACATTGCACCTGTGGTGCTCATTATCCTCTTGGGAAGTCAAAGGCTTCTTGCGCACTAGTGGTCTTTGTGCACACTCGATGGTTACATCTGATATCTGCTTATTAAGCATGCTAGGCTGAGGATCTACCTTTCGTATAGTCATGTTTGGTTTCTTGATTTCAATCGTCAGGGGCTCAGTCACTCCAATGTTTTTGACTCAAGACTTGGATTTTTGTTTAGATTTCCTCCTGCGCTTCTTTGCTTTTGATACAATCTGGCTTTCAGCCTCTAAGCAAAGGTGGTTTAGCAGGGGGTTTTGGTACCCAAATCCATGCAATACCCTTGAGCACATAGCAACACTTTGGACATCCATCGTGACGTTGTGTTGGCTCTCCATCAATACCTTCATCTATAAGGCTTGGGCTTCTTTTGTGGTCTTCTATGATATTTGTAAGTCCAAATCCTTTCCTTGGCATTGTCTCCTAACCTTCTTGTTTCAAGCATGGTCTCACTCACTGGTTCTCTCTATTCAACATGCACTTGTATCAACTCTTTTTGCTCTTACTACTAGTCTTGCCTGGTATGTCAGAATGTTCCTTGTCTTTCCCTCAAGTTTTGATGAGGTCACCCTTACTAAAGGTTGTGATTATCCTCACACCCAGTAGTGTCAAGTGTATCCTCTGTGCTACATAATTGACCTCACACTTCATTGCCCTTTTGAAGGGTCTTCCTAGGAGGGTGTCCTTTCCACAATTAGTACTATTTGGAGGAACATGGAATAGGATATGCAAGCTTTTAGTTTCAATAGTTACAAGGATTTTGAACTTCCCTATAAGAGCTTGTGGGTGTCCCTCATAAGGACTAAGAGTTACATTAGTTGGCGTGAGCTCTGGTTGGCCTAGTAGGGTCCATGCTTCATAGGTCAAGATATTAAAGTCAGCTCCTTCATCGATGAGAGCATCAACACTATACTCTCTTTTTGCAATGAGTTTGACCCTAAGATAGGCAGGTGGCACTATATCTTTATCTTCCACCGGATCTTGGCTTATAAATTCAAGCCTTTTGGTACATGCCTTTGAGTCCCCAAGTGCACGACCAGGTGTGGATTCTCCACTGATGTCTTGGGTCGTACGTGCAGTGTCGTTCAAGATGCATCTATCATTAGGACTATCATGTCTAGTCATCCTCGCAGTTGTACCTTGATATTGTTGCATTCTGCTTTGACTAGATGCAGTTGGAATGCAACATATACATGTTTTTGTGGTCTGGTCCTTTTGCCCTTGTTGGCTAGATTAGCCCAGTGAGGTTTTAGGGTCTTTGTTTGGGTATGAGCCCACTGAGGTTTTAGGGTCTTTGTTCGGGTATGAGCTTTTGGTTGCTATTTTGCAAGTGAGAATCTATGCTTGTGTAGAGATATTACTACACTAGGATCTAATTTGGAGGACCTTTCACGACATGTGTTTTCTCTCCAGCCTACTTGGGGGAGGTGTAGGGGGGGCAGAGCCCCCTCTACAGGGGTCCGGGGGGTAGTCCCTCTCGGCCCGAGGGCCGTTATGCTAAATACCATTTGCAATTTGAAGGACCACTCATTGCCAAGTTTTGAACTACTTGCTCTGAATTTCAGCCCAGTGATAGGTCTATGATGTGCTTTCGGGTCTATATGGTCTCTGGGTTGGTTTCAGGGGTTAGATGTGTCAAATTTGCATTTTGCTCACCTATCCGATTTTGATAGTTTTTTTCCTGATCTCAAAGGTCCGATTATCAAAGTCAGACAGTCCTCGACTCTGGGATTCAAATGGTCCGGGTCCGATTGGATATGTCCAATCGGTGATCAGAAGGTGGTCCGATTGGGGGGTTGTCCGATTGGACATAAGGTGGTCACATTTTGATCAGATGGTCTGATTCGACTGGTTTGATTGGTCCGGATTGAGGGTGGTTGGTCCTGTTTGACTCTGGAAGTCAGACAGTTCGATCCTGGGAGTTGGACCCTAGGAACAGTGTCCAACTCTCTTGTGGATGGGGTTTCCAGTGATGACGAAAATTGGCTTGATTCTAATGATTTTGGTTATGAGGGGTCACACAAACTTCTAGAATGTAAGAATAGACTCTAATGAAGGATTTTATATACCAAGAATAGCAAATAAACTCCAAAAATACAAATTGGCAACAAATCAAACCCTCTTACCTTGTTATGACAGCAGAAACCCCAATGCTTATTTTTCTTTTTTTTTCTTTGTTTTTTCCTGCCCTAATGCATCCAAATCACAAGAAAAAACCTACACTACTCCAACCTACTTTTCCAAATCCAAAAAACCAAAAACTTGCTAAGGAGATCGAATACCTCTTCAAACTCCCTCACTTCCTACCTATCTACCTCAAGCACCAGTTTGAGGAAAACCCTACTTCAATGCTCGATTCGAAGTGTGCAAGAACTAGGGCTTGAATCTGTTGGTCACAGCAATGGAACCAAAATGTAGAGGTGAGCTCAAGCTCTCAACCGCCAAGACCCACACACCACTTATTCTTTCAAGTGTTTCAAGTCGAGTACTAATGGCTACCTCTCACATAGCCGATGTGCTATCTCTCTCTACGAGTGTAGTGAGCTTACCTCCATGCTCGATCGAGTTGCCTCCTCTTTTGAGCACTCTGGTAGCTCCACGATCCAAGTGCAAGATTCAAGTGAGCTCAATTCTCAAGTGCCATGCTCCAAGCTCCATTGTTGTGAGCAAGAGAAGAGAAGAGAAGAGAAGATGGAGAGCTTCTCCACTAGGGTCCCTCACCCTCACACACTCACTCCCTCACACTCTCACACTCCCTCTCTCAAGCACAAGCACAAGCAAGCAAGCAAGCAAGAAGAAGAAGATGATGATGATGATGAGAGCTACTTTTGGCCACACACAAGAATGAGCTTCTCATTCACTTTTCAACTTTATATACAAACCTCTAAATCCCTTTTGGGTGCTCATCCCCTTATCCCCTTTTTTACATAGCCAACCATGGCTCTAGGCCCTTTTTCCCATTGTCCTATTATCTTTCTAGCTTCCTTCCTACCGCCCATCTACCTTTACAATTTGCACAGGTGAGAGCCCGTGGTGCTCTTTTACAAAACAAATCATGGTGCTCCTTGTGCTCTTTTACAAAAGTATTGACTTGACCTTTTTCTTGTGTGCCTCTCTCCTTGATTTAGGACTTTTTTGCACTTCTTGTGTTTCTAGATTTTTCATGGGGCGCCTTCGTCTTCTGTTTCACTTTTGCCTTGGCCTTGTTTTGTGCTTTAGATTTTTCAGATTTTTCACCTTGTTTGTTTGATGGTTAATACATAGTAGGAATTTAATTTCTTTGCCAAATAAGCAACCATGATACTTAATTTGACATACCAACAAAGGCTGGAGGCTAGAAGGAGGGTCAAGCTTAGCAACATTGACATCATTCTCACATACATAAAGTGAGTGATCAACCTATGTTCTAAAAAATCCAATGCTAATAAGATATTTTGCAATCCTATCATGCCATGCCCTAGGTGCTTGCTTTAGCCATATAAGCCCTTAGAAATATTACATACATAATCACGATAATTGTCATCCACATAACTAGGTGGCTACTCAACATAAACTTATTCTTGCAACTCCCCATGCAAGAAGATATTTTTAACATCCATATAATGCATGATCTAACCTTTTGATGTATCCCTCACAGTTACCCATTCTAGCCATTGGAGTAAAAGTCTCCTCATAATCAATATTGTGAGTCTTAGCATACCCTTAGGCAACCAACATTTCCTTATAGTGCTCAATTGAGTCATTAGACTTATGCTTCACCTTGAGAATGTATTTGTAGCCAATAGCTTTCTTACCTTCTATTAGAGGCACCGAATCCCATGTGTCATTTTCCTTAAGTATAGCCATTCCTTCATCCATAGCATTATCCCAATGCTCATTACAACTACATCCTCAAAACAAGTGAGCTCTATATCCTACATAACCTTAGCCATGTATGCATAGTGAAGAGCTATGTGGCTATCATATGTCAATCGCTACATGGGCTTTCTTACTCTTGTTGACTTGCGCGGACTTGGATCACTATTAGGTGCCTCAACATCCTCTTGTGCCTTCCTCACATCGGGTGTCATAATAGATTGAATATCAAGCTCTTCATCCATGATTTACTTAGAACTATCTAAATCCACATTAATCTAAGAGAAACATGACAATATATCAATCATAGTAGGTGAGTTCTCAACATTCTCCTTGCCTTTCCTCAACACTTGTGATATACTTGGTGGATTTACCTATGTCCATAATCTACCACTCCAAGGTTTATCAACAAGGCCATGACTAGAGGACTCATGTGGTCCACTCAATGTCTATCACTACTGACATGTTTTCTACATACCCACACTTTCATGCACATCATTTCCAACTATACATAAAATAAATCCATACTTTTTTGAGTATAATTATCAATGAAGGTGACATATTATTTGCAACCACTCATACTTGTAGTCTTTGTAAGACCCCAATACATTAGAATATATTAGATCAAGTGGCTTCTTCCGTACATGCTTTTCATGTGAAAATGCATACCTTGCCTACTTTCCAAATTAACATGTTACATATACTCTATTTTGACTACATAATTTGAAAATTCTACACATTTGCATGACCAATCCATTTATGTTAAATTTCAATATCCATCACAACACCTGGACCTTATGCAAACATGCCAACATCCATTTCACGTAGATGTACATCAAGAGTAAATAATCTACTAGCATACTTACCTTTTGCAATCAACTTGCACACACATTCCTTGTAGAAGCTATGTGGTTAAAGACATATGAGTTTACATACTACATATCAGCCTTACATGAACCATTAGCAATCATAGTAGTTATAAAATGAGCTACTTACTTTTGTCATGATTTTTTTTTTAGTGGAAGTATAATTACCTTACTAGTTTTTCATATTTCTACTTTCAACCTTCTTTTTGAAATAGTTACTAGAAATATGGTCTTTAGGGAATGCCAACATTCCCTATTATTACCACAAATTTATTATTTTTGATTAAAACCTGCAACTTGTCCTCTTTGGGTCCCCCTTCTTTGGGACTATCCTCCCCTATTTTTTTATGCACCATAACTTTAGTCATGACCACTACCTTGGCCTTGGCCCACAAACTCTACCTTTGCTAGTAGAGTAAAACACAAGTTCATACTTGCTCTTACTATGAGAAGAAAAAGAATCCAAGCTAAGGTTCTTCTTCTCAACTATCAGCATATAAATAAGATTTGTAAAGTCAAGGATACCATCCATGGACAACCTAAAGCTCTTGTACTCATCTCCAAGTCCATCTAAATATGTTGGCATATATCATCATCAGTATTTGCTACACTGATAGATCCACGAGCTTCCACAACACTCTTGATCTTTAACGCATAGTCATTGATGGAAAAATTCCCTCTTTGAACTTGATTCAACTCAAACTTTGAGCTGGAAATTTTTGAAATTTGTGGCCCATTATACTATCTATGACACTCATAGTTAGCCAATATATTACTCTATCATGTACTTACTCCCAATCCTTTTTAGCCTTTATCTATTTTTCTCTAGCATTTCACTAAGGGACTTTGGGTGCCATTGCTACATCTCCTTCAATGTAGTTCCAAAAGCCTTTGACCTTCAAGAAATTTTTCATCCTAAACTTCCAAGCAAGATAATTATTCTTATCAAGCTTCTCATATGGTCAAATTTGTCAAATATTTTTGCAAGTCAAACAATCTTATAAAACCTACAATCTGCAAAACCAAGATAATAGTAGGTGCACTATAACCTAAACATGTAGCCTTTTTCACTAAGTACACAACAATAGCTATAATCTACAATCTATATATAGATACCCTATGTGTGTGAAATCTAGAAAATACCTAAAAATTTATAGACCCTAAATCTTTAACCTCTACACTTGTAGATAGCAAACACAATAAAATCTATAGTATACCCAAAAATTACTTTTGATAAACTTTTAGGAATGGAGGCTAGAATGACCTTAAATAGTAAAAATCATTATAGGTAAGGGCTTATCTGCAATACATACACTACTCTTCATACTCACCAAGTTTCGTCACAATTAGAGACTATAGGCTTGCTTCTCAAGATTCTCCTATGGCTATATTCCAAGGCAAATGAAATAAGTGCAATCAAAGATTGCAAGCCTACCAACGTCAAAAGTCACTTGTGGCTATATTTCAAGGCAAATCAAACAAGATAGAATAGCTTCTTACTCATTACTGTTGGGGGTCTGCCTAGCCACTCGTGTATTACTACACTAACAATACCTGCCAGTGCACACTACATGTGGCGGGTGCCCATCACTATCACTTTATTCTTTATTCTTTTAGTGAAAGTTTGAATAAAGGAAGGCCCAATCACACATTGTGACTGTTGGAGTTTCCATTTCTGTCTCTCTCACTTCTTGCTCTTGCTCTCTGCCATAGCTCACTTCCAAGCAAGCTTTGATCCTTCTCATCTTTTAGTTACTTGTTTTCTTTCACACTTCATCTCCTTCATCTTAACCTTTGATTGAGATCTATGCAGTCATGGGACTATTATATAAATAGACAAGAGGAGAGAGAGGAGAAGCAACCAAGAGTGCATATACACAATGGATACTTGAGCACATAGATAAGTAAGGCTAGAATATTCTTTCTTCTTCTTCCACACAAAAGAACTTAGTCTACAACATGATAAAAGACTAATATGAAAGTATTAGAACATATGTACATCCAGTCACTAAGTGTGAACCTACTATGGATAGATGAGGTGGCATAATGAATGTGCCATAATGAAGAGTGGACTACATGGATGTAGTCCAATAGCTATAGAATCACTAACATATCCTCCATGTCACTCACCTAATGTGCTAGTGAGTAAAGTCCTGCTACATCACCAAGGCATGTAGTGGATGCCAACTCATGTGGAGCTCAACATCTCAACAATGCCACCATAGGGATAAAGTTTACTATGAGCAGGTATCAAAGTGGTTTGACCTAGCTACATCCAAACGTTATATGGAAGTGTGTTATAGTCAAAACCTTCATCAATGAGTGCATGAGTAGTGACTTTCTTAGCAGTGGTCGACTAGATTTGAAAAAAGGCCAGAAAAAAGGCCAAAGGAATAACATGATCATTCTTGGAGTTCACTAAAAAGATAGAAATAGCCCCTACATTAAAGAATGAAACTCAATATAGGTCAATTGAAGTCAACTTAGTAGTAGTAATGCTGTGCTCAAGCTGCTCATAATAGGTTTGTTTAGCCATCATGAATGTGCTAACAAGAACATCAAGTGGACTCATGGATCATTCATGTAAAGAATGGACTAAGGGCTAATATTTCTTAATACAGATACCATTGAAGTGTCCAATGCCTTCCCCCCTTCATGGTCTTAAGTTCAACATTGCATGTTCTACTAATTTGACAGATGTGATATGGTCCCAAGCCTCATACTTTCAATTTCTACTTATGGCCTTTAAGAGAATATAGGGGCACTAGGTCACCTCTATTAAAGGAGCATTGTTGCACATGTTCATCAAACTAGGGCTTACGTCACGACTTTTCAATAAGGAGGGCATGTGTTGCCATATGATGGAAGCATCTCTATTAGATGTTCCAACTAAACAAGGCAATTAGTCCAAGCTCTAGTGCCCTCCCAATGCTTCTATACTACAATGTGGAGATTGAGGATTAGAAATTCGACTAATAGAAGTGAATAAACTTTCACTAATTACATGCTTGAAGGTTGCGCGTTAGGCCCATAAGGCTACCATTTGAACACGAAATCCTAGTCAAAACATTAAGGAAGATCTTATTGTGGACTCGACTTATCCATAAGCCTAAGGATAGTAAGGAGATGAATTGCAATGTATAATCAAGAAGATAGAAAGCAAATGCTCAATGATCTCATTTAGAAATTGTATCTCCTAATCATTAACCAACTCAATTGAGCAACCAAAGCAAGAAATCACTTTCCCTTTCAAGAACGTATTCATGGTTTAGGTGTCATTCTTGCATGTGGCATGTGCCTCAACCATTTGGTCATATTGTAAAAGTTGCCACGATTGTATTGTGGTTGTGAGTACTTGGCATGTGGAGTGATAGGTGTTACAAAGTCAATCCCTCACTTTTCAAAGGATTATCGAGCAATCAATAGTGATGGCTCTATCTTCTCCTTTCAAAATGAAATTTTGGTGTGTTGGAACTTGTCACAATGCTTAAGCAAAGTATGATGTATCCTTGAACAAGGTGGGCCACCACAATTGTGATTGTAAAACCTTATAAGCTATAGCTTGGCCATCAAAATGACTACGAGTAATGTCTCCATTAGCTTCTTGAGGCACATGCCAATAAAGTTGTCTAACAATCATCTAGTAGGGTCGGGTCCTAATCAAGAAGCACCCGACCCTTATCAATGGGGCATTCAAGAATGCCATTCTCCAAAATAGAAATAATGTCATCAACCCAATTGGGGGTAAGATCATCCTTCAATAATTGAGCCTCTTGTTGAAGTCTAAACAAGTGGGAATAAGGTAAATTATCATCTAGACTAGTTGCCTTTTTGGCCACTAGTTAGTCAAGATATGTGATTGGCCCTATAGTACTCATTTCCTTTACACACAACCATAGAAAAAGTAAAATTTAGCAAAAGAAATAGCCATCTAGCAAATCTTCCTATAGCACATGGTGTGTTCACAAGATAAAACAAAGCCCAATTTTCAATAAAGAAAGTAAAGAGAGTAGTAAGAAAATACTATTAAAAATTCTTAAGTGCGTAAACCATTGCTAAACCTTCTTGTGCAGTGGTTGAATAATTCATCTCACTCTCAATGAGTTAGTTGCTTGCTCGGAGAGATCACCAAAAATTCCATGCTACATTCACCAGGTTGATATAAGACAACTCCAATGGCAATTTTGGATACAATAATATGTACATGGAAGATAACTGCCAATCTAGGGCTTGTAAAATGGGTGTAGAAAAAAGGGCCTTCTTTAGGTTCATAGGCTTTTTGACATTCAGTAGTCCATTCCCACACAACCAAAGGCTTATAAAGTGGCATAGCATAGTTGTGTAGTTCAAAGCAAAGCAATGATAATAGCCCATGTGCTTGAGGAAACATTGGATGCCCTTTAGATTGGTTGGGGGGGGGGGGGGGGGTGGAAGATCTAAAATAACCTTAATCTTAGATATATCAATTGCAGTGCCATTTTTGGACACAACATGTCCAAGAATAATGCTATGCTTTACCCAAACTTGGAATTTCATTGGATTTTTGGATAACTGATACTTTTGACATCTTTTAAAGACAAGATGATAAAGTGCACTTCCTAATAAGTATAAACACAAATCACCTACAAAAGCTTCCATCCACTTATGTGGCTTGTCCTTAAAGATGGTGCACATCAATCATTGAAAGGTGGTAGGTGCATTAGTCAATCCAAACCACATGACAATGTAAACAAAGACATCCTACTCAATGGCAAAAGTAGCCCTATGCATGTCATCTAGGTGAACTTGAACCTAATTGTAGTCGGAGGATCTATCCAAGAAGATCGAGAATCTATCCAAGAATATCTAACCCTCCTTCTCAATCACTATCCCTCCTTCTCAACCATATCTCCTAATTGTAGTTGGAGAATCTATCCAAGAAGATCTAACCCTCCTTCTCAACCACTATCTCAATCATGTAACCTATGTAAGGTAGTGGCTCCTCATCTTCCTTATTCAGATACTCAATAATTACATAAGCTTAGATGTTTCCCCCTCCTTAGCAAGATCAAATTTCTTTAGTTTAGTTGGGTCTTCAATAAATTCATTGGTTGTGCCTTATTATTTGGTACCAAGAATAATGACAATCTGATCACCTCTTGAGCCTGGTAAAACATTTAGGGAGGACTTAAGGCTTACATTGAGAGGTTACATTAGTCAAGGCTAATTTTGAGATTTCCTAGGATACTTCCTTCTCAAGTGAATTAGAAAATTCATTGTTGAGTGTAGAATTGGGATAGATCGAGGAAAATCAAAGTCAATGCTAGCATACCTGACTCTAAGTCTTACTCTTTTGACATCAAAGGAGTGTCAAGGGGTAGGTCTTCTAATGGTGCAATCGTGAATAGGTCAAGATTGAAAGTTGGGTCCAAGATGTGTGATTCTAGCTGCTCATGGTCCATGGCTTGCAAATATTTCAATCATTCATACTCAGACTTGACATCGACAAGGCTTGCATCAATGAGGAGGGGCTTCTGTTTAAAGGGATTTGGATTCATTGTGATTTGATCAACGATCTATCCATCAGTGTCACAGTTAGGATTAGAGTTGATGCCAATCATACTCAATGGAGGCATTCTCAAGGTCACTTTCCTTAACACTATATCAAAGCTCTCGACATCCATGAGTGAGACAAAGAGTATATTATGATAGTCAAATAACCATTGATCCATCTCAATCAACTGCTAGGTTGGACTAATAAATAATTATTCAAAGATCAATAAAATTTCCTCCTCTATCCTATGCTTAAAACAAGGCCACCATCGATACAAGATTTTGCAAAGTTGGGTGGAGAAAAACCCTTAGGTTTAGATGATGTTGATGGACCAACGTTCATCATCAATAATGGCATTGAAAGAAATTCTTTAGGGGTATCAAGCATGTTGACTGGGGCTTCCATTAGGCATTTTTGACTTAGTTGTTCATTAGTTGCTTTATACTATTCTTCCTCTATGGATGAGAGCTCCAAGGTGGCAAGGATATGCAACCAATCCTACTCTGGACATGCTCAATCAAAGGGTTTTTCCATGTCTTAAGCACTACTTTGTTCACAATATTGACACCAACTTCTATATCTATAATGTCTCTTCTTTTGAAGTTGATGAGGGCTTCCACAAGCAAAACCGCGTGTTGTTCCACACCCTCCCAAAATGTGGCAACTCTTAGAGCACTAAGTGCTAGGGTAATTGGGGAGCCATGTGTACGATGTTGTACATTCTCCCCAATAGGCTAGACCTTGTCATTTCCATCAATCCAAGTCTTTAAGGTTTTCTAATTTGCAAGAGTGCCTTTGAAGAGCATACCCAATGGTATTGAGATGCTTATAGAGGCCAACATAGCTAAAAGTCATGGACATACTTCATGATATTGAAACTCCCTTGATGGGCTCTGAGCATGTAGTTGTGCTCCAAGTTTGCCAACTCATCTTCCAAAAGTGTTAGGACCAATTGATGAGGACAACAGAATTGTGTTATCCCAACATGTGGCTTTCAATTATACTTAGCTTATTCAACCCTAATTTTAGCTTGGGCCTCTTCCACCTAGTTCTTGACCTTGCTAGTCATCTTTACTTGATGCTTTGGGTGTGGATATTGACCTAAAGTTTTCCTAAGGTATCCATTACAAAGTGTGTGGAATAGATGTACTTGCTTAGCACTTGAAGCAAGGTTGTTGATTTACATATGGTACAAAATAGATGAGCCACCTAGAGGCTCTACAAGTGGATGCCTCATGCCCAAACCACCTACAATTTGTGTAGGTCTTGCTCTATTTGGAGAATTCAGATGGCAAGTGATTGCCACTGTAATGTACACACTACACATTTTATCAATAGGATTTTGAGTTTGTGTGTTTCCTATCGTAACTTTTCCTCTACTAGATTGGGATTTGGACTCTAGGCCTTTTCCTTTCTTGTCTCAACTTCTCTCCTTGTGTAGACATAAGGTTTTGAGTTTGTGTGTTTCCTATCACAAATTTGCCTCTACTAGATTGGGATTTGGACTCTAGGCCTTTTCCTTTCTTGTCTCAACTTCTCTCCTTGTGTAGATCCTCTATTCTAAATGCTTCATCCAAGACTTTGTTACAATTTGTGGAATCATGGATAGAACTACAAGCATCACATCCTCTCCACCAAGACAATATATATCCTAGGCAAACAAAGGGCATGAAAGCAAAAGATATGCAATTGTTGAGGATCAACAATCACATTCACTTTCATGCATAGCTTTGGGATTGACCTTTGATCATTATTCGAATGCCAGTGCATATACTCCAAATACCAAGCAAAGTGAACAGTCAATCTCACTGAAGGATTTGAAGATTGAGAATATTGTCGAGCAAAATATAGATAGTTTTGTAAAGCTTAGCTAGAGCAATCATCCATTCCCATGGAATAAGCAGCCAATTAATTTGAGGTCATGTAAGTGAATATGCTGAACTCTATCCTCGTCATCTAGAAATCTTCTTATCAAAGCCTATGAAGCCACTAATTAACTGAGGGGGATGAGAGATAGAAGTGATAGGAGAGGGAAGAGGAACAAGTGAGAGAGGATGAAGGGATGGGTAAGCAAAATCATAAAATGAAGAATGATCTAAAGAGGGATTAGCTGAGAATATAGGGGAATCTATTAAAAAGGATGTTAATAAGTATCCTAGAAAAGTGGAAGGAATAATTGTGAATGGGGAAGGACAAGAAGGAGGAGGAAAAAATACACGATCCTCAATAAAAGAACACTGAGTGAAAAATAGGGATTTGAGGAGCACCTTGGGGTTGAAATAGAAGAGGTAAAATAACTTGTGGATCACATTGATAAAGGGAAAGATAGGTGTCATATCTTTGGGCCATCTGCTCTGATAATAAGATAAACAAGGTATTGATGGACCTAAGACAGAACCTAAGATAGATCCATGATGATAAGCATAAAAGAAAGTTGTATTTAAAAGAGGTCCACCTTCAATTGGTTAGTATTCTGCACATGAATAGAAGCTTGGTTTTGGCATTGATTCAGGATCACATAATCAATCATGGTATGCCAAGAAGTCTTAGGACAATTAGCCACTTTGAAGGAATATTTCTAAAACATTTGATCTATCTACAACTCCAAATGTCTGACATGCAAAACAACTTGTAACACCACATCCCTCACATACCAAGCTAAGTCTTCATCATTTGGGATCAACAAATCATCTTGCAACTACATATAAGACATAAGCATGGTATTTGTAGTCACAAAATCTTTAAAAACCATTCTAGCCACTTTAGTCAACAAATCAAAAGACCAACCTCCACTCCAACCATCCTCTAAAAGAGGTAAATCCATCGTTAAAAGCTTAATATAAAATGCCAGCTTGTGTTGCTAAAAATGGACAAAGAAGGAGTGATTTGGAGGAAAGAACTCCTAGAACTGCTCAAATGAAGACCACAATAAATCCGCTCTTGACTAAAGTCTTTCCACCTTGGCTTGGAATAAAGGGCATAACCTGGCATTCCTTTGAAGGACCGCTAAATATGCAGGGGATAAGAAAAGAACTTGCTACATAGAAGGACTTTGTGAAGTAGAACAGGACTAAGCCAATTGTTCCTTGAGCTTTTAAATTTGAGTATGGCTCTATTCTAGGATAATATTAGCTTATGTAAGGTATCAAAGCTTTTAGCTTTTGAGACTCCTTCAGCAACCTATCCCTCTCCTCGGTCACAATAACAACTTGGGATTTAGTCTCTACCAACTGAGTTTGCAAACTAGAAATTTCCACTTTCTAGGCATCAATGATTGTAGTCTGCTGCTCATGGCTATGTAAAAAGGTTAGAAAATTTTTCTTGAGCAGAGACTAGCTCATTATTAGCTTTATTCAAATCCTCCTTGGACGGTTGAACCTCTTCATAACAAGATGAATAAAGCTATTGGATATACAGGGAGTAATCGAGAGTTCAATAGAGCTCTAATATCTTTGTATAAGAAAGGAATTGCATCTCCTGTCACCAGGCATTGCACAGAGGGAATGGAAATCTCTAGAGTACCATCTCTATGTGCTCTAAAAAGATTTTGCATTGTGAGAAAAGTAGGCAGCTGATTGCTAGATTGAACAAGAATGGAAACTGGAGGAGGAAGTGGTACTGATTTAGCCACTCGCTTAAGTTGCTTCCTCGGAATAACCACAAGAGGGAGGGGATCAACATTCTCAATGATAACATTAGTATCTTTAGCAGGAGAGGGAACCTTGGGATGATCAACTAGTAATGTAGGAACTTCCTTTGCAGGGGTAGCATACGCCAGGAAAACAAAAAGGTAAGAACCAAATGTGACATTATTCACATTACCCCTCGTGGCTCTCATAAAATGTTGATCCATCTTTGCTAGGAGATATGAACTCCAATCAATGGTAATTCCTTTCAACACCATATGGGAAACTCTAAATAACTCCTTTGAAAGGTAGTTAGAGGGAGTTTTAGCAAGCTGTCTTGAAGGAACTGGCACAATTGCTTCCAGACATGATTGGAGATCATGGACACACTAATTCTTGAAGTAGTAATAACCCTCATAGGATCCAAGATAACCTGGGTCTGCTTTTGTAGACAACTTCAAAATATCCTCATAGAGAAGAATTGAGGAGCAGTAGAAAAAGGTTCCCCATGATATGGTAAGGACAACAGAGCTTTACCCAGCCTCTTAGGCATCATTTAGATAACTGTACCCCGAACAGGACTAGACCTCTTATTGTAAGAGGCTAAAAATTGATCACAAACATCAGAATCCTTTGGAATAAGTGGTAATGAAAGTGTCACAGATTTGGATAAAATTTCCTTAATAACAAGGTCTGAATCCAACAAAAGTAAGTAATTGTGAGACACCAAGGGAACATATTGGACCAGGGGAGGAGTACGAGGTGCCTTCCAAATGGTTTACACACACACACACCATAGTCATACACAAACAATCACAAAGAATGCTAGCAAAACAACCAAAATAATAGTAGATAAGATATCGACCACAAAAACTCACATGGACTTGATTGACTAACTTACCATCCCAAGCAATCCACATCTTAGAAAAAATTTGGCATGACCTCTACACTTATGAGACCAAAAGCTTCATGCAATGCATACAAACAAGCACCCAATATCCCCATAAGTATCAGGCAGAAAAGAAAAAGAATACACATCATATCCTTGACTCCAATCAAATAACCAACAAAAATACTGGACTAAAACAAACCAAAATCAACTACTAACCAAACATAAACTAATTAAGACAACCAATAGGGACTTCGACTAACTACAATGTCACCCACCCCACGTAGTGCTTCATTTTCATTGAAAAGGGGAATGTGCAATGTGAGGGAAAACGAGAATTTAATTGTATATTTATTTTATAATTTAATTAACAAATGAATAATTTTTATTAAGTAATAAACCTTAATTTATTAAGTTTCATGGTGCTTATTAATGTCCCCAAACTACGTCCCAACTCTGGGTCTCTAAATGCAAGTTCCTTTTTTACAAATTAATGTGTGTGTGCCACTTTTTTTTGTGTGTGGACTTGTGACGGTGGGTTTAGTTTATTATAAATTAAAAAGGTGTGTTAGGCATATGAAGCATGTGTTACATGAATGGTTGGTTCATTTTAATTAATTGAAATGTGTGCTTAGCGTGAATGTGCACGGAAAATGCGATCAACTAGTTCTCTGTTATTTATTTAATTAATTGTGATGTTTGGTACCAACAAAAAAGGAAAAGAGAGAAAGGAATGGGGTACCTAGAGGAGGGTGTGTATGCAAACGAATTCTGAATTTGTAATCAATAACTAATGTGAGGCAACCACAATGGAATCCAAAAATAAAATCCAATGACCTAAATTTTTTTGCCAATATAACTTAAAAATACCAAACACTATTGCAAAAATTTGTCAATAAATTTTGATGTGTTTTTTGTCTATCATGTTTTCATTCAATTATATCCATGAGATGTATGAACTTAGGGTTAGGTCTTTTTGAGATGAGTTGGTTTTGGGGTTTTGTGTTGGCAGTGTTTTGTTGTGTAGGTTTGGTTATAAAGAATAAATAAAATCCGTAGGGTGTGATATAACAAACTTTCACATGTCTCATTTTGTAGTATGTGGGGTGTGTGTGTGTGTATTGTCCTCCCATTGTTGATGTTGACCAATATGAAGTGGTTTTTTTTAATGATTCAAGCATATTTGTCACGTGTGTGATTAATATTTTTCTTTATGGTGCAAGCAGCAAAAATATGAGTGGAAAGTTAATCACAAATGTTTAGTAAAATTTTTAGAATTTATCAGATTTTTTTACCATTTTTCTAGTTTTTAATGGATTTTTCAAGAATTTACACATTTAATAAGGTTTTTTTCTTTTAAAATAATTGCATTTTGATTTATGTGAACACTTTCAGTGCATGGGACTGTGCCAAAAATAGAAAGAAAATTATATGTGATTTTTATGAAAATGTTTACTAAATTTTGAATGAATTTTTTACAATTTACATGAACTTAAAAAGGTTTTATGAAAGTTTTTTATTTTTTTGCAAGTTTCTAATGGCATTTTTAGCTGAAAAATGTCCAAAATGTTGCAAAGAATTTCAAATTTTAGGAAGAATTTTTATGCTTTTTTTTTTCATTTACTCATTGAGGTTGAATTTTGAATGTTTTTGTTTTGTATTTAAATTATTAAAAATGGGGTTTGGGTGTGAGGCTTTCTTTTTTTTTTTTTTTAAAGTTTAGGGGTTAAAGAACCTTTTTATTATTATTTATTTTATTTTATTTTATTTATTATTATTCCCTTTTTTGAAAATTAAAAAAAAAGGGTGGGGGTTACCTTAGGGTGGGTCTTTGTTTGGGGGGGTGGCCTTGTGGGTGGTGAGTGGGCCTTTAGGGGGCGATGGGCACTAGGGTGGGCAGGGGTGCCTTTGGGGGCGGCATTAGGGTGGGTTTGGGGGGGCGGGGGGGCAAGTGGGGTGGGACGACGGCTGAGCATGGTGGCCATGGAGGAGGAGAAACGGGGCAGCAACAGGCGCGGTTCCTGCAGTAGCATGATGCCGCACTGGCGGCGACCACATAGTAGATGGCATCGGTGGTTGGCGGTGCGAGCATGGTGGCAACTCCAAGGGTTGCGCGGCTTCATGGCTCGGCGATTGCGGTTGCAAATAGCGTCCTGTGGCGGCACGAGTGGCACAATGGGCGGTGATAGGCGGTTCTTGCGGGCACTGGCATGACTTCGACAGGTAGCAGCCAACGGAGAGGAAAGGAGAGGGGGGGGAGAAGAGGAGAGGAAGGAGGGAGACGAGAGGAAGAGGAGAAGAGGAAGAGGAGGGGAAGGAAGGACAAAGAAGGAGAAGGAGGGAGGAGGAGGAGATGGGGAAGAAAGGAGGAGGAGGGTAGGAGGAAGAAGAAGACGGGAGGAGGATATGGTGGAGAAGGAAAAGAAGAGGAGGACGTAAGGGAGAGGTAGAGAGAAAGAGGGGGAGAGGGAAAGAAAGAAATGAAGAAGAGAGAGGAGAGGGAGTGGGAAAGGTAGTTAGGGGCAGGAGGGGAGAGGGTTTTTTTTTTACATTTTAAATTTAAAGGAAAATTTAAAAACAAGACTGGTGAGGTGAAAAACACATCTCCGTCTTGCATGCGTGCACAAGAAGGGGTAAAAAAATTTGCAACCATGGGGCAAACACGACAAGCAAAGCGTATGTGCGGGGGAAGAACGATGTCACGAACTCATCAATGCACGGGAAATCACAAAAACACGGGTGTTTGTGTGCAACACAAAAGATGGCAAAATGCAAATATGTAGGAAAGTTAATTTTGAAAAATTCATCCACCGAAATGAAAGACGGAAACAAGGAAAAGTGTATGGAAGAAAGTGTTGGACAGCCTTAGCATGTCAAAATGCAGTCTCAACAAGGATAGGACTCATTCGCATGGAAAAAAGTGAAAAAATACACCAAAAAACGAAAAGAAGACTTAACACGAAAGTCCAAACCACGTGAAGTGAAAATGAAAGATGTCCACAAGGAGGTGTTAGACAAAATAGAAAGGATAAGATGTGGGTCCGAGGGTGGGAGAGCACGTTCGCATGAAAAAAGCAGCAAAAATATAAACAAAAACGGAGTTAGAAATTAATACGAGAAAATCTGTGTATAGGAACAGAGTGCAATGAAAAGAAAAAATGTCAAGGGAAGTCTGTGGGATGGGGTGGTTAGATCAGAATGCATTTCTAGAGGTGTTAAGGGCATTCACTTGGAAAAAAAGAAAAAACGGGCACGAGAATACACTAAAAAATAATAATATAAAATTGGTGGGCCAGAATATGATGAAGGAAAAATAAAATTTATGCAAGAGAGTAGGCCAAACTAGGCGATCTAATCAAAGTTGAAGTCCAAGGTATATACGACATGTTCACATGGAAAAAGAGCCAAAATCACATGCAAGAATACCCAAAAATACGAAAAATTTAATAACGAGAAAACCATGCATCAAATGAAAAGCAATAAAAAGGAAAAAGGGAAAGGGAAAGGCGTAAGTCAAGGCTATCACATCAAATCACTATTTTGAAGCAAAAAAGTGTGTTCGCACATGGAAACACGTCAAATGGACATAAAATTCTTTAAAAATTAATAACTCACGAATTATTGCTCAAAACATAGGGAGCAATAAAAAGGAAAAGTGGCCAATTCAAAGGGAAAAATAGGGTTGTAAAGTCAAATTTGAATTTTGATAAATGTAGGATGTGTTTACATGGAAAAGTGACAAACAAAGAATAAAGGCAAATGGACAAGGAATAGTCCCACGAATGGAGTGAAAATAGAATGGGTGGATGGTGAAGGCACCCATCAAGGCAAGATCATGACATGGTATGCTTGAATGCTTCGATAGGGATGTTTCCATGAGGGTATGCAAAATAAACGCGTAGGGACGTGTCCCCATGCTTAAGACCTTAATAGATCGGGTTGATTAATTAACAAGGGCCTAACACTTGACCACCGCTCATACACGTATATCTCCACACTTAAAACATGACTAACTCTTGCAAACAAATGGGGTAGAGTTAGAAAAACTTGGCCCAATTTGCAGATGGTCAAGGTGAATTTTTGTCATTTTGCTGATACACAAAGGATCATAATCATTGACAGGAGGTACCACGGCTCACCATATCACACTCGTCCAGCATGGTAGGGACCATGCAATAGCACCCAAGGAGGTAGCATTGTTGATGAAGAGTTGGTTGAATTGTCAATGGTGAGGTACATAGCACTCAATCTCTCGACAGTCACTCATGTTGGAATGCTAGATCAGCCACTCACCCCATGACTCACGTCACTCAAGGGGTAATAATTGAAACCCATATCTCATACTCGATTTAGAAATTGACAAGAGGAATGGTTCAGAAGGAGTATACCAGTGTGCACAGTTTGATGGTGCATCAATGCGTCACAACCCATGTGGCATAAGTACAAGAAGGAAGGCGAGGGAGCCTTATTGTGTACTGCATCAAACAAAGTGAGGTGTGTGTAATGATGATGGAGGAGGCCCATCCCATGCGTGCATAGGAAAATGAGAATGTACGTGACTCCAATTATAGTAACATCCTTCAATCCTCACCTCTCAGTTGATAAAAGGGAAATCAATCATGCTCAGTCCCCCCTTTGTCTCACGCTTTTATTAATAGATACATGAGGGCAACCCATTTCTCACACCCATTAATGTAAGCCTTACTATCACTTGTGTGAAGGTTGTATGTCTGGTGTGCAATTGATGGTACAATAGTGCATCCCTCCATGTGCCGGCATACAGTGCGAGAAGGAAGGCTAGGGAGCCTTATAGTATCATGCACATGAACAAATTGTGCTTTGTGCATTGAGAAGTCCATCCCGTATGTGTAACACTCCATTCACACATCTCACCTCTATGTTGGATATCAAGGACAAAGGCTGGTCACTCACTCCACCCTCTGTCTCACACTCATTTGATAATTACAGAGGGTAGCCCCCATACTCATATCCCCATCCAGTTAGGATGAAAGCTCACATCACTCAAGGGTTGTCAATGAAGATCGTCTAGTCAATGAAGATCGTCTTCGTCTAGTCAATGATGTCAACTTAGATCCATTGATAAAGAGGTGTTCCCGTGGAGGTAGCCAACAAGTCCAGTACTTAGATTGCATGTTGGAATTGTCATCTGTTGTAGGAGTCAAAAGCACCGATGGGGTTATAGGATTTAACGCACCAAGGGAGGTGTCTTTGAAATTACTTCTGGAGGAAGAGTTCTGCTAGTGATTTAGCTATCGTGGATTGTGGGGTGTTAACACCTTTTCCACAACCAGCTTCCCATCCAAGGGTATTTGCCACCTTTTCTTAGAACAAGACCTATTATGACAAAGAATTTCTTTCTTTTCTCCCATAACAGTTTTGATTTTTTTCCTTTTTTTCTACTTTCGAGGATGTCTCCACTTTTTCTCAAAGAATAGGTTGGCATGACAAGGACCGAAGTTCTTTACTCCCATGATTGATATATCTTATTTATTTATTTATTTATTTCCTTTTTCAAAAAGAAGAATGGCATGAGTACCATGTATCAAAACCATCCTCACTATCTCTGCTAGATTAAATGGAAAGAAAGAAAAGGAGGGGTGGGAGGTGGCTATGAGGGGCTAGAGGAATAAGGCTATCTCTACAGGATAAGAAGGAGGGCTATCAATAGCAATAGGCAAAGCCTTACTGATCAATGCATAAGGAATGAAGGGAATATTGGCAGTGATTGTCAGGATCCCCAAGGAGGGTAATACTTCTTGAGGCAATAGCCATTAATTAGGAAGGGATCATTAGAAGTATTGACTGTCTGCACTTGGATGGAGGCATTAGGTTTGATAGCAAGTACCTTGTAGGGGCCCATCCAACACTTTTGAAGCTTATCTAGAAACTTGCCAAATCTTGAGTCATAAGCAAAAACTAAGTCACCCTTCTTAAACTCCTTCTGCTTGATGACGTTGTCATGATAGGCCTTTCTTTGAGCTTGTGTGGCTTCCTTACACTATAGAGCCATCCTGTGAGTCTCATCTAGACATTCCAAGTGCAAGAGACACTATTGCAAGGATTCGTCCTCTCCCAAGCACTCTTTGATAGCTACTCGCAGAGAGGGCAGTTCCAACTCAACAAGGAAGATGGCCTATGTGTACCATACACCAGTTGAAAAGGGGGTCTATCTTGTAGCAGCCTTATGGGAGGTTCTGTAAGCCCAAAGAGGGCCTTTGTGAGTCAACCATCCAATCACGGTGATGTGCAGTAATCATCCTTGTCAGGATCGAGTAGAGGATGTGATTGCTGACCTCAAGTTGGCCATTGGCTCTGGGATAGTAAGGTGTGGACTTGCAATGGCAGATCTTGTACAGCTCTATCAATTCTTCCATAATCTTGTTAAGGAAGTGCATACCTCTATCACTTACCAACTCTAGGGGATTGCCAAAGTAAGTGATGATGTTCTCATATAGGAACAAGGCCACATTATTGCCATCATCCCGCTTTATAGCTTTGGCTTCACATTGTTTCATCATGTAGTCCATACGGACCAAAATGTATTTGTTTTACTTCCTTCTGGTTGGTGGATCAATGGGTCCAATGAAGTTGATTTTCCACTTCTCAAATGGCTTTAGGGGAAGCATGGGTTGAAATGGCATGGCACTAGATTTGGTAGGTTTTCATATCCATTGACAAGTATCACAATATTTGTAATAGTCATAGGCATCCTTGTGGAGGGTAGGCCACCAATATCTTGTGAGCAAAGCCTTCCTGACTGTTGCTTCTCTTTCCAAGTGTCCTCCATAAGACTCATCATGGCATGCTTTTAGAATGATACCAATCTCATCTCTTGCAACACATCTTTGCAATACTTCATCCTTGCCTTTCTTGTACAGAGTGCAACCTAACAAGGTGTAGTGGGCAGATTCTAATAGAAGCTTCTTCTTCGCATGACTGGAGAGTCATCTCTTGCAACACATCTTTGCAATACTTCATCCTTGCCTTTCTTGTACAGAGTGCAACCTAACAAGGTGTAGTGGGCAGATTCTAATAGAAGCTTCTTCTTCGCATGACTGGAGATACTAGGAGGATGTGTTGAGTTACCAACAAGTTGGCTATGTCTACATACCATGGGGTAATAGTTTTGACTAGAAAGAGGGAAGCATTAGGGAGGTTCAGATCATCCTGCTCTTCTTCATTGCTCTGAGGGGTCCACAACAGATGATTAGCCAGGACATGGGAGTGACATGGTCTGGTAATCACTTCAAAGTCAAACTCTTGAAACAAAAGGAGCCATCTCATCATTCTTCCCTTCACATCTTCTTTGTTCATCAAGAAGGACATGGCCTCATGATCCACATAGAATTTGAAGCATGTTGATAGCAGGTAGTGTCGAAACTTCTCTAAGGTGAACACCATTGCCAAGCAATCAAGCTCTGTCACTATATAGTTCCTTTCTCTGTGGGTTACTTTTTGAATTTCATCATAGATAGGTTGATCCAAATTTGAGGAGCTTTTTGGCATAATACCACTCCTAAGCCTTCACACAAATGCATGTGTACACATGGAATTCCTTCGTCCAATCAAGAGGTTGCAAGATGGGTGCTTCAATCAAACATTGCTTCAGAGTGTTGAATGCTTCGTCACAATTAGCGGTCCACATAAACTCTACATCTTTCCTCAACTCAAGAACTTATGCAAGGGGGTTGCCTTTATCACAAAGTGTGCAATGAACCTTCTATAGTAGCCCACATGGCGAAGGAACCCCTCAATTGTTTGAGGTTTGTTGGCGATGTTAAGGCTACAATCTTCTCAATCTTTGCAAGATCTGTTGCTATCTCTTGTGCAAAGACAATGTAGCCTAAAAGAACTCCTGATAAAGAAACTCCGAAGATGCATTTGTCAGGGTTGAGAGAGATCTCGACATCTTTCAATGCACTGCTCTAGGTATCCCCAATGCTCACGGATTATGCTATAGACACAAAAGTCATCTAGGTAAACCTAAATGAAATCATGCAGATGGTTTTGGAATGCGTCCATCATCACTCGTTGAAAGGTAGCATGAGTGTTACAGAGGAGCCCAAACGACATCACTCTGTAAGCATAGGTTCCCCATTCGATTGTGAAAGTTATTTTGGATTGATCTTCTTCTGCGATCTGGACTTGGTTGTATCCACTAGATCCATCCAAGAGGGAATAAAGTTCATAGCTTGCCATTGTGTCCAACTGTTGGTCTATGAAGGAATAGGAAAATGATCCTTTTTGGTCTTGGAGTTTAGCTTTGAAAGTCCACACATAATCGAAGCTTTCCATTCTTCTTGCATACTACCTACGATGGGTGAAACGCATTCACTATTAACCACTAAATAGATAAACTCAGCTTTAAGGAGCTTCAGCAATTTGGCTTTCACTAATGCGGAGTAATTTGGATTCATGCATCTTTGTTTTTGCCTCACAGGCTTGGCATCAGGCTCTAGGTCGGTGTGGTGTTGGCACACCATAGGATCAATCCCCTTCAGATCTTTGTGGGACCATGCAAACATGTCTAAGTTCTCTTTCAGAAGGTCATGCAGGACCGATAGCTCTTCTTCTAGAAGACCGACTCTCACCTTCAATTGACATTCATTACCATCAACATCCACAAACGTTAAGGCTTTTCACCTTCCACTTCGCAGATAAAGGTCCCATAGACTACTTCTGGATACAGATCTGACTCCTTCAAGGGAGTGGTCTTCTCGTCTAATGTTTCACTGGAAAAAACTTCCTCTTTCAATGGGGATTAGGTTTGCTTCTTATTATGCTAAAAGGGTGTCAGGACTGTTGCAAGTTCGGTTGGAGGGTTATTTACCTCTTGGCTTGAGGACTCATATTCTGAGGATGCCCCTAGGAACGTCACACAACAGGATCCTTTGCAGGTATGTTTGGACTGCCGAATCAGTGGTTGTTGGCATGGTGCATTGCCATCATCCTCTCTTGAGGCAGGTAACTTTGAGCGACAAGAGCCATTGCTAAAGGAAGGCTGATTCTTCTTAATCCATTTCTTATAAAGGTTTTGCATATAATGTGACCCATTAGCCAGTCCAAAGGGTACGAGAGTCATTCAGTCTAACAGCATGGGATCTTATGCTTCTATAGCCTCTAAAACTTCTTCCTCATTTGTATCTTCTGTGCATAAGATAGATTCTTCTAGCTCGCTCTCATAGTCTTCTTCTACACTATCTTCTTAATCTTCTTCAGGCTCTGTTTTTGCCTCTGTATAGGGGCTTGTTTACCACAACATAGAGGAGCAGGAAAATGGAGCGGAGGAGCGAAAAAATGGAGCAGAGGAGATAACCGAAAGGGCACAGGACAAAGGAAGGAAAAGGCACCTCGGATGGAAGTCAAGCCCTGAAAATTTTGAATGACGACCTCTCCAGAAGGCCTCAATGTTGCCTAGAGAAAAGAAAAGAATAAAAACGCACCATTAATTATGAAAGCGCTCCCAAATCCTTGTAAAAGCGTACCAGGCTCACTCCTGTGCAAATTGTATGTACTAGTTGGGAATGGGATAAGTTAGAACAGTGGGAAATAGGAAAAGAGGGCCTAGGCTAATGGCCGGCCATGTAAAATGTGGGGATGACCGCCCAAAAATTAGGGCATGTATATAAAGTTCAAACATGAATGAGAAGATCATTCTTGTGTGTGGCCAAAGCTTCTTCTTTTTCTTCTCTTGTTTCTTGCCTTCTTGCTTGTGCTTGAGTGAGGGTTTGAGTGTGAGGGAGTGAGTGTGTGAGAGTGAGGGATCGTGGAGAAGAAGCTCCCCATCTTCTCTCTTCATCTTCTCTTCTCTTTTCTTGCGCGGCTATGGAGGATGTGTGAAATACGTGGGATTTAGAGCATGGCAAATGCGGAAGCTATGGAGGTTGAAAGAGGAAAAAGAAACTCATGAAGACATTGACCCTAACTAGGACAAATTGTTACACAAGTGAATTAGGTTCCAAGATTGAGACTTGGACTCATAAACACAATCTTGTGTGTTGACAGTGATAGGACACTTTACTGGTAAGAAAAGAGTACTATCATTGCATTAGAAAAAGAGTGCAAGTACAATGCTTTATAGGAATTGAGTGGTTCTCCTACTGTGCATATGGGATTCTAGTCCTGAGCCCTTACTGCTTCTCACAAAGGGACTAAAGTAGGTGTGATTGCAAATATCTCAACACCCCTCCTCAATCACAACCAAAAGTACAAAGTGTGTAGAGGCTTTAGTGAAAGCAACACCTGCAAAGTGTGGGCATACCATAAACATGGCAAAAATACCAGAGGCTGTCGCAGAAAAGGCTAAGTGTGGATACCACAAACATGATGGACATCCAAAGGCTATAGTAGGGACCTCACAAAGTGTATAGAGGCTATAGTACAAGGATAACTGAGGAGTTTACAAGTTTATGTTTAAGGCATTAGGGCTAGGAAATACAAAACTAAAAAAGTCTATCTGAATAGAAGGACTGATGAGGTTTGTCCTTCTCCTGGTGGTCTTCTTCTTCTTCTTCTTCCTTTGCTCCATTTTCTTCTTCTTCTTTGACTGCAACTAGATAGGCCTTTTGGGACCTCTTTCTGGCGTGGTAGAACTTCTCAGTGTGTCCAGTCCTTTTGCAGAAGTCACAAAAGAGTTGATCCTTCTTGCCTTTGTACCTATTGCCAACATATAATGCATGCTCATCTCTAGAGGTACTTGGTTCTTCCTTAGTTTTTAGCTTCTTTTCCTCCTCTAACAGTGATGCCTAGATATCAACAAGTTCACGATTTGGCATGTTGATTAAATTTGTTGATACATTATTATATTCAGGAGGCAAACTCTTAAGTAGAACACCGATGCAAACATCTTCTTCCATTTTAATGTTGATTCCTGATAGTTGGGTTAGAAGTCCTTCCTTGTAATTTAGATGTGTGGCAAGTGATGTGCTGGAATTCATTTCAAGCCTGAAAAACCCAATTAGGAGACCATACTTTGATGATTTAGACTGTGCACCAAACAAGGTGTCAAGTCTCTTCCATGTATCCTGTGAGGTCTCACAATTATCCACAGGTGGATATAGCTGTCATCTAGCTCCAGTTTGATAATGGCCTGAGCCTTATCATCATTCTTTTGCCAAGTGATAACAAGATCCGCATCACGAGGCTTCTTTTCTTTTCCAGTGGTAATGGCCTAGAGGCCCTTCTTCATCAGGATCAATTTGATGCTGGTCTGCCAAGTATGAAACCTGACTCCTTTGAAATGGGCAGTTGGAGAATCTTTGCCCATGTTCCACTTGAGAGACCAGCAGCAAATTAGCTTCAAATGATTGAGAATAACCAAGAATGAGTTGATCTTTGTACGTGTCAAATAACACAAGCAATGGCAGTGAAGTATCAAAAGATACTAGTTTGAAATTTGATGTTTTGTTGCTTGAGTTTGACTTGATGATCTTCAAAAACTTTTCATAGTTTTCTCTCCTTGCTGATTTGATGGTTGAATAAGTGTTGAAAAATTCAGATTAGAGTGGCCTTGGCTTGGTTTAAGGGGCAGGAGAGAGAAAATGAAAGAAAAATGAGCTTAAAGGTAACTGGCTATGGCTGTCTTGTCAAAATAGGGACCAACAACTGGTAAATGAGCTCCCACGCGCTCCACAGGTTGAATCTGCTCAAACCCTTTGAGATAGACAACCCTCACTAATGGGTCTAACTCCCCCTAAGAGGGTTTGTACTCATTATGCTCAAGTTGAGAGATCTAAGCCCTCAAAGTGGTCATTATCAAAACTGCGCCCAGGGAAAATGTAAATGTTGGGCATGGTGTGCATCAATCTCCTTGATTTTTGTGCCAAGAAGTTGCGCCTTGACCTGAAGAACAACTCTCAAGAAGAAAGCTTGAAGAGATATGGCCTTGTTGATGAGATATGGCTGCTCCAACAGAGGTAGGTAGGTGTTGTCCACCACAGACACAGTTATGGCAACAACTTTGAAAAGAGGCAATGCTGAAGCTATAGTTGCCCAATCTCAATGATTGAGGTGCCAAGAAGGAGCTTTGGAAGTAGAGAAACACTTATCCATAGGGAAGTTCATAGAGATTTGGCATGTGGAGAGATATATGAAAGCTTCAAACTGACAAGGTGTTGCTGTCTATGGCTGCCATGGAAGCTTCATTGAAGGTAGGAATGCAAATGAAGTTGGAGATAGGGTCCAGTACTCAAACTGAGCTGAGAAGAGATGGAAAGGAACTGAGAGGAGTGAAAGGAGAGTTGGGCCATGCTCAACTGAGCTCTGATACCATGTGAAATACACAGGATCTAGAGCATGGAAGATGCGGAAGCTATGGAGGTTGAAAGAGGAAAAAGAAACTCATGAAGACATTGACCCTGACTAGGACAAATTGTTACACAAGTGAATTAGGTTCCAAGATTGAAACTTGGACTCATAAACACAATCTTGTGTATTGACAGTGACATGACACTTTACTGGTAAGAAAAGAGTACTATCATTGCATTAGAAAAAGAGTGCAAGTACAATGCTTTATAGGAATTGAGTGGTGGTACTTTCTCCTACTATGCATATGGGATTCTGGTCTTGAGCCCTCATTGCTTCTCACAAAGGGACTAAAGTAGGTGTGATTGCAAATATCTCAATAGGATGGAGCTTGACAGAGAGGTCTTGAGGTTGGTTGAGCTTGCCGCAAGGATCGTGGAGCTATCGGAGTGCAAGAGAGAGGAGGGAACTCGATCGAGCATCAGGGTAAGCTCACTACACTCGTAAGGTAGGCATTGCACATCAGCTATGTGAGAGGTAGCCATGGCCACTCGACTTGAAATGCTTGATCTATAAGCAGTCCATAGGTCTCGAGGTAGAGCTCCGTAGCTCTCCTTCATTTTGGTTCTGTTGCCGAGACCGACGGAATCGAGCCTTGAGCGCCGTGCGCATCGAATCGAGCATAGAAGTAGGGTTTGCAGCCCGAACCGGTGCTCGAGATAGTTAGGAGATTTAGGAGGTTTTAATCCTTGGAGCAAGTAAGTATTTTGATTTGTTGTTGAATATTAGAGTAGGACCATCCACCTCCATCTCTGGTTTTGATTTTTGTTGCATTAAGTTAAGATTAGGATAGGAAAAAGAAGGAAAACAGAAAGGGTTTTGTTGCTGCTGAAAATAGGAAAATAGAGGCACAGATTCAAATTTATGGTTGGAAGAGTGTGAGGGATTAGCTTCTGAGGTTACAGCAGGCTAGGCTAGGGCAATAATAGGCCCAGGGAACCAGGAAAGACCACATTTGACATTCTGCTTTGTGAGAAGAGAGTGAGCTTGAGAGCCAGGGGGAGAGAGAGAGAGAGAGAGAGAGAGAGAGAGAGAGAGAGAGAGAGAGAGAGAGAGAGAGAGAGAGAGCTGTAGGGAGATCCTTGGAGTGCCGATCGATTCGAGCACCATAGTGATTCCAGGTATGTCTGGCATTTCCTTGTAGTGTTTTGCACCTATCTGGAAGGCACTGGATGATTCCATGGAGTAGGCATTGAGCTTGAGGCATCGCGCGCAACCCGCGGGCCATCGTCTGTGCAGTCAGACCAGCCCGTCTGATTCCCAAAATGGGACCACCCAATTTCTGGAGTCGGACCATCCGACTGCGAGAATTGAACCACCCTGTCCGATCTAATTCCCAAAATCGGACCACTGCGAGAATCGGACCATGTGTCCTAGTCCCAAAATCAGACCCAGTGCCAAAATCGGACCACTCGTCCCATCACAGTAGTCGAGCCCCCTGTCCGACTAGGGAAATTGGACTAAAGTGAAAATCGGACCACCTTGTCCGAGTCTCAAAATTGGACCAACTGTGATAATCGGACCACTTTTCCTAGTGTGAGAATCGGACCAACCGGTCCGATTCCCAAAACTTAAAATAGTGGATTTTTGAACCTTCCTGACAGTCTTGGCCACCCTGTTCACATCTCTGACCCCCCCTAGAAACCCAATTTAGCCCTTAGAAGCCAGAGACCAGACAGGATAACCGAGGATTCACCCCAAAGAGCTAGACACTGAGCGGACCGAATTTAGAACTTGACTTGACTTTCACTAACCAACCAACCAACCTTGAAGCATAATAGAGAACGTAGCATGGACTTTCAGTAAGACCTTAGATCAGCCAAAACCTGTGCTTAGGGCCATATCAAGCTACGAACATGAGGGGAAGAGTGGAGTTTGCATTGAGCATTGCCTGCATTCGCACCTCACTTTTGATTTTATCACCAAAGGTGCACTACAAGAAAAGAAAAAACATGTTTTCGCACTAAGCACTAGAAAGCACGAAGCACAACTTGTGAATAAGATTGAAAACTACTTTCAATAACAAGGGACTCATCAGGAGATATAATAACATCAAGGAACCCACTATTAGGAGAAGATCCCAAAACATAATTAGGTGCCTGAGAGCCCCATCAGTAGGACCTTAAGAGGACACGAAGATCCAGAATGCGACAACATAGAGGATCGGATGCTGCCGAAGCTACTCAAATTGATCGACGACCTTGTGGAGTTAGAAGTGGGAGCAATGTCAGGATCACGAGGCGGACCAAGAGAGGACCAACCGATTGGACTTGGGAGAATTCCCAGTCTTAGTGCACGAGTTAGTCAATGAGTACGACTTGTTGACTAGGACGGTAGTTTAGGGCAAACCAGTAGAGGAAGTGGTAGCAAGCCTAGAAGAGGAAAGAAAGGCAATTAGAAAGGCGCTAGAGAGCATAATTGCCTATAACCACGAGCAGAAGGCTAGGAAACTCCAACAAGATGTAGACATGTACGAGGCTAGCCTTGACTGGTGCAGCCAAAGCAGGGCCAAATGTAGAGAGAGAACGAGCAGCAGAGGCTGACTTATCGTTGAGTGAACTCATAGCCAAGCGGCTCATGGACAATACTTTCGTTGAGTAGAGCGCAACAGCCTTAGCCACCGCATTACTCTCAGGATTAGGGGTCACGCAAGGGGCAATCTAGAATCCCTATTATAGCAAAGCGGCTAGACAAGTATGAACCTAGCAATGACCCATATAGCTTTGTGAAGCAATTTGAACAAGTTTATGAAGCAAACGGTCTCACGGACCTTGCACAATGCTCTCAAGCTTTCGGTCTGTAGTTAGGTGATAAGGGGAGAATTTGGTACACTAGTCTAGATGCAGCTGAGCGCACAAACTTTTCCCGTCTTAAGGACCTCTTTATCAAGAGATTCTCTGAGGCAAGGTACTCTAACAATCTCATCGTACAGTTGATGAATGTCAGTCACAGAGGGAAAAGGAAGACGTAAGGGACTATGTCACTCATGTGCATAGCCTCTTCAAGAGGATCCCTGCAAATGAGCAACCTAACAAGAAGGCTATGTCTACCGTATTTGTAAATGGAATTCGAAGTGAGGAGCTCTACAAGGCTTTGGCTAGTAACTCCACTCTACATCGAGATGTGTTAGCTAGAGTCTTTGAAGAGGCAATAAGGGTGGACGATCAGCTTAGGGAGCAAAGCATGAGGAACACCAGTCGGGACAGTACAAGTTAGAGGGCTCCAGAGCGGTCAACGACTTCAAGAGAGAGAGATAACTCTAGCATACAGGATAAGGGAAAGAGTGTTGACCAAGGTCAAGAGTTGGCTGAGGTGAGAATGGGGCTTGCACGATTGCAAGACCAAATGAGGAAACCTATGCAGTCGCATGTGTAGTGTATACACTGTGGCGGTAACCACCTCCCAGCCGAGTGCCAAGATCCTAGATCTAGGCCGTACTCGAAGTGCGCTAGGTTCGGTCATGATGCATTACATTGCAGACTGCCAAGGAGATTCCCATATGCGTAGCAATACAACCCTCCATACTTAGGCAACAGGCCACCTAACCTCTTTGGTAGGGGAGCCCAGTTGGCGCTTCTAGCACCAAATGACATAAGACCAGCCATTCCTAGGCTAGAGATGAACCCAACAGGCATACCCAAACCACCAAGGCCCTATGTAACCCATCCACCGAGTGACGCTCCTGTTCACTATGTGGAAGAACCTAGTGAAGAGGAGACCTATGTGAACCCATACATATACTATGATGAGGAAGGCAATCCAATCCTGATGGACTACCGACCAGTACTGGTGATGGTGCTAGGTAGAGGAAGAGGCAGAGGCTTTGGAGGACTAAGCCAAGTCTAATCTCATTTGAACTTGCGGTCATCCAAGCCATATTTCATCATGCTACCCAAAAAGGGAACATGCAAACAATGACAGAGCTGACCTTTGATGCACCAAGTATGGAATCACACACCTATTTCGTGACTGTCCTAGACGAAAGCCATCAATTAGTTCTGCCAACGTGCCCTTAGTACCCTTGGGGCTGTTCGGTGTGGAGACCTTTGACAGTGAGGATACGCCCATCCCACTACACGTCATGACGCGAGCACAGACAAAATAGGCAAGCATCTCATTGCCTGGGCCAAGTAACCTGGATGCATCCTCGTTGGAAAAGAAAAGATGGAGGAGAAGGAGAAAGAGAACAAACGCAAAGATTACCGATAATATTGAGGAAGCTATAATGATAGTGACAAGGAAGAGGGTCACTGATGCAGAGGCAGAGATCTCAGCCCCTAAGACAACAGAACTAGGGAGTGCCAAGGTAGGGGAATACCCCCACCCCAAATGGCAACTCGAGGCTATAGCCAAAGTCAAGGAGTGGGTCAAGGACACCCAAGAACACCTTAAGGACGTAGATCCCATACTGGAAGACCAAACTCTCTAGTGTGAGTACGGTCATTTCACCATTGCGACCTCAATCGGGGAATGTACCCACACCACATGAGATGCCACAGAGGCAAGACCAGGAAGAAGCATGTCAGCAAGCTAACCAAGACATATGGCCAAAGAGTGTTGACCAAGGAGGAAGGCAACCACCCAATAACGTCCTCACCACTTTAGTAACCACTCCAGTAACCTTGAGCCTAGGAGATCTGCTTCGGCAGCACCCTTCCTTATGGCAAGAATTAAAGTATTGGGTGGAGGGAAAAGAGGAGCATACTGCCACTAACTTGCAAGAGCAGGACGTAGTCATGCAGATTCCAAGCCTAACGCTACACTCAGTTCCAAGGTCACTGCACGTCAATGCTTTCTGGGAAGGCACTGAGATGCATGCAATCTTACCTATCTTATTAGCCTTGGGGGATGTAACACGAAAAGGAATCGTAGACACAGGCGCCATTGTCAGTGTCTTGAGCCATGCAGTTCTACAGGCCTAGGGAAACCCACCCGTGGAAACAGCTAGGTTCAATGACACATTGGCCAATGGAATGAAGGTCAGACCATTTGGAGTCCTAAAGAACTAGCCAGTGAAGGTCGCAGGGGTGCAATTTTCTGTGAACTTCATTGTCATGAAGGGAGTGGACTACGACATACTACTAGGCCGACCTTGCATGAGGAATGCTCGAGTTATTGAAGATTGGGGTAACAATCTCATCTTCTTGGGGAATAGAACAGAAGCGGTAAGGGTTGAGATGGATATCTAGAAGACTACCCTAGCTGACCTTGATGCTATCTCAACTATGCTAAAAGGTGAGGCACATGCAAGCAAACCCTATGGGTCATTGACCAAGTACATCCCTTGCCTTGAGGAAGAGTGAGATTGGATGCACATCTTAGCAACTATTGACCTACCGTTCTCAGATGAGGAAGAGCTATATAGTCAAGCTACTAAATCCCCAAGCATGCCAACAGGGAGCCCATCGTGCCACTCTGCATGATGGCAAGAAGCTCACGTAACCCAAGGAAACCGATCTTGTTCCATATCCCCACCAACAAGCTCCAGCTTCAGGAAAACATAGAGTACATGACCGATAAACTGAAGGGCAACATGGCTGCCAATCTAAAACCCCTAAGCGATCTTTTGGCTAAGCCCGAGTGGAAACGGACCAAAATTCACAATTTGAACCTATTATACAATTGAGCTTTAGTCACGGACGAAAAGGAGATTAGAGAGGAAAGCCTGGGGGATAACAATCAATCAGAGGGGCAAGACTCTGATGATGAGGAGTAGGAGGACTGCCGCTCTATTGGAGACGAGAGGGAAGAAGAGTTAGATACGATAGAATATGACACTGAAGGGAGAACGATCGAACAGATCAAGGCAGACTCTAAGCCTAGAAGGGAAAGGGCAGGCTGGAATGAAAGAGGAGTCATGCAGATGGAGTCCTGGTTGGAGCACATCGAAGCCATGGATTATGAGCAGGCAGGAGTGGCACAACCATTGGTAGTTCCAGTGCTTAAGATAGATACACCTACTGAATTACGACCCCCTGGCAAAAATCCTTCCTCAAGTGAGGGATGTGAGTTTAACTCGGAGTCAGAAGTCAGTACAGAGAGTGATCCCAAAATACCCCAACCCTCTAAGGTCAAACGCACCAAAGGGGAGTTGCCAGTCCACCTAAGGCGTAGACGGCTAAAGGAGGAGGCTAGGAAACGAACTAAGGACTCAATAGTAGAGAGGCAAAAGAAGCCGCAGGATCTCCCCAAACACTTCACAAAGTTTAAGAAGGATGATAGAGTGGTGATTCTGCTAGGAGCAAAGAGACAAGGGCAAACCAGTGAACCAATTGAGGGACCCGCCAAGGTCAAGGAAGTCAACTTGGCAAGGGAAGGTGAGAAGCCTCGACCTGTATTCATTGCTGACGACTTGACCAAGGATGAGGAGGCTAAACTTGTTGCTCTCCTACGACAGTATCTCGCGTGTTTGCCTGGTCCTTGGAGGAACTTAAAGAGGTCGATCCTAGGGTTGTGACCCATAATATCCCAATGGTTCTAGATGCGGTGCCAACAAAGCAATGACCTTACCCTATGAATCCAAACATGCCTATGTAGTGAAGGAGGAAATCGATAAGCTTCTGAAGAAAGGCAGGATTTATATATGAGATTGAGGACACCGATTGGGTATCACCTATAGTGATCGTTATGAAAAAGAATGGTAAAATTTGAGTGTGCATGAATTACAAGAAATTTAATGCCGCTACGAAGAGGGACAACTACCCCTTACCGTATACCGAGAGGGTAGCAGGCAAAGAAGCCTATAGCTTCCTGGATGGCTTCTCTAGCTATAATCAAGTGCAAGTGCACCCTGACGACAGGCACAAGACTGCCTTCGCCACGGAGTGGGGTATATTTGCCTACATCGTTATGCCCTTTGGGCTAATGAATGCGCATGTGACCTTCCAACGATTAATGTGCATTATCTTCAAGGATATGCTCAGATGCGATCTAGAGGTGTTCATAGATGACTTATGCGTACACTTTAGTTGGGCCGAACACTTAGAAAAGTTAAGAGTTGTCTTTGAACGGTGTCGGTTATACAACCTCTCGTTGAACCCCTTAAAGTGCCAGTTCTGGGTGAAGCACTGATGTATACTAGGGCACATAGTGTCAAGGAATGGCATTGCTACTGACTTCTCAAAAGTCAGGGCCATTATCGACCTACCACCACCCATTAACTACAAGGGTGTTCGGTGTTTCTTAGGCCATACGGGATACTATCGACACTTTGTACTGAATTACGCACTGATTGTTAGACCATTGTACTAGTTGCTGATCGTATTCAAGTGGACTGAGGAATGCCAACATGCATATGAAGAGTTGAAGAAGACTCTTACCACTGCACCAATCTTACCAGCCCCAGACTGGAGCATAATGTTTCATGTACACATAGATGCCTCTAAGTTTGCTATTGGAGATGTTCTATGCCAGCCTGGTGAGCATAACCTAGATTACCCCGTGAGTTTTGCCAACAGGCAGCTCACTGAAACGGAGATGAACTATTCCACTATAGAAAGGGAAGGGTTAGCCATGGTGTTTGTTGTAAAGAAATTTAGGCATTATCTGTTGGCCACCCCCTTCGTCTTTTTCGTTGACCATCAAGCATTGCTTTATCTCATGAACAAGCCGTGCGCTACAGGTTGCATAGCTAGATGGTTACTTCTCTTGTTGGAATTCGATTTCTCTATGGTTGTACGTAAGGGAAAGCAACACTACATGGCTGATCACATGTCCCGTATACCCACAGGAGAAGCTGCTGGACAAGGCATACCTGACGACCTACCGGACGATCATCTCTTTGGCCTGTCTAGCAAAAGAGACTTGTTTAGAGCCGATCTGACACCATATTGGGCCGATGATGTAGTTCAAGTGCTAGAGAATGGTCTACCTGAGAGACCTATTGAGAAAGCTAGGCTAAGGAGACTTATCTTAAAGATCTAGCCATACCAACTAATCACCGGCCAACTCTATAGGCTAGGACAAGACAGTTTGTTGCGTAGAAGTGTGTGTGAGCATGAGAGGCATGATGTATTGAGAGAAGCGCATGATGGAATAGCTGGAGGACACTTTAGTGGGGATACAATAGCCCGTAAGAGGTGCTACAATCCCAACTATGGTGGCCCACCCTATTCCGTGATGCTCCTAAATTTGTAAAACACTGCAATGAGTGCCAGAGGACTAAGGTGCCTATGCGCAAGGATAAGATGGAGTCGACCCCTATAATAGCACGATATCCCTTCAAAAAATGGGGCATTGGCTTCATTGGACCTATCAGTCCTGTTGCACAGTACTCTTAGGCACGCTACATCATTGTGGCAGCAGCTGATTACCTGATGAAGTAGGCAAAGGCAAGAGCCACTAGGAAGAACGATGCTAGAACCACTGTGAAGTTCTTGTGGGAGCAGGTCCTTTCACATTTTGGTTGTCCAATTGAACTAGTAAGTGATCAGGGCACGCACTTCATTAATGAAGTGATATCCCACCTGCTCTTGACCTTCCTAATCATTCATAGAAGGTCCTCGCCCTACTACCCTCAAGAAAATGGCCAAGCAGAATCCATCAATAAAATCCTAGTAAACGTGCTTACGAAAAGAGTATCCACATCACGAAGTGATTGGGATAACAAATTAATGGGTTTTCTTGTAGGCCTATCATACAGCTTATAAGACAGCTGTAGGACAGACGCCCTTTAGGCTGATTATGGAATGGAGGCCATTCTACCCTTAGAGTTCTTTGTCCCTAGCTTAAGGATAGCAGCCCAAGAGCGTTGGGAGGAAAGAGAGGCTTGGACCAACTCCTTAGTGGAGTTAGAGCATCTCACGGAGACTCGACTCTTAGCCACCCACGCTCTGATTTGTGAGAAGTCATGAAGAAAGATGTGGTTTGACAAGCATGTCAAACAGCGCAACTTTGATCAGGGGGACCTCATTCTACTATACTCTGTGAAGGGTCACAAACAGAAAATGAAATTTTGAGGATTAGGACCTTTCCGAGTACGTACAATTAGTAGAACAAGCAATGTTGAATTGGAGATGGTTGAAGGTGAAGGAATAGGCTTCTTCAATAGCAGTCGCATACAAAAGTTCTATCCTCCTTCCCATCCATTGCACGAGCCACCTATGCTTGAAGCCCCCGTCAACGTTTGTGTGGCCACTATTACTGAACTGACAGATCAAGATGAAGAAGCAATGGCATCCGCCTACCTACGAATCACGGTCACTGTAGAACGAATGTATTCTTTTGATGCCTTGATCGACGAAGGTGCCGACTATAATATATTGACTCATGACCATTGGACACGCATTGGTCAACCTAAATTATAGCCCATAAACGCTAAACTCGGCCCATTTGGGGGCAGCACTTACTCACTCTTAGGAAAATGCAAAGTGGATGTCTCTATCGAGTCTGAAATTATACCAGTCTTCTTTTATGTGTTGCCAAACACTAAAGGGACTGTTAATAAGTCACTACTAGGTCGCACTTTTAAAAAGCAGACAAATTGCAATGTGGACTATAACCTAGATCGCATCCATCTTGCTATAGGCAATGTGTGCATAGTGACTACTTTCAGCAAGGGTTATCTTGATCCTTCTACAATTGCAAAGCCATCAATAGAGACCCCTACGACCACGCCCATGACCAAGCCTAGGGAGAAAGGCTATGATATCTCACCCCACACTCAATCTACTAGAACCAAGCCCACCAAGGCCATTCATAAGGCCAAGGAGTCCATGCTCATATGGGTGCCAAAAGGACAAGGGCCACCTCCTTGTAAACCGCAGAAACATGCTTCTAAACGCAAAAACTATCAGTCACAACCTAAGAGGCAGCTCAAATGCTATCGACGTAGGCACACGATCATGTCACAATGGATCCCCAAAGATCTCTTGCGAGCACAAGGATACTATGAGAACAAACCCTGGATATGGGTGCCTAAGAGTGGACATTTAAGAGGCTCAACTCTAAGCAACCTCACTCCAGCTAGAGAGGCTTTCACATACGGAGCCCAGGATGCAAAGCAAGCTGGACCAGCACCAGTTGTGACTAATGAATCCCAACTCATTTATTGTCCAAAGCGAGATGCCCTAGAATTATCCAAGTCAAAGGAGTCAAGCACCCCCATGCCGGCTCAGATAGAATGCAGCACACCTCTATGCCATTGGAGCCCCGTGCAGCATCTCAAAGTGCTTCTAAGTGCAAAGTCCCATCTGTGACGCCATTAATGGAGTCACCACTGTCCAACCCAATTGCACCATCACCACCAGCAGGTCTTATGCCTTCATATGAAGACGATCTTTCCTTTCAGTGGCCAAGGATCTTGCTGAGACCTCAGGAGATGACGTAGTGACATGCATCGAGTTAGATAACACCTTCACCACATTCGCTAGGAGCTATGAGAGGCTTGACCTAGGACTTCTCGATGAACCCCTTGCTTCTGATGTTCATGCATTGCCATGCACTTGGGAAGACTACGAATTTATGACCATCAAATTTTCCAAAATTTCCACCGAATTAATCGCTAATGGAGAAATCTCAAAGGAGCAAGCCGTTCTCAGAAGACTAATTACCTCATACTGCAAGCTTGCTCGCTCTACACCTAAACAATAAGTGGAGGAGCTCATGCAGCTTGCCAGCTCTGCTTCTTCTTTCTTACAACTGTGGTATGCCTTGCAACTCCAATGGGAGAAAAAAGGTTGCCGCATCATGACCAATGCCGAGCAAAGAAGGGCAATCAAAACAATTGAACACAACCCTACTTATGTGGCACCTCTTTTGTTTAGGGTTTTGGCCATTACACGCAACATATACTTAGATGACCATGTGTTGGCCCACCCTTTCATTGACCAATTCCTTATGGAAGAGGAATTGCACTTTGCTAGCCGCCCCGGGGACATCTTTCATGATGTCTTGACCTATATCACCCAAGCTTCCATATGACCATGTGAACTGGATCATCATGCCTAGCTTGAATATAACCCTAACCTCTATACTTGGATGATGGCCAAGTAACTCGCCTCACAAAGTCCATGTGAGTCCCCCTTCTTCCCTTGCTAATCCTAGGAAGGATTCCTTTAGAACTTAAGGGGGGGGGAGTGAGAGCCAAGTGATGTAGCAAGGTGTAGTGATGGATGAAAATGATCAACTGAATTTAAATAGGAAAGAATACAAGGAGGAAATAGATGTTGCTTTGGAATTATTTCCAAGTTTCATACCTTTGAGGCAGCACGGAAAATTGTCACACACATTCTTTCTTGGGTTTTTGTTAGTGATGAGTCAATTCATAACGCTAATATTGACAGGGTGTAATGACAGGCACCTACCATGGTAGGACAAGAAAAGAGGAATAAACTTCCATTCACTGAAGAGGAGCTGACGAAGTATGGGATCAGTGTTGAGACACATGGATTTAGCTAGTGGGTTTAGCGTTCACCTTCAAACATACCATGAACTTAGACAATGCCATCCTGGAAGAGCTGGTAGTGAAGGAGTTGGTGGATAAATGCAACCTCCGAAAGTATGTGGAAAAGGTTGGACAGGCTGTAGATTATAGCATGTGCGTTGATTTCTTAAGGAGCTTTGATGAAGGTAGGAGCTGTGGCACGGTCACAATAAGGACTATTGACCAGGAAAGAAGGATGCAAGTGCCCCTTAATGCAGCTATTGTCGAAAAAATCCCTGGGGCTTGTGTCCAAGAAGGAGAGGCGCCCAAGAAGAGATGTATATACCATGATGGCAGTAAAAAAAGATGATATGCACACAGTGGATGGAATCAGTTTGGCTACAACTACTGGGGTCGTTTCCACGACCACAACCACCCCGCAACCCACGCCCTCTCTAGACATGGCCCAACTAATGAACATGATGCAGCTACTTGTCAGTAAAGTGGCTGAAATTATACCAAAAGCCGGAGCAAAAAGGCCCATTGCTGCAGATGCCGAGTCTAGGCAAGATCCAAAATGACAGAAGGTAGAGGCATAAACCACTACAGCCCCTACTCCCATGCCATCTGGTACCGACTATGACGCTTATGTGGCTGAGCTTTTAGCACAATTGGACAAGGCAAAAGAAGAAAAGAAGATAGCCCTAGTGGAGTTAAAGAAAGAAAATGAAACTTCGGCAGCCTTAAGGCTAGAAGTTTCAAAGCAAGGAGCCGACCGAAGAAGGGAAGTGAAAGCGCTACAAGATCAACTGGAAGTAAAGACCAAGGAAGCCCAGGACAATGAGAGCCGCCTAAGACAAAGGCTAGAAGATGAAGAGCAAAACCTGGTGGCAGAACAGCGAAGCCTGAAGATACTAGAGCAGCAATATGCTGACTTGGAATAGAGAACTGCCAAAATGGAAAGTACAAACAGATAGAAGCTCAGGAGGGCGAGCCAAGTGAGCAACAAGAAGATGCCATAGCTTTTCGGCTATGGTATGAACTTGAAGAACAAGACAGATTGGAGAGGAAAATAGAGTTCCTAGAGTAGGAAAGACCAGGAGTCCCCGCAACAGAAGGGGTTCCGTAAAAGCAACGGGAAAATTTGCGCCACTGTAAAAGTATAGTAAAGGTGCATGCACAAAGGCTGCAAAATGAGGCACAACGACTGCAAGATGCATTGGAGATTGCCAAGGGAGACATAGAGGCCCTCATGGCCATGGCCTTCACCCAAAGAAGATTGCACCTTGCAGAGATCCAAAGTCACGAGCATCTTGTGCAAGAAAAGTCACGAGCAGCAGGTTGTGAAAACCTTGGCAAGTAGGCTGGAGGAAGGAAGAAAGAAGATGGATGAGAGAGCTAGCGAGTGGGAAAGAAACAATTTTGAAAGATTTAGGGACTTAACAGAACACGTGGCAATGGAGGCTGAGTGCAAGAGAGTGCTTGTGGAGTCCAGGGCAGAAGCTGCTGATGTATGTGCCAACACACAAAAAACAAGCCTTCCTCAGCATAGTACTACACATCACCTAGGTGGAGGGCAATGATTCAGTGGAGAAGGTAAAAAGGAAGCTAGAACTGACCACCCAAGCACTAAAGTATGGCCTTCAAGAACGGGAGCTTCCAACAGGCACAGGAATCACAAAAGAGCAATAATTTCACTACCTACGTCGTGTCGGCCTCTCCACTGTTGAGCTTAAGGAACTTGGGTTCAAAGAGCATGAGCATCCACCACCACCACCACAAGTGGTTCCATCAGTTGCAAAGCAGAATGTCGAAGAGGGTTCAGACTTTGAGCAGGATGCTGAAGAAGAGCAACAAAGAATGCCCAGTCTGCCTCTATTAGACCTCCCGTCTGAAGAGCTCGAAGATGCCCACATGCCCGAGCGCATTGTGGCAACCAGAAGAAGAAGACAAGAACTAGCAGAGGAAGCCCAACCCAGAGCACGATCATTGCCAAGACAATTCCCTGAAGAGCGTGTGCCACTACGAGGGGATCCCCATCCTATCAATTGGCCTCAGGAATTGGTCATATGGCATAAACAAGAATTCTAGATGAGTCCATTTGAACTTTCATTTTCTTATCCACGCTCTCTGGACCGTGCTTTGCCTCTATGTATTCTAGCCAAGATCAAGGATCTGGCTAATGATCTTGCAAACAGGTGGATAGAGGAAAGAAGCCTCATAATAACCAGATGGAGGCAAGAGCCTGAAGACTACTGGCAAGACAAGGTAAACAGGGTTCCCAAAATCGTCCAAGGCTATGAGGCACAGCCGAAGTGGCGGAGAAGGATTTGGGATACCAATTTTGATGCCTGGACCACCTTCTACAGCTCGCTCCCTGAAGAATGCAACGACCCCATCTACATGCCCTACCCCAGTAGGCATGGAGTTGACTATAATCGAAATATTCATGGGGATTTTGACTTCCCTAAGATATATAATGTTAATGCCTGGAGCCCCGAGGAATGTCTAGTCTTTAGGTTAGAGGATCTCCTCCCATCTATCAACCGCTTCCTCGTTGCAGATTTTTCTTCTTGCCCAGATCCAGCCTTCTTAACTACCTGTAATTATCTTAGGCTCATCAAGTTCCTACTAATGCAGAGACCCACAGTCGAGGAAGCCCACCTCCTTCACTCTTTTTTGACATCAACCTAAGGATAGATAGTAGAGCCATGACTAGACTAATGATGAGGGAAACCCTGCTTCCCTCCTTTTGCCTAGAAATTTTAGAGGATATGAGTGATACCCGCTTCACGAGGTGCAATCATCCTTTCTTTTCATCCACACCTCTGAAGGCCCGGGCCGGTATTAAAGAATATCTACAAAGTTGTGCATTCCTATCCCAATGCTTGCGACCGCCTCGTAATCTAGCTGAAGGTGGTAGGCATTAGCTAGGATATCTTCTTGTATGCAATGCTTCAAAAAAAAAAGAGAGAAAGAAAAAAGAAAAAGAAAAAAAAAGAGCACGAGGGCTCACTTCACTCACTACACCTAGGGTTTACACCTAGCCCCTCCCCCACTTCACACTTAGGGCACATCAAGAGCAGGACTTCCAAACCTGTCACCCTAAGTTTTGCACTGCACCTCCAACAGCACACGAACTAGGTCCTCAAGTGTGGGACATTACCAAGGGCTTCCCCAAGGTTAGACCCATCTTCCAATTCCAGTACACATGCACTTACACCACACCGTGAGACAGACACACCCCTTAGGAAGTGCACAACTTTCTCTTGCAGGCTATGATCGTGACTCAGTGACGGGCTACGCAGCTAAAGAAGATCATCCACGACATCCGCTAATGACCAAGAATTTCTCCCTGAGTCGGACATGACACCACTACAGTAGCTTCAGGAGCTTTTGCATATTTCGATGGTTGGATGGACCAACATGCTTGATGTAGCCAACCATCTACCTGTTGATGGCTACCATGACTGAACCAAATTAAGCAAAAGGAAAACTCAATGATGGACCCACCATTGGCATAGATTTTGGAACCTCATATTCTCCAAATGATTAGAGATGCCCATGCAAAACCTTTATCAGTCATCGCAAAATGGGAGCTACAACTATGTGAGAAATGCCGAGCATCTTCATGAAGTCTAAAGCACGTCGGAATCTCTCCTGGTCATCGTTAATCAAACTCCATCACCTCTCATTCACAACAGCACCTTTTGATTGTGGTCATCTACCCACCAATTCCACTTAGCAACAATCCCAACTATCCCACTACTCCCCACCACAGCGCCATGGGATTGGCACTCAGCTAGGAGGGGGGTAATGTTTACCGCAGCACATAGGAGTGGCAAAATGGAGCAGAGGAGTGGGAAAATGGAAAAAGAAGATAACCGAAAGGGCACAAGACAAAGGAAGGAAAAGTTGCCCCGGATGGAAGTCAGACCCTGAAAAATTTGAATGACAACCTCTCCAGAAGGCCTCAATGTCTCCTCGAGAAAAGAAAAGAGTAAAAGCGCACCATTAATTTGAAAGCGCTCTCAAATCCTTGTAAAAGAGTGCTAGGCTCACTCCTGTGAAAATTGTATGCACTAGTTGGGAATGGGATAAGTTAGAACGGTGGGAAATAGGAAAAGAGGGCCTAGCCTAATGGCCAGCCATGTAAAAAGTGGGGATGACTGCCCAAAAAGTAGGGCATGTATATAAAGTTCAAAAGTGAATGAGAAGATCATTCTTGTGTGTGGCCAAAGCTTCTTCTTCTTCTTCTCTTGTTTCTTGCCTTCCTGCTTGTGCTTGAGTGAGGGATTGAGGGAGTGTGAGGGAGTGAGGGAGTGAGTGTGTGAGAGTGAGGGATCGTGGAGAAGAAGCTCCCGATCTTCTCTCTTCATCTTCTCTTCTTCTCTTCTCTTCTCTTTTCTAGCACGGCTATGGAGGATGGAGCTTGATGGAGGGGGCTTGAGCTTGCTTGAGCTTGCCGCAAGGATCGTGGAGCTACCAGAGTGCAAGAGAGAGGAGGGAGCTCGATCGAGCATCAAGGTAAGCTCACTACACCCGTAAGGTAGGCATTGCGCATCGGCTATGTGAGAGGTAGCCATAGCCGCTCGGCTTGAAACGCTTGATCAGTAATAAGTGGTCCATAGGTCTTGGGGTAGAGCTCCATAACTCCCCTTCATTTTGGCTCTGTAAGAGAAGAACAAACTCTCTGTTGTGTTGTCTGTCTTTGCTTCTACATCTATCTATGACTCTATCTCTATCTCTCTGACCTTGCTTCTGTCTCTGTATCTCTGTTACAGTCATGTAACAAGAAGAACATTGCATCCACACCTCTATCTCACTGTCAGATGTGATTTTAGAGGTCAATTCAAATTCAGGAAGGAGGTATTCACCCATTGACAAATACTTTGCTTCTTTCGAGATTTGGCTTATAGTGCCCATGTTAGGATTGTGCCTCTATTTTCTTGGGAAAGATCTGACAGCTTCTTCATCTCCTTATGTGCCATCTATTACTTCTTTGGAAGAGTCTGTTAAGACTTCAATGGAAGTGGATCCATTATCTTTTTGCGAGTCATACAAGTTCAGCACCACTTTGTTGGGCCCTTTGCCTAGGGTTAGAGTTCCATTGAACCAATATGTATGTGTCCTTGCTTCAAATAGCCATGGTCTTCCCAGCAGAGGACATGAGGTCCCATAGGAATTTGGTTTACCACCAAATAGGCCAGTCAATAGTCTCTTCCTACTACGAGGGTTGTCTTCACATATGGGAGAATTCCCAAAGGCTTAATTTTGCTTTGGTCTACCAGTCTAATAAGCCATTGTGTATGCTGCATACCTTGTAAGCCTAGATCCTTCATTGTCACATCCATCATTATATTCACTGATGAACCTTCATCAATAAATACATCTACAATAAAGCATCCTTCAATCCGCACACCAACCTCTCGGGTACCAAGATCCAAGAAGGCGTTAGCTACATCCACTTCTTTCACAGGTTGCTCTGGAACTTTGTTGGACTTGGTTGCTATCGAGAGAGCAATCCTTAGGCCTCTTCTTCTTGTCAATATGCTTTTGAATTTCTTTTGATAGCTGGGAGACAACATCAATAATTGTCAGAATGTTAGATTTGGTTTGAAGGTATTTAGGTCTTTGACTAAGTCATATTCTTTAATAGGATCCACGGGCTTCTCCAATCAGCTTGAAAATGGGACAATACCCACTTTTATATTCCGTTTTTCTTCTAGGAGTGGCAACATTTGCACTTCTTCTACTACGGGATGTACTTCGGCATCTGCCATCTCTTGAACCTCTAGTCCTATCTTTGTAATTATCTTTGTAGCTCTCTATGGCACTACAATGATCTGCACTACATTGTTCTGCTCTGTACTATTTTATTTCTCCTTAGAAAGATTGAACTTCACCATTTTGGCAGGGGGAATGTTCTCTCTTGGAAATGTGGGTTCTCCTTTCTTGGCATACATTATTGTGGCAACTTTCAATTCCACCAAGTTGGGGGCAGGTTCTTGGGCCTTCTGTTAGGAATCAAGGGTAGCTTTTACAGGAGCTGGACTAGGACAGAGTCTTTTGTGGTGTGGTCTTCTCCTTTGCATCAACTGCATAGAGATTTATAGTCCATAGACCTTCTAGGGTTTGGATATTTTGGTGAGATATGTCCCTTTTCTCCACATCTGTAACACTTAACTTCTGATCTCTAGCCACCACAAGACCGTTGTCCTCTATAACTTTGAGAGGGAAACCTCCTTGGGCTGAAATTAGGACCGAACTCTCTAGGCTTTGGTCCGATATCCTGAGTTGTCATCTTGGATTCTAACAAGTTGAATCTTACTTCTTCATCTTTCTTCCTTCTTTGATGCATCTCCTTCTGAGAGAAAATATCCTTTGTATGGTTCTTCCTTAAATAGTACGAACAAAAAGCTCCAGGGATGGTTGGTTTTCGGGTACATTCAGTGGCTAAATGTCTTGCTTGATGGCACTTCCCACACCATGTATTAGAACATAACACATCTCTTCCACCTCCTGCAGGACTTGATATGTTGGGGGTATTCACCTTCATCATCTATAGCTATTCTGTAATCACATCTATCAACTCCTTCTTGATGCTTGCAATTGAATTGGATAGGTAGTCCTTCAAATTTTCTCCTCCTAGAGTACTTGCAGTAGGATTATGGGAAGCTTTTGTAATCACTACATAAACTGGTTGGGTTGATCCAAAGGGCCCTTTGTTTTAGTTCTGATTCGGAGCCCTTGTTGAGACTGGGGGTTGTTGGTTCCAGTTGGTAGGATTCGGCTGTTGTTTTTGAGTTGTCATTGGGGAAAATTTTTAAGGCTACTATTGTTGTGGTTGAATCATCATCTGAGGTACCATCGTCTGCGGCAGCCATTGTGGATTTGGTGCACTATACTGCGACACTCTTTGCATTTGAGGGTAGGGGTAGGGAAAAATCCTTGGGACTACATTTAGTGGGTATACCATTCCTGCCATGGGAGGAGGTAAGACTTCTCTTCCTCAGGTCATCAACAACCTTGCTTTTACTTCATCATACAATCTTTCACGTTCCATTGCAACTTGCAGGTTGACTAGTCTTCTCAATTGGCTAGAGCTAAGAAAAAATCCATTTTGGATGCCTTCGTCCAAGTGATGGTTAGTCCATCTCTTCAGTGTGGATTCCATTTTAGAGACATATGCTTCCACCCATTCACTAGAGGAGAACTGACTTAGGTTTATGAACTCCTCTCGCATCCACACTTCAAAACCTTCATTCCTAAATTTAGTGGGAAAGGCCAACTTCAGGTCGTCCCATGTGCCAAAAGTTCCTACTACTTGTCTCTCATACCACTAAAATGCTACACCTTTGAGAGTGGCAGGAAATATCGACAACCAATGCTTGGGGGTTTGGGCATTATTAACTGCACATGCTATCATAAACTCTGCTACATGAAGATCAGGGTCTTCATTGTACTCTCCCTTAAAGATGGGCGATGGGACTACGTTCACTGTCCTATCATCAATATTTTCAAGATAGATCTGACTAGGAAGGGGACCTTGAGTCGCCATGGGGACTTCTATAAAGAGTGCCGCAAGGGCATCAAAGGAGGCTTCCGCTGATAGCTTGTTCTCAGCTTTGATTTTTGTCTCTCTTCTCACATATCTCTGGACTTGTTCTAGTGCTTGCCTATTGATCGTGTCATTTATCAAGGAGTTAGCTCCACCCCGTTTGTCTGTACTCAAAAAAATAGAATCAAAGGGCTTCATCCTCTAGAGGACTCTCTTGCCAATATTTCTTCTACTTTCTTCTTTTCAATGTCTCTGAATTCAACTTTCATTCCACTACAAAGGGGAAGATATTCAGTTTTTAAGGTATCAAAACTCAGTCTTTTGAGAATCATTACTAGCTTCTGATGGTTTCAATAGTGTATGTTGTGAAGAACACTTTATCTAATAGCTTCTAGTGGGTTGCTAATAATTGGACAAACAAAAGGCTGTCAATGCACCAAGCGTCCCACGTATCTTGCTGTTGAGCATCCATGAACAAATTCCAACTCTTTTTTTTCTTGTTCGTGTAAACTTCAACTGAGCAAGACTCATGAAGCTTCTTCACAATCTCCCACTTGATGATGTCTAAAAACTTCTTAATGAATGCTAAATCTCCCATGGATGGTCATTCTCTCCATTTCTGCTCTTCAGTTTGCTCCCAAACAACTTTCCATCAAGATGCATGTCTCTGTTGCTTTACAGGGAGAGGAAATAGTCCACCACATAGAGCCTACATCAAGATGAAAATATGTTTCCGCCATTGTGGGATCAACTTCTTGTAGAAAGTAGCTTTGACAATGAGAATTTCCAATTCTTCAATGATAGAAGGAACTTTGCAAGCATCCATTAAATTCTTCTCCTCTAAGGAGCAATGCCATTTTCTTCATTTTCAACCCCTTCTAATGCATGTTGATGGTAGTGTTTCCCGATTGTGCACCAAAAACATGGATCCCCAAGAGGAACACCAAGAAAACAAGAAATCAACTGCAAGAAAATCTATCTTGTATCATCAACAAGAATTTTCTTTATATTTTATGTGACCACAACAAGGAAAAGAACACCAAGAACAAGAAATCTTCATGTAGCTTATTCTCCCACGGATTTAACTTGAACAAAATCAATTATGCTCTTCATATTCTTCATAGAATTCATCAAGATACCACAAAAACACAAGGGAATACACCACTTTGAATGAAAATCATCACATAGTATTCTTCTTCAACAATTCCATAGCTTTCTCTCACAATCTCTCACTCATAGATACATTGTTTTGCATAGATTTGGCTCTCTCTCTCTCTCTCTCTCTCTCTCTCTCTCTCTCTCTCTCTCTCTCTCTCTCTCTCTCTCTCTCTCTCTCTCTCTCTCTCTCTCTCTCTCTCTCTCTCTCTCTCTCTCTCTCTCTCTCTCTCTCTCATGCATGTTCTCTCTCAATAGTACAATGGGATAATCAAGAATAATAATTCATAACCTCTCTTTGGTCATGGATATCCCTTCCAAGAGGTACGTCTGATATGAAAGGTCACCAAAGCCATTAGCTCAACAGTGTCATTGTCACTTCAGTCTTTATTTGAGTCTTCAAAAGCTACTTTTTCCACTTCTTTGAGTTATTTTGAACTTTTATTCATCTCTTCCCAAGGTTGAAAATTTTTCCCAAGCTACATATCCATCCCATATAACACTTATAGAGGCATACATAACAAAATAGAACAAAGATAGAGGCTCTACACAAGCTCAACAAAGGATCTACAGAACCATACAAAAGGTCACCAAAATCAATCAATAAGCTTCCAAACACTCTCAAACTTCATCAATCATCATTCTATTCTCTCATTTAAAAAGAAAACATAGCAAAACAAAAGCTCAATAGAACCAATCAAACATTATCAAAACATCAACAAAACATCATATCTCCACTAAAAATCATCATGAGCTTCTCAAACCTAATCAACCTTATCCAAAACACTCCCAAATACTTCCAAAACAACTAATCATCAGATAAAATCCACCAAAAATCAATCATTCGATCCACAAAAACAACAAAAATCAACTTAAAAATCAAGTCATTTCAACCCTCAACACTTTCATATATGCCACTGATCTGAAATGTCTAGGCTATGCTAGAATATGATTGGTAATCACAGTACTAAACACAAGAACTTGGAAACATCTTATTGGTTGGATTTTGCTAGAATATGACAATTTGGGCTATGCTAGAATATGACAATTTGGGCTTGTCTTTGGTAACATTTCCTATCATTTTGGGTTGCAATCAAGCTGGTAGCAATGGTAGTAGCAACCTACTGCACATCAAAAAGCTTGAGGATGCACATAACTTTGCCATATGGCAGAAGCAATGCTACAATGTCTTAGTGTAGAAGAAATAGGTGAAGCCTATCAAGACAAAGGGGGTGGGTATGACTAGTAGAAATTGAGAAAGAGGATTGGGATGAGCTTGATGAGCTTGCACGCTCTACTATTGAACTATTAGCTACAGACTCTTTATTGTTCAACATAGAGAAGCTGGACTCTATCTATGCTATGTGGACTAGAATTGAGAAGTTGTATGCTTAAAAGAATGCTACTAGCAAGGTTTATTGGTTAAATAATTTTATGGACATTTGCATGAAGGAAGGTATAGCCATGTCTGTACATCTCAATGCGTTCAACTTGATTTTTAGCTAGTTGGTTGCTTTGAAGTTTAATATTGAAAATGAGTTCAAGGCCACTTTCTTGCAATGCACTTTGCCTAAAAGTTGGGATATATTCAGGATAGCTATGAGCAACTCAAATGCAATGCTTATGTACTCTAATGCAGAAAGCCCTTTGCTTATGGAAGAGCTAAATCAACATAATAATACATCAAACAAGTCATCTAGTGCATTGCATACTAGAGGCAGGTCTCAACAAAAGGGAAAATCTAACAAAAAATGATGTAGTAAATCTCGTGGGAAAGATGTTGAGTGCCATCATTGTGGCAAGAAAGGATAGCTATGTAAGTATAGATTGGTCATTAATGACAATAAAAGTGAATTATTTTTGCATGAAATCCATTTTTTGGGGCTGATGGTATAAAGAAGACCAATGTCAAGATAAAGGAAGTCAATGTGGTTAGCCATGAGAGTGAGAGTCGCAATAGTGATGTACTCTTTGTCTCTTCTTGCTTTTTTGTACACTCATTGGTAGTAGATTCTGATCATGACATGCGTACTTGGATCTTGGATTTAGATGCTTCTTTTCATGTCACACCCCATCATGAGTGGTTCTCTAACTATAGTGGTGGGGCAGACATGGTGTTGTCCACTTGGGGAACAATTATGCATGTGATATTGCAAGCATTGACAATGTGTAGCTGAAATTTCAGCATGGTTGAGTCTTTACCCTCCATCATTTGAGGCATGTACCCTAGCTCAAGAAGAGCTTGATAAGCACAAGGTAGCTAGATGATGAAGGCTGTCACACTACTTTTGGATACGGAAAATGGAAGATATGTAAGGATTCTAGGAAATTTTCTCATGGTTCTAAAAGTGATACCCTCTATCCATTGCATGTATCTAGTGTGCATGGCAATGTTGCTGCCATTACTAAGTAGCCAAGTGTTTCCTTGTGGCATGGCTGGTTGGGACACATGAGCCAAACTGGAATGAAAGTGCTTTCTTGTTTGGGCTATTTGCCATGTTTGAGATGTGTTGATTTTGATTGTTGTGATCATTGTGTCTATGGTAAACATGCTCAAATACCACATAAGAAGTCTCTCTTATTGAAATATTCTCCTTTAAAGATGGTACATTCAGATGTATATCAAGTGCTAGGATATCTCTAGGGAAAAAATATTTTATCACTTTTGCTGATGATTCTACATGCAAAGTTTGGGTGTATCCTATCCATCGTAAGGATGAGGCTTTGGATAGATTTAAGAAATTCCTAGCATTGGCTAAAAATATGACACGTAAGACACTCAAGTGTCTTCGTTCTAACAATGGTAGGGAATATGTGTCTAAAGTCTTTCAAGACTTTTGTGACAACAAAGGGATAAATAAGAAGCTCATTGCCCCCATAATCTTCCCCAAAACAGAGTAACAGAGTGTATGAATTAGACCATTTAGGATAAGGTTCACACTATGCTGTCTCATGGTGCATTACCCCATGATTTTTAGGCAGAGGCTATTATGATAGCCATTCATTTGATTGATCAGACACACCAAACAGGTCTTGGGGGGAGAGTTTCTCAAGAAGTGTGGTTGGCCAAGCCACCTTCGTATGCTCATTTGAGACTATTTGGCTACTATGAGGCATTTGTGCATATTCATTAAGGAAGAATGCAACGAACTTAAGCCAAAGTCCTGTAAATGCATTTTCCTAGGATATGGTGACAAGGGTGAAATGGGGTACTGATTATGGGATCCCAAGAAAAGGAAAGTAGTATGCAGTAATGATATTATCTTCTGGGAAGATCACATGCACAAATATCCCAAAAAGATAGAGGAGGTTAGAAGGGTTGTATTTCGAGAAGATGTACCGATTGGACAACAGAGAATTCCCACTAGAGAGTAGCAAATAGTTGCTATAAATGACCCTCAAAATGCAAAGAATAATGCTAAAAATGATCAACAAGAATTTTTCCATGATGTCCCATAGTCTTAGCAGGATAATATGCAATTAGGACAACTGAAATTGGTAGGACAACATGTTGAAATTTTAGGACATTAAGCTATAAATGCAGATTTGTAGGCCCAATAGCTAGCAAATGTGAAACCTTTTCTCCAATTGGTCAACCTAACCTTCAAGGTAGAAAAATAGGTTTGTTCTTGCGCTCAGTATATTGCAGATTATGTCATGTTGATTGATTGTGGTGAACCGTCATGCTTCAATGAAGCAATGGGTGGATATGAAGGACAATAAGAAATGGCATAAGGCTATGCTCTTAAGATGGAATCTCTTGAAAAGAATGGTACTTGGGACTTGGTGCATTTGCCTAAAGGGAAAAAGATACTATCATGCAAATGAGTTTATAAGATGAAAGTAACTTCTAGTTTCTTGCCAAAGTATAAAGAAGGCTTGTTAGAAAGGGATACATGCAGGAACATGGAGTTGATATTTATGATATCTTTTCTCCTGTAGTCAAAATGACTACTTTGCGGACCATCTTGGGCTTGGTTGCATCTGAGGATATGAAACTCATGCGGATGGATGTCAAGAATGCATTCTTAGATAGTGATTTACATGAGGACATCTATATGCAGTAGCCCTCTAGAGGATTTTGTGGTAAAGGGGGAAGGGAAAATGGTATGTAAACTCAAAAGGAGCTTTTATGGGTTGAAATAGGCACCTCAAGAGTGACATCACAAGTTTGATACATTCATGCAGCCTCAAGGCTACGACAGGAGTCAAGTGGATCGCTATTTGTACACTAAGAAGGCAAGCAGATAGTTGATTATCTTGGTTTTGTATGTGGATGACATGCTACATAGAAGTTTTGACATGAAGGATCTTGGTAAGGCAAATCATATTCTTAGGATGCACATACACAAAGATAGGTCAAAGGGTCTTCTCTATCTGTCACAATAGGAGTATGTATCCAAGATTTTGTAGCGTTTTGGGGGAAGCAATTGGTGTTCTATTGCCTCCATATGTGAAACTTAGTGCAGAGGACAACCTTACATCTGATGATGAAAATGTTAAAATGGCTAAGATTTCATATGCTTTGGTTTGGTAGCTTGATGTATGCTATGGTTGCCACATGTCTTGACATTGCATTTGCGATGGGAGTGGTTACCAAGTACATGGCACACCCTAGCAAGAAGCATTGGGAAGTTGTGAAGGGTATCATGAGATACCTTAAGGGCACAAAGGATTTGTGCATTTGCTTTGGGAAGTAAAATTCATCTGTGGTTGGCTTTACAGATGCAGACTATGCTAGACATTCAATGTAACGAGTGGGAAACATAGAAACTAGGAGTTAGACACCTAATCACACTGATCGGGGTATATAAGGTGTAAGAGTCCCAGATTAGGGCAACCAATTATTATCAAGAACATACTCTTCATCTTCATCTTCAGCTTCCATGGCTTCCTCCTTCTTTCTCCCCTCTTTTCTATCTTTCTCTCCCCTCTTCTAGTCTTCCTTCCTCTTCTTCTTGCTCTCTTCCTCTCTCTTGAGTTCTTTCTTCTCTCTCCTCTCAACTTCATTCATTACAAGTGGTATCAGAGCAATAGGCTTTGGTCCTTTTCTTCTTTCCCCTTTCTCCCTTTTCAAATTCCTAAACCCTAGTTACTCAGGCTATAGGTATAGGTACAACAAGACTACAATTAGTCTTAGCTTTTTGAAGCAAGTAGGAGCTATGGCTGGAGACTTGGACATGTCTAGAGGTAAAATGGGTAAACTAGCAGGTCATCACTCCTTTTCATGAAAATTCTAGGGGTTCTAGGCCAAGTTTAGAGACCCATGAGTTAGAATAGGGCAAAAACCCTAATTACTTTTTGCGGCCCTCCTCTCTCTTCTCTTGCAAGCTGCCATGACTGCCAGCAAGAAAAATCACCCAGAACTTGTTTAAGGCTGCTCCAAACCTTCATCGAGCCCTACAACCTTGTTCCTAACCCCACCAACTTGAGATCAAGCAATGGAGTGGGGGGTTGCTACCCCACAAGGCTTGCAGGAAAGCCCTTGCAGTTTTCGGTGCATTTTTTGTTTGTTGCCCCTACCTGCTCCAACTCTCCTAGTCCCCCTCCTGCTACTCTCTGGCACTCTTGCCACTCTAGGGCACTTGTTCAGCACTCCTCCCTCCCCCCTCTTGGAACTCTTTCCCCTAGAACAAACTTGAAAGGACAACAGCTGGAGACATTTTGGGCAGTCATGGATCCTTCACCTGAAGCTATCTCAGACTATTGAAACTCAGCCCAATCCCTCTTGTCTTTGAGAGCTCATCCCCCACAAGCTCCTTCAACCCCCCTCTTTTGCCTATAATTGAAGACATGAAGCTCAGCATGTAGAGAGTTTTGTGGGCAGCCATGAAAGCTCCATTTGAAGCTTTCCATCTTGAAGTTCAATCTCGGGTACAAACCCAAGAGCCTCATCATCAATGGTGGAAGCATTCGAATGCTTGAAGTCTTCATCCATTGGAGTGCTCCAACCAATCGGCTTGCTTAATGGAGCAAATGGGCATCATGATGGGCTATCCTTCAACCATCTTCCCCAAACACTGAAAAGGTATATCACTCTAATCTTAATCTCTTATATTTATCCACTTTCTCAACTTAATCCTTTTGTTGGAGAGATTAAAGAATGCATAGGATTTATTACTTCAATCCCTCTTTGTATGCATGTGTCTATTAAAAGTCAAACCCTGTTTGCCTCCTAATGCATCATAACTAATCCTAAATCATTTGTAATTGTTGACCTTAACCCCTCTTTATCTTGTGTGCCTTGGATAAATCTCAAGTGATTCATAGACCTCTGTAAATGGGTAAGTAGTAGCCAATGAGTCATTGGACTGCCAAGGTAGTCCCTATCCAAGCTTTTGTTCATCCTTGCATCTCATGAAACGACCCAATGTTTCCTTTCCAATGCATCTCATGCTAATTTCCTAATAAAAATGTCTACTATGTATACTATGATGGCTAAGGAAAAAGGCCGATGCCAGGCGAGGTGGTTAGACAAAAGAGAGGTGACCCTCCCTTGCCACTTAAGACCCTGAAGGGGTTCACAACCCGGCCTCTTGGGGAAAACTTTACCTACTTCCCAATGATTCGGAGCCTGATACTTGTATGCAAGTGTAGGTACTCTCCCATTATCACCACCTCTCCCAATGCAATGATCCCCCTTGGACACCCTTTCAATGCTGACGGTACCCATGTATGACACTTGAAGTGCATGCAGTTAGAAGAGATGTATGGCAGTAAACTTCACTTATGTAATGATGACAAAGAATATGAACATGCAATTATGCTTGGGATAGTGATCAATATGCTCAATATGTTATTCATGTTATTGGTCAGGTCTCTCAGTATATGAATCATTCATATAGTGCTTTTGCATTAACAACAGATAGTGCTTTTGGTCGCAGTTAAGCAAGATAGTCATAAAGATCCAATTACAAAAAAAATTGTATTACACCTGGGAGTGAACCCTATAGCTCATCCTGAAGAGGGCTTTGTCCCCTCTGATTTGAATTAAAAATCTCACCAATTAGAGTTCCCTATCAAAAGTTACATCCCATTTACTCACAGCAAGTCCTATGGACTGTATCCAGCATGGCTCACCAGAAAGGCAAAAGTAAGGCCCATGAAGAACTCCAGAGAGAGATTAGAGACTCTACGACCTCCATGAATGATGAACCAAGCTCAGCACAAGATTACTATAGTGATATGTAGGAAGAAATGCCCCATACAGATCCCTACAGCCTACTCAACGACATCGTATGTCAGCATGAGCTTCGTCACATGGACCGGCATAATGACATGGTCACCAACCACTGCCAAATGATGCCCAAGTGATGAAGCAATTGAGAAAATGGCCCTCTAAACCTCCAAAACTCAACAAACCTTAGAGTAGCTCACCACTCTTGTTGCTCAGCTAGCTACATCTTCATCCCAAGAGAAGGTAAATGACTCTAATTGCGAATCTAGATGCCCACCACCACAGGAGCAATTGCATGGCCCATAGGGCATCCTTGGAGCTAAGGGAATTCTCCCTTCTATCTATGAGGTTGATGAACCCTCTCATGTGCATGATGAGCCCCTTGTTGACCTCCCCCATCAACCATGTAGCCAACCCCCCACTGAAGCCCTCTCCCACCCTTGGTAGAGGCTCCCCCACTCTCCCTACGGGTCCCATGCAACCTATATGAATTAGCCCTATCATGGATAGTATGTTACTAATGGCCAACATGGCAATCATGGGTAGCATGGCTATAATGAGCAACACGGGATAAATGCACCACATGGTATGTATGGGAAGCAAGGTATGTATGGACATCATGGGATGTATGGACAGTAAGGGTTTCATGGGCAACAAGGCCCTCATAATCTCCGTGACAAGATTATTCTCACTAAGTACAATGGGCACACTCTCTCACCATTAGACTTGGAGGAATGGACATCCAAGTTGGAGTCCTACTTCAATATCTACCCTTGCACTGATGATCAAAAAATTATATTTTCTTCTCTCCACTTGGAAGGATTTGCCCACACATGGTGGCACTGTATGAATCGAGAGAATCATCAGTTCATTAATAGGGAAGACTTTAAAATGCATATGGTACAATTATTTGTGTCCCCTGTGGAAAAAGAGTGGTTGGCAAGTCAATGGTACACTCTTGACCAATGTAATCTCACTGTACGTGAGTACACAAACCAGTTTATGAACTTGACCATGTATGTGGAGAGCATTAGCAATAATGCTAAATTGCATAAGTATATCTATGGGTTGGAACAGAGCCTATTGGCAGATGTCATGGCCCAAAAGCCTACAATTGTATTTGAAGCTGTTGAGTGTTGAAATGACTTGTTTTTTGGCTGATTTTTGTTGTTTTTGAGAGCTGAATGGTTGATTTTATGAGATGATTGATTGATTTGGAAGTGGTTTGAGAGTGTTTTGGATGATAATTATGGTGTTTTGGAAGTTCATGATGTTTGTTAGTGGTTCTGTGATGTTCTGATAGGTTCTGATTGGTTCTGTATACCTTCTGTTTTGCTCTGTTTTGGTCTGTTTTGTTCTGATTGTCTTCTGTAAAGAGGGATGGAGTATAGATTGATGAAGATTGAGATCTTGTGAAAGCTTATTGAATAGTTTTTGAGAGTTTGGAATGGTTTGAAAGTGAGTTATGTGGTTTTGATGACCTTCTGTAGGTCTTCTGTAAAGCTTCTGTCTCTGTTCCGTTCTGTTCTGTGACTGTTCTGTATGCTTCTGTATGTGTTGTAATGGATGAGAGTGTAGCTTGGGAAAGTTTTCTAGCCTTGGAAAGAGGTGAATACAAGTGCAAAAGAGCTGAAAGAAGTGAAAGAAGTAGCTGATAAAGACTCAAGTGAAGACTAGAGTGAAGTGACAGTAGTGAGCTATGAAAAGACGCTGTAGTGGCTCTGGTGACTTTTCATATCAAACATACCTCTTGGGAGGGGTTTCCACAACCTAAGAAGGATTATTGAGAGTGATTTTGGGAGATTGTAGTGAGGATATGATGTATTATTGATAGAGAGAGAGAGAGAGAGTCAGAGATAGCCAATTCTACTGAAACAGAGTGATTGTATATGAGAGATTGAGAGAGAAGACTATGAAGATATTGAAGATGAATACTATGTGATGTATTTCCATTCAAAGATGGTGTATTCCTTTGCTTTCTTTGTTCTATTGATGGATTTTGTGAAGATGTTGAAGAATATGGTTGATTTTATCAAATCCGTGGGAGATCTACATAATGCTGCATGAAGATTTGTTGTGCCTGGTGTTCTTTTCTTCATTGTGATCATATGAAACATAATAAACAAGCTTGTTGATGTTACAAGATAGATTTTATTGCAAGAGAATTCCCTTTTCCTTGGTGTTCCTCTCGAGGCTCCATGTTTTTGGTGCGCAGCCGGGGAAACTTGCCATCAACAAGCACCAGAAGAGGCTGAAAATGAAGGAAATGGCATTGCCAAGAAGAGAAGAATTCAATGGATGTTTGTAAAGTTCCTTCTTCCACAGAAGAGTTGGAATTTCTCATAATCAAAGCCACTTTCCACAAGAAGTTCATCCCACAATGGCGGAAACACATCACCATCATGATGCATGCTTTATGTGGTGGACAGTTTCCTCTTCCTATTGAAGCAGCAACAACTTGCATCTTGGTGGCCAACTGTTTGGGAATAAATTGAAGAGTAGAAACAGAGAGAATGACCATCCATGGAAGATTTGGCATTCATTGAGAAGTTTCCAGACACCTTCAAGTGGGAGATTGTGAAGAAGCTTCAGGAGTCTTGGTCTGTAGAGGTTCACAAAGACAAGAAGGAAAAGAGTTGGAATTTGTTCATGGATGCTCAACAGCAAGATACATGGGATGCTTGGTGTACTGATAATCTTCTATTTGTTCAATTGGCAACCCACTGGAAGTTGGTAGACAGAGTGTTTTTCACAACCTACACTGTTGAAACCATCAGAAGCTGGCATTACTATGATGATGGCACCACCACAATGCTCAGACGTATGCATTTTGACACCTTTAGAACCGAATACCTTCCTCTATGCAGTGGAATGAAAGCAGAATTCAGGGACGTTGAAAAGAAAGAAGTAGAAGAAATGTTGGCAAGAGAGTCCTCCAGAGACTGAAGCCTTTTGTTAACCCTCTGTGGAGCACTAACAACATAGTGGAACCAACCCCCTGATGAATGATGCAATAAAGAGGCAAGCGTTAGAACGAGTCCAGAGGTACGTGAGAAGAGAGAAAGCAAAAATCAAGGCTGAGAACGAGCTCGCAGTAGAAGCCGCCTTTGACGCCCTTGCGGAACTCTTTATAGAAGTCCCAATGGCACATCAAGCCCTTCCACCTCCTGCTGGAGGTCCACTTCCAAGCCAAATCCGTCCTAGAAATATTGATGACAGGCCAGCGAATGTAGTCCCATTGCCAATTTTTAAGGGAGAGTACAATGAAGACCCCGATCTTCATGTAGCAGAGTTTTATGGTAGCATGTGTGGCTAACAATGCCAGAACCCTTGAGCATTGGTTAGCAATATTTCCCGCCACTTTCAAAGGCGCGGTGTTTCAGTGGTATGAGAGACAAGCAGCAGGAACTTTTGGCACATGGGATGACCTGAAGTTGGCCTTCCTCACTAAATTCAAGCGTGAAGGTTTTGAAGAGCGGATGAGAGAGGAATTTATGAACCTAAGTCAGTCCTCTGGAGAAAGAGTAGAAGCCTATGTCTCACGAATGGAATCCATCCTGAAGAGATGGACTAACCATAATTTAGATGATGGTATTCAGAAGGGGGTGTTTCTCAAAGGATTACAACCAGAAGTCCGTAAGTTTGTGGAGCTGCAAAGACCAGCCACCCTGCAAGCTGCAACAGAAGGTGCAAGACTGTACGATGAAGTGGAAGCTAGATTGGCAATGAATATAGGAAGAGGAGTCCTACCTTCTCTAATGCCAGGAATGATGTACCCACCAAATGCAGTTCCAGGGACTGTTCCCTATCCCTACCAACAGATGCCCCCGGTATCACAGTACAGTGCACCAAATCCACAGTGGCCACAATCCATGCCTCAAATGATGGTTCAACCACAACAACAATGGTCCCGACCAATTTCCTCAATGCCAAATCAGCAGCAACAGAGGAATCCTACCAACTGGAACCAACAGCCAACAGTTCAAACAGGAGCTCTGAATCAGAACCAGAACAGAGATCCCTCTGTACCAGCCCAACCCGTTTATGCAGTGATTGCAGAAACTCCTCAAAACCCTCCTACCAGTGCCTCAGGAGGAGAAAGCTTGAAGGACTACTTATCTAACTCAGTTGCCAACATAAAAAAGGAGTTGATGGATGTAATTACAGAGCAGCTACAGACGCTGAAAGTGAATACCGTGAGCATATCCAACGTTGCAGGAGCAGGAAGAGATGTGATGCGGTCAAATACTTGGTGTGGTAAGTGTCATCAAGCAGGCCATTTAACCACTGAATGTACACGAAAACCAACCATTCCTGGGGCCTTCTGTTCCTACTGTTTGTGGAAGAACCATACAGAGGACATTTGCTCTCTGAAGGAGATGCATGATAGGAGAAGGAAGGAAGAAGACGCAAGATTCAACTTGCTGGAATCCAAAATGACAACACAAGATATTGGACCCAAGCCTAGAGAGTTTGGTCCTAATTTCGAACCCAGAAGATTTCCCTCCCAAAGTTACAGAGGAAGATAGTCTGGCGGTGGTCAGAGATCAGAAGTGGAATGTTACAGATGCGGAGAAAAGGGACACATCTCACCAAATTGTCCAAATCCTCGAAGGTCAGTGGATTACAAGCCCTTATGCAGTCGATACAAAGGATAAGGCCACACTGCAAAAGACTGTCCAAGCCCAGTCCCAGTGAAAAACAGTGCTACTGATAGTCCGGCCAAGGCCCAAGAGCCTACCTCCAATTTGGTGGAATTGGAAGTTGTTGCCATCACGCGTGCAAAGCAGAAGGAACCACCTGTCCAGAAAGAAAATAATCCTCCAGCCAGAATAGTGAAGTTCAATCTTCCATCAGAAGAACAGAACAGAACAGAGCCTAACAGTGCTGTACAGAGCACTACAGTGCCACAGAGAGTTACAGAGACAGTTACAGAGACAGGACCAGAGGTCCAGGATACAGAAGAAGAGGAAGTGCCACAAGTGGCAGAAGAAGTTCCTGTAATTCCTCTGCTGGAAGAAAGAGGGAAAATGAAAATGGGTGTTGCCCCATTCCCTAATCGGTTAGAGAAGCCAATGGATCCTATTAAGGAATACGATCTAGTCAGAGATCTAGATACCTTTAAACCAAACCTCACATTCCGACAATTATTGATGTTGTCCCCCAGTTGCCAGAAAAGGTTCAAAAGTATACTAACAAGAAGACGTGGCTTAAGGATTGCTCCCTCAACAGCAACAAAGCCCAACAAGGCTCCAGAGCATGTAAAAGAAGTGGATGTGGCTAATGCTTTCCTAGATCCGGGTACCCCAGAGTCTGGCGTGTGGATAGAAGGCTGCTTTATTGCAAATGCACTGATTGATGGTGGTTCATTAGTAAACATTATGACGGATGTTACAATGAAGGATCTAGGCTTACAAGGTGTGCAACCAACCCAATGGCTCATCTGACTGGCGGATCAGAGTAGAATCAAGCCTTTGGGCATTCTCCCATATGTGAAGACTACAGTGGCTGGAAAGGATTATTGGCTAACCTATCTGGTGGTTGTTAGAAATGTGGGATCTAGAGCATGGCAAAACCGGAAGCTATGGAGGATGAAGAAATAAGTGTAGACTCATGATGGAAAGGACACTGTTTGTTACACAAGTGAATTAGGTTCCAAGATTGAGACTTGGACTCATAAACACAATCTTGTGTATGTGGACAATGACATTGACACTTTACTGAAATGAAAAGAGTACTATCATTGCATTAAGAAAGGAAGCAAGTACAATGCTTTATAGGAAAGTAGGAAACTGCAGTAGGCACCATTGTGCATATGGGATAAGTCACCCTGCATGTCCTTGACCCTGAGACTCCATACAAAGAGGCTGTTTGAGTGTGATTGCTGATTCTCAACACCCCTCCTCAATCACAACTAGGAAAGGCACAAAGTGTATAGAGGCTGTAATGAGAACCACCTGCAAAGTGTGGGCATACCACAGACATGGCAATAAACACCAAAGGCTGTCGCAGAAAAAGCTAAGTGTGGGTACCATAAACATGGTGGACATCCAGAGGCTGTAACAGGGGCCTCACAAAGTGTACAGGGACTGTAATGCCAAGTTACATAAGGAGTTTACAAAGCTTATGGCAGGAAGCATTAGGGCAAGGAAAATACAAGGTTATTAAAACAGTCTATCAGAATTATGAGAGTACAAGGACTGATGAGTCTTGTCCTTCCGATCCTGGTGATCTTCATCTTCTTCTTCCTTTGCTTCATTTTCTTCTTCTTCTTTGACTGCGACTAGATAGGCCTTTTGGGATCTCTTTCTTGCGTGGCAGAACTTCTCGGTGTGTCCGGTCCTTTTGCAGAAGTCACAAAAGAGCTGATCTTTCTTGCCTTTGTACCTATTGCCAACATATAATGCATGCTCATCTCTAGAGGTACTTGGTTCTTCTTTAGTTTTTAGCTTCTTTTCTTCTTCTAATAGTGATGCCTGGATATCAACAAGTTCAGGAGTTGGCATGTTGATTAAAGTTGTTGATACGTTATTATATTCAGGAGGCAAGCTCTTAAGTAGAACACCGATGCAAACATCTTCATCCATTTTAATGTTGATTCCTGCAAGTTGGGTTAGGAGTCCTTCCATGTAATTAAGATGTGTGGCAAGTGATGTACTGGACTTCATTTCAAGCCTGAAGAATTCAATTAGGAGACCATACTTTGATGATTTGGATTGTGCACCGAACAGGGTGTCAAGTCTTTTCCATGTATCCTGTGAGGTCTCACAGTTATCCACGTGATGGATATAACTGTCATCTAGCTCCAATTTGATAATGGCCTGGGCTTTGTCATCATTCTTTTGCCAAGTAGTTGCAAGGTCTGCGTCCCTCGGTTTCTTCTCTTTGCCATTTGTGATGGCCCAGAGACCCTTCTTCATCAGAATGAGCTTGATGCGGGTTTGCCAAGTGTGGAATCCGACTCCTTTGAATCGAGCATTTGGTGAGTCTTTGCCCATGTTAGATTTACGGGAACAGTAGCAAATCAACTTCAGACTTTATTAGATTTGAGCAATAGAAGAATTGATTGAGAGACACAAGTGCTAAAAAGCACTAACTGAGTGTCAATGGATACCAAATCTGCAAAAGTCTTTTTCTCCAAGTGATTGAGTATCAATGGATACCAAATCTGCAAAAGTCTTTTTCTCCAAGTGATCTTCCCCTTCTTGATTTGATGTTGATGCTTTCAGATCTGAGTTAAATCAGTAAGAGTGTTGTACTCAAGTGTATCAAAGGATACAAGAAAAATAGTGTCAAATAACACTTGATAGGTATCAATAGATACTGTTCTTGATGAGCCTGATGTTGATGCTGGATCTTCTTGAACCTTCTTCTTGTTGATTTTGAATGAGGCACTGAGTAGATCAGAGTTGCAAATTATTGGTTGAGCCCAAAGGAATGAGAAATTGAATAGGCTTATGAGCTTTGGTTCAAGGGCTATGGCTTCCCTTTAGGGTTTGCAGGGTGCAGCCTGGTTTTTCAGCTCGTGCAGTTCGTGGGCGTAACCATTTTACATAAGACTTGATGGGAAGGAAGCTTGGGTAATGAGCTTCAATTGCCCTATGCACATGGACCAGATCACAGCACGCAGAGGCAGCGCGAACTGTACGACCAGAATATGGCGCAGAATGGGCAGCGACTTCCAATTTGTGCAATGCTGAAGCTACGATTTACCAATGTCGGCCTTTGATGTGACGAGGAGCTGCGCTAGGACCATAGGAAAGTTTCTCCAGAAGGAAGCGTGGGGAAATATGGGCTGTAGAAGTAGATCAAGAAGCTCCAAGTGAGCTGGGTACTGTCTGGCTATGGCAGACAAGAGTGAGGATGAAGTATGAAGTTGGAAATAGAGTCATACACCAATCTTGAGCTGTCCAGAGATGAAGAGGAGCTGAAAGTGCAGAGAGGAGACCTGAGACATGCTAAGCCATGCTCAGCTGTGCTCTGATACCATGTTAGAAATGTGGGATCTAGAGCATGGCAAAACCGGAAGCTATGGAGGATGAAGAAATAAGTGTAGACTCATGATGGAAAGGACACTGTTTGTTACACAAGTGAATTAGGTTCCAAGATTGAGACTTGGACTCATAAACACAATCTTGTGTATGTGGACAATGACATTGACACTTTACTGAAATGAAAAGAGTACTATCATTGCATTAAGAAAGGAAGCAAGTACAATGCTTTATAGGAAAGTAGGAAACTGCAGTAGGCACCATTGTGCATATGGGATAAGTCACCCTGCATGTCCTTGACCCTGAGACTCCATACAAAGAGGCTGTTTGAGTGTGATTGCTGATTCTCAACAGTGGTGAAGCCAAACTCTTATGGTACATCCTACCCTCTGCTACTGGGCAGACCATGGCTTTTTGAAGCTCGAGCAAGGACGGATTGGTTCAAAGGAACCTTGACTTTGGGTAGAGGACCCAACAAAGTGGTGCTGAAACTGTATGGTTCTCAAAAAGGACATGGATCCACCTCCTTGGAATTATCTTCTGACTCCCCTAATGAGGCTACAGATGGAACATCAGCAGACGAAGATGCTGTCAAATAGATCCTTCCCAAGAAAACAGTGGCACATTCCTTAACACTGGATACTGTAAGCCGACTTCCAAAAGATGCAAAGCCATTATCAATGGGTGAATACTTCCTGCCTGAATCGGGAATGACTTCTGAAATCACTTCTGATAGTGAGATAGAAGCATGGATGTACTACTCTCCCTGTTACATGGCCATAGCAGAGCCAGAGACAGAGGCAGGAGAGGAAACAGAGAATCTGTTCTTTTGTTACAGAGCTCCTACAGAGACAGAGACAGAAACAGAAGCAGAAACAGAAGCAGAGACAGAAGCAGAGCCAGAGACAGAGGCAGGAGAGGAAACAAAGAATCTGTTCTTCTATTACAGAGCTCCTACAGAGACAGAGACAAAAACAGAAGCAGAAACAGAAGCAGAGACAGAAGCAGAAGCAGAGACAGAAGCAGAGACAGAGATAGAAGAGGTTGGATATGATATGGACGAAGAAGGTTATGAAAGTGAGCCAGAAGAGTCTATCCCAACTAAAGAGGATATGTATGGAGAAGAAGTTCCAGAAGCATCAGAAGCAGACGAGCTCATGCTATGGGACAGAATGGTGATGGTACCATTTGGTCTGGTAAATGGATCTTCTTATATGAAAAATTCTTATAAGACATGGGTTAAGAAGAACAAGCCGTCTTTCAGTAGTGGCTCATGCCGTCCTTACCCATCCTTGCCAAAGAAAGATGACGATGATGCACCATGCCAACAAGCACCAATCCCACCAACCCAACAAGTATCAGAGGGTCCCTGTTATGTGACGTTCCTGGATGAGTCATTAGAAGAGGAGTCTTCAAGCCAAGAGGTAATTAATTTTGAAACCAAACCCGAAACGGCTCTAATCCCATTCCAACATCTTAAAGAGCAACTTAAGTCTCCACCAAAAGAAGAAATTGGTTCTAGTGGGACATTAGAAGAGGACACCACTCCCTTGAAGGAGTCGAATCTATACCCAGAAGCAGTCCTCGGGACCTTCATCCGTGAAGTAGAAGGTGAAAGGCAGTTAACCTTTGTGGATGCAGAAGGCACTGAACACCACTTGAAGGTGGGTAGTAGTCTCCCAGAAGAGGAGTTGTCAACCTTGTATAACTTGTTGAAAGAAAATTTGGACGTGTTTGCGTGGTCCTACAAAGACCTAAAGGGGATTGATCCCACAATATGTCAGCATCATATTGACTTGGAACCTGATGCCAAGCCAGTACGGCAACGACAGAGGTGAATGAACCCGAATTATTCCACATTGGTGAAAGCGAAGCTGCTGAAGCTTTTGGAAGCCGAGTTCATCTATCCGGTGGCAAATAGTGAATGGGTTTCACCCATCGTGGTTGTACCCAAGAAGAATGGCAAATTGCGAATATGTGTGGATTTCCGAAAGCTTAATTCCAAGACAAAGAAGGATTGCTTTCCTATCCCTTTCACAGACCAACTATTGGACACAGTGGCAGGACATGAGCTTTATTCCCTTCTGGATGGATTCAACGGATACAACCAAGTCCAAATCGCAGAAGAAGACCAATCCAAAACAACCTTCACCACAAAATGGGGAACCTACGCTTACCGAGTGATGCCATTTGGACTCTGCAATGCCCCTGCTACTTTCCAGCGAGTCATGATGGCTGCATTTCAAAATCATTTGCGTGATTTCATTGAGGTATATTTGGATGACTTCTGTGTCTATAGTTTGATCCGTGAACATTGGGAACACCTGGAACAATGCTTTGACCGATGCCGGGAGTATGGGATTTCCCTCAACCCCGACAAATGCATCTTTGGGGTCTCTTCTGGAGTTCTGTTGGGCCACATTGTCTCTGCACAAGGGATATCAACGGACCCTGCAAAGATTGAAAAGATTGCAGCTCTGACAACACCCACCAACCTCAAACAGTTGAGGGGATTCTTAGGCCATGTGGATTACTATAGAAGGTTCATAGCCCATTTTGCAACAAAGGCAACCTCCTTGCACAAGCTTCTGAGGAAAGATGCAGAGTTTACTTGGACGGAAGAATGTGACAAAGCCTTCCATACTCTGAAGCAGTGTCTGATTGAGGCACCTATTCTGCAACCTCCTGATTGGACGAAAGAGTTCCATGTACACACGGATGCATCTATTGAAGGCTTAGGTGCTGTCCTTTGCCAGAAGGGCTCCTCGAAGCTGGATCAACCAATCTATTACGCAAGCCGAAAAGTCACTAATAGGGAACGGAACTATACAGTGACAGAGCTGGAGTGCTTAGCAATGGTGTTTGCCCTAGAGAAGTTCCGTCATTACCTCCTATCCACCCACTTTAAATTTTATGTGGATCATGAGGCCTTGTCCTTCTTGATGAACAAAGCAGATGTGAAAGGACGAATGATGAGATGGCTCCTTTTATTTCAGGAGTTCGACTTTGAGGTGATTACTAAGCCTGGTCGTTCCCATGTTTTGGCTGATCATCTGTCGCGTATCCCACAAACTGCAGACGAGGATCAGGATGATCCAGACCTCCCTGATGCTTCCCTATTCTTGGTAGAAACTGTCACTCCCTGGTATGCAGACATTGCCAATCTGCTGGCAACCCAACAGTATCCTCTTGGTATTTCTAGTCGGGAGAGGAAGAAGCTTATGCTAGAATCAGCCCCCTACACCCTGTTAGGTGGTGCACTGTACAAGAAAGGCAAAGATGAAGTGCTCCGAAGATGTGTTGCAGGAGATGAGATTGGGATTGTTCTGAAGGCTTGCCATGACGAGCCATGTGGAAGTCACTTTGCAGGAGAAGCTACAGCCAGGAAGGCTCTGCTAGCAGGATATTGGTGGCCTACCATCCACAAGGATGCCTATGATTACTGTAAAAGATGTGATGCTTGTCAAAGAATGGGGAAACCCACCAAGACAAGTGCCATGCCACTGCAACCTATCCTTCCGTTGAAGCCGTTTGAGAAGTGGGGCATCGACTTCGTAGGTCCGATCGATCCTCCTACCAGAAGGAAACAGAACCGATACATCCTTGTATGTACGGATTATGTCACAAAGTGGTGTGAAGCTAAAGCCCTCAAGCGGGATGATGGTAACACCGTGGCCCTGTTCATGTACGAGAATATCATCACCCGTTTTGGCAGTCCCTTAGAGCTGGTAAGTGACAGAGGCACTCATTTTCTCAACAAAGTCATGGAAGAATTGACAGAGTTGTATAAGATCCGCCATCGCAAGTCCACTCCTTATTACCCTAGAGCCAACGGCCAAGTCGAAGTCACCAATTGCATCCTCTGTTCGATTTTGACAAGAACGATTGTCACACATCGTCGTGATTGGGATGATCAACTTATAGAGGCCCTCTGGGCATATAGAACCTCCCATAAAGCAGCAACAGGACAGACACCCTTCCAGCTGGTATATGGTACAGAAGCTGTTTTTCCTGTTGAACTGGAATTACCCTCTTTGAGAGTGGCTATCAAATAGCGTTTGGGGGATGATGATTCACTGCAACGCCGTCTCCTGCACCTGGAGTGTTTGGACGAAATTCATAGGATGGCTCTACAGTGCATGGAAGCCACGCAAGCTCGATGCAAGGCTTACCATGACAGCTTCATCAAGCACAAGGCGTTCAAAGAAGGGGATTTGGTCCTAGCCTATGATTCACGATTTGGCAAGTTTCCTGGCAAGCTCCAGCAGCTGTCGATGGGCCCCTATAAGGTACTTGACGTCAACCCTAATGGCTCTGTCCAAGTGCAGACCATTGATGCCTCTGATTATCCCTTTCTGATCAATGGATATCGCCTCAAGAAGTACTTCCCTCCTTGGGGATCTTGACGATTACGGACACTTGATCCTTTCCCTCATTGGCGCGGCACTATCCTTCTTATGATGCTACTTCTGATAGCCGTTCTTCAGTCAGTCCTGATGAAATGGATGCACCCCTTTGTCCCCTCAAACCCCCCTTCCAGCCTTGATCTCTTATCCTCTATTTTCTACCAGCGACAGTGGCGAGGTTGGTTTTGACAAATGGTCTTTCTACCATTCCCTTGCTCAATTCGAAAAAGAAAAAAGAAAAATATACATATCGGTCATGGGAGAAAAGGACTAAGGTCTCTATCATGCCGACCTATTCTTCGCGAAAAGGTGGAAACACCCTCGGGAATAGGGGAAAGCAAGAAAAAGAAAAAGAGAGAAAAAAAAAGACAAATCTATTATGAGAGAAAAGGAAGCAATTCCCTGTCATAGCAGGCCTCGTTCTAAGAAAAGGTGATAAACACCCTTGGGCGGGAAGCTGGCTGTGGAAAAGGTGGTAACACCCAGCAGTCCAGAAAGTGGATTCATCAATTGATATCTCCAGGATCCAATTCCGAAGCTACCTCCCTTGGTATGCTGTGTCCTGGGTCTTTCTATAGAGTGTCTACCTGTCCTCTCGCAGACGACATATTCATGTCCAACACAACGTTCGATTTGATGGCTACCTCCCTGGGTACGCCTCTTCAACAACTGATAACGCGATCTTCATCGACAAACAATCGAGTGATGTGAGCTTTCATCCTAACCGAATGAGGAAGTGAGTATGGTTTGCCCTTTGTAACTATCAACAACGAGTGAGACAGAGGGTGGGGCGAGTGACCAGTCTTTTCCCTTCAAATTAAATGAGAGGTGAGAAGTGTGAATGAAGTGTTGCACGCACGGGGTGGGCCTCTCAATGCACAAAGCACAATTTGTTTCTGTGCACTGCACCATAAGGCTCCCTGGCCTTCCTTCTCGCACCGTATGCCGGCACAGGGCGGGATGCACCGTTGCACCATCAAATGCGCACAAGGCATACAACCTTTGCACAAATGACTGTGAGGATTACATCAATGGGTTTCAGGAAAAGGCTGCCCTCCTATATCTATCTACCGAGAGTGAGACAGAGGGTGGGTTGAGTGTGACTGGAGTTTCTTCAATCAAATATCGAGAGGTGAGATTGAGGGACGTTACAACACTTGGAGTCAAGTATGTTCCCGTTTCCCTATGCACCTACGGGATGGGTCTTTGCCGTCATCACAAGACACGCCACCCTGTTCTGTACACTACACTATAAGGCTCCCTTGCCTTCCTCCTTGCACTTATGCCAGACGGGTTGGACGCACTAATGCACCATCAAATATGCACCCTGGCATACTCCTTCTGCACCATTCCCCCTTGTCGATTCCTCAACCGGGTATGAGATATGGGTTTAAATCATTCTTCCTCGAGTGATATTAGTCATGGGGCGAGTGACTATTCTTTCATTTCATTTGAGTGACTGCGAGTTGAGTGTAGTATCCCTCATCATCGACGGATTTCCTGCGATTCCTTCAACCAGCTACCTCCCTGGGTACTGCTGCGTGGTCCCTGCCATGAAGGACGTGCGCTATAAAGATGCCTTGGTACCTCCTGCAGTCGACAACAACCCTGGACGTGCCATCGACACTCACCCTTGCTTCTTGACAAAATGGGCCAAGTTTTTCTAACCCTCGCACTTTGGTTTCTTCGTGACGGTCATGTTTTAAGTGTGGGGACATTAGTGGATGGTCTGTGGCGTGGTCCTAGGTCCCTGTTGCTCGGTTAACCCTATCCGTTAAGGTCTTAAGTATGGGGATGCGTCCCTACGCGTCTACATTGTATATCCTCAGCATCTGCCTTAACCTGCTCATGCATATATGCCATGCCTTACTTTTACCCTAATGGGATCCCTTCCCACCACCCGGTTATGTTCCCCCCACCCTTGGGGCTATTCCCTTGCAGTTTTCCTTCATTCCCTAATTTTGAGGTCCTACTATGTGAATGCATCCTACGTTCACCAAAGTCCCAATCCAACCTTATAGCCCTATTCCTCCCTTTGAACTGACCATTTTTCCTTTTTACCTACCCCTATTTCGGTGCACGGTTTTTGCGTTATTAATTTTTGACACATTTTGCGCCAATTCGCTGGTTTTCCATGTGAACATGCTTTTCTTGTTTCGAAACCGTGCTCTGATGTCCTAGCCCTGACAACCACTTTTCCCCTGACATTTTTCCTTTTTATTCCGTGTCATTCCGATACACGGTTTGTCCAATATTAATTTTTCAGGTTTTTATGACCTTTTTCGTGCATATTTTTGACATTTTTCCATGTGAACCTGCCCTGTTTGCATCGGAATTCCAATTTGATTTGACAGCCGTGTCCCCTGTGCCTTCCCCCACCTTTTTCCTTTTTTCTCCACCCTTTTTTGACTTTTGAATTTTTACGTATTAATTTTTAAATCAGTTTTCAAGAGTATTTTTGGAGTTTTTTGCATGTGAACCCCTCCTACTTCCACCGGAACTGCGGTTTAGCATGCCAACCCGGTGCACCCCCTTCCTACAGACATTTTTCCTTCTTACTACCTGACATTCTGGCGAAAGGTTCGTCCGATATTAATTTTCGATCCCATTTTCGGGTTTTTTTTTGGGTTTTTTCCACGTGAACGCGTCTTATCTTAGTCGGAATTATGTTTTGATGTGATAGGATTGTCGGGCACGTGTTTCTTTTTTTTGCACCTCATTCCGCTGCACGGATTTTCCGATATTAATTTTTAATTGTGTTTTTTGGTTCATTTTTTGTATTTTTTGCACGTGACCGCCCTTTACCCCTCCCGGAACCTCTGTCGCATATTTTTCTTGTCTTCCGCCTGCCGTCCTGCCCACTTTTTGTTTTTATGCTATTTCGTTTTGACGTCCGGATTGGGAGTTATTAAATTTTCTTTATTTTTATGTGTTTTCTCGCGCGCCCGTCTTGCGCGTGAATGCGTTTTTTTTTTTTACGCGTTTCCACGCGCCCCGGTCCTGTCCGCGTGACCCGTACCATCATCCCGGTGCTATTTCAATCCCGTCACGGCAAATTTTTTCACCCCGCCCCGCGCACGAGCACGGGACGGGGATACGCCTTTCCCTTTCATGGGCCCCCCGCCCATTCTTTCCCATGGACTCTTCTCAGGCGCCTATAGGCACCCCCCCCCCCCCCCCACCTTTACGCCCACCCCCCTTGGGCCCCTACCTACCCTACCCCCTACCCCTACCCCACCCCTTGGGTGCCCCACCCTTCGGGCACCCCCATGCTATGGGCCCCTGCCCATTCCCCTATGACCACCCCCCCTCCCATGGCCCTCCCCCCCTTTCCACCCCCCCCCCCCCCCTCCCACACCCTTCCCTATCCCCCCCCTATCCCGACCCCTCCCCACCCCAACCGTCTCTCCCCTCCCTCTCCCTCTGCGTGATCCCCTCCATCCCTCCTTTTCCATTTTCTCCCCTCCCTCTCTTCTCCTCCCTCCTCTTCCGCATGTCCTCCTTTACTCCTCCCTCACGCCGTCCTCCCTCCCTCCTCTCTCCTCCTCCTCGCTGCTAACGCACGCCGCCGCCTGCCCGCCGTCGACCTCCTTGCCGAAGACGCCTGTACGCGCCGCTGCCGACGGACGTCCTCCCTCCCCGCCTGTGCGCGCTGCTGACGCACGCCGCTGCCTGCCTTGTCGCCACTCACCGTGCTCCCACCTGCCTGGCTGGTGGTCGTCCCCGCCGTGCGCCTGCTACCCTGTGGCCTGGATACTGCCACGTGGCCTCCTCCACGACGTCCCTTCGCCTGGCTCCTCCTCTGCAGTGCCCCGTCGCCGAAGCCCTTGTGTCCCCGCCGCCATCCTCCTGCAGCGCCTTCTTTGCCCGTTGACGGCCCGCCAACCACCCTCCTCCACGTGTCTCCCCCCATTTCCCTCCCCTAGTCCCCTTTTCCCCCCATTCAAACATTCCCCCCCACTGTCACACAAACCCACTATCCCCTACCTCCTCACTAGCCCCCATTCCCCCCCAAAACACCCACTAGCCCCCATCCCTAACCTAGCCCCTTGATCACACCCCCCACCCTTACTACCCCTCATTCCTCACATAACCATCCCTCAACCCCTATTCGCACCCACCCCCCTTAACCAGCTTTTCCCCCAATCCCCGTTGGCTTTCCCTCACCCTCCCCCGACAGTCGTTCGTGTGCGCGGTGGTGTATGTGTGTTGTTTGCGCAGGCGTATCTTTTAGCCGTTGTACACGCGCGGGACGCGCGTTTGAATTTGACGATTGCGGTGGTGCATGCTGGTTCGTGCACGCGTAGCGGTCACGTGTGTCCGTGTATTCCTTTTTGACATCCCGAATATCATTTTTTAAAAAAAAAATCCACACCTCCATTAAACACACTTCAAATTAAAAAATAATAATAATAAACAAATTTGACAAACATTTTGAACTTCTATTCAAAATTACTGTCACCTTTTTCCACCATTATATATATATATATATATATATATATATATAATTTATTTATTTATAGCTTGATATTTCCTATTACACAATTCCAAAAAATTCCATATTTTCCACATTTATTCAAAATTACCTACCACAAAAGAAAAAAACAAAACAACAAACACAAACTCATTTTAAATTAGTCAAAAATACCCCAAACAATTCTACAAATTCTACAAAATTCCTCTCACCCCCCCCCCCCCTCTAACCTTTTTCCATTCCTTTTTCACTTTACAATATTTTTACACATGGAACCCATATTTACAAATAATTAATTAATTTACAAAAATACACATAAAACAAAAAACACAAAAACATTGACCAATACAAAATAAATCTTTACAAACCACTTTACATTCTAAAAATTTACAAAAAATCTAGAAACCTTTCCTTTTATTTTTGCAACCCATGGCCATCTTTTTCTCAACCTGTAAAATTCAAAAAAAAAATCCCATTTTAAAATTCTAAATTTTTTTCAAAATAACCAAAAATATGATAAAAATGCTAAAAATTTCCAAATTGATTTCTAAAAAATTTCTAACACTTCCCTTACCATTTTTATTTATCTTTGGCATATTTTTCTTAGCTGTTATCATATTTCCTTTCACACCTAAATTCCTCGCAAATTAAACAAAAAAAACAATATAAACAACACACTTTTCCTCCACACACCAACTAACCGTCTCAAAAAAAAATCCAGATATTTTTGGATTGAGGAGAGCGCATTCTTTGCATTTTCATACACTCACTACCAGGTATTTTTCTTCTATTCGTTTTTTTTTAATACACAAAAAAAACACATGCTCCCCCAACACCCACGGTTAATATTTAAAAACAAAAAAACAACCACGGAACACAACAAAAAACACACAAACACACACACCAATATTTACCATAAATCAAACCTAACTACCACCATGGCACGCGCATTCGCGCTATACACACACATTCCTTTTAATTAAAATAAACCCGTCGTTCACTTAGCACGCGCTATGTGCGCTAAAGAGGCACTTTAATTTTTAATTAAAATTAACCAGCCGTCACAAGAGCACGCGCTGGCAAAAAAGCGCTCCACATCACCTTAATTTGTAATCAATGAACTTGCATTTAGAGACCCAGTCTGGGTATCGAAGTCCGGGATTCGAATTACAGCACCGTTTTCACCTAATAATTGGTAATTTAATTTATAAGAAGGAACCGCCGTTTTCTTGCTAAGGTTTATCACCTAATAAAAATTTACCCATTCTTAATAATTTCTTAAAATAAACCCTTCATTAAATTAATCCCCCCTCACTGCATTTAATTCCCCTTTTTAATGAACCGTTTCGTGGGATGGGTATGCGCAGTCCTTAGAGTTCTTTTCCTGGTCCAGTCCTGGTTTATCACCAATGTAGTCTTGATATGTGTCGGATGTGGTATTGTTTTGGTTTACTGTCTTTGTTTCGGTTACGGGTACAGTATACAGTTTTTTCTTTTCTTGCCTGATACGGGGTTCTGGGTGTTTGTCTGATGCATCGCATGAAGCTTTCGATCGCATTTGTCTCAAGGTCATGTCAAATTTTTTCTAGGTTGTGGTTTGCTTGGGGTTAGTTGGTCGAGTCACGTTTTCTTGTTTTGGTTGTTCTCTTATCCTTGGTTTTTTGTCTGTTGCTTTGCAGGCATTCTCCTTGATTGTCTCTGTTTGTGGTGTGTGTGTAACCATTTGAATGGCGCCTTCTCATGCTCCTCCCCCTATCCAGTACGTCCCATTAGTTAGTAGGGATTACTCTTCCCTACTTACTTTTGAGCCCCTCACGAAGGCGGGACTTGCTGCTTTTGTGGCTACTTCCTTTCCATTGCTTCTAGCGGATCCGTCGTTATGTGATGAGTTTCTAGCCTCTTACAGCAAGAAGACAGGACTAGTCCAAGGAATTTCTATGACTTTGACACCTCGCGGCTTAGGGAAGGCTCTGTCTCTACCCTTCAAAGGTGAACCTTTTGTGACCACTCGTCAGCTTTTCTCTAATGAAGAGATTTTAAAGCTATTGCAAAAGCAGACAAGGGAAATGCTGGATGTTAAGAAAGTGATCAACTCTTCAGGAGTTTCCTTTTCTATGATCACTAATCCCGTATGGAAGACGATCTATCAGTTTCTCCAGGACCGGTTTATGCCTGCCAAAACGCCATCCCAGTATTTGTCCAAAGAGCTTTTCACAGCTTCCAGGATGGTGTTGAAAGGAGTTGCTATTGATTGGAGCACTTATCTCCTCACTAAAATGGATCAGCATTTCGTCAAAGTCACCAGGGGTAATGTTACCAATGTCACATATGGATCATATTTGTCTGCCTTCTTGACCTATTCAGGTTTACCGCAGACTGTGCCTCCACCTCCTCCATCAGATCAAGTACCTCCTCCTCCACCTTCAGAAGAGTCAGCACCCATTGACATAGAGGATGATGATTCTCCGCCTCCCCTGGTCATACAGCGTAAACGCTTGAAGAGGGTAGCAGATAAAGCTCCTTCAGTACTTCCTTCAGTACCTATCCCTGCTACCTCTGGCAGTGAACTCCCTGGGTATCTCACTTGCAATAACCTGTTCAGAGCACATCGAGAAGGATCATTGGACATCTCAGTTCCCTCCCTGAACAGTCTCGTCTCAAGAGATGCCATTCCTTTCCTCTGTAAGGATATTCAAAGCTCCATTGAGTTGTCAGTGACAGCCTGTGTTCAACAGCTGTACGCGTCTTTTTATGAAGAACTCATGCAGTCTAAGGACCAGTTGCATAAGGAAACATCTGAGTTAGCTTCTGCTAAGAATACCCTAGCAGATTTATTTAAGCAAATGGAACAGCAAACTCAACTGGTTGCCACCCAAAGCGATGAGATCTCTTCTTTGAAGATCCAGTTAGAGGCTCAATCCTAGGTTACTAGCCTTTCAGAGGAGAAGGAGAGGATGTCGAGAGAAGCACAGGAGTTCCAAGCTATCTTAGATGCCAAACTTTCAGCTTTACAGATTGCTACTGACACAGTGGCATCCCAAGCCTCCCAACTCCAGCAGTTACAAGATCAACTGGCAAAGTCCCGCTCTATTCCTCCAAGCCCTAATGTTCCATTGATTCCTTCTCTTTCACAGCAGGACTTGGCTGCTCTTCAGAGACAGGCTACTTTGTGCCCTCTATTTCAAGATAAAGTGGAAAGATTGCAGTCCCGAATGGACTTATTATGGTCTACATTTGAGCAGTTTCAGGAATATGTTATACCAGACCATTCTTTCTTTGTCCACTACCACTTACAGAAGTTGGTTTTCTATATGAAGCTTTCCACGATGGATTTACCTCTTCCAGAGGATGGCTGGAGTGGGGCTTGGTCTGCTGAGTTGTTGACAGAGGTAGTCAGGATGGTCTTTGAAGATTCTGTCACACCAGATACCATGTTGATGTCATACATGTATCTATGAGGAGACTTGTTAATTCCAGATGAGGTGGATATGGCATGGTATGTGGGGGATGTGGTCTTACAAGCTGTTTTGTATGTCAATCATTTGGAGTTGCGCATAGCTGACATGTTCCAGAGTTATTCCTCCAAAGTGGCTGATTGTCATGATAATTCGTGGCATCCCATGATTGATTCGGTTGTCCTCAATCAAAGACAAAACACAGCTCCTACCTTTGCCTAGAGTACTAATCAACTGAGGATGGATCTCTTAGCCTATATTTCAAAACATAATCCATTTGATGCTACCTTCTTTGATGCCTATCGTCGACGATCTCTCTTGGGACCTTCTGTTCCTACCCTCCTCTATTACCAACAAATGGCTCACCGCTATGCTATATATCTTTCCCTTTGTCAATCTAATTCCACAACTATTTTACCACTTCTTTTCCAACCTTCATCTTTCCCTCAAATTCCCATTTTTACATACTGTTCCTTTATTGAGGATAGGGTATTTTCCCCTTCTCCGCCCTGTTCTTCTCCCTCCATTAATGTACCTTCCACATTTCCTATTTATCAGTTAACACCCTTCCTTAGTGATTCCCTCCAAATTTCTGCCACTCCTTCTTTAACCTTTTCTTCCTTTTATGATTTTTCCTATCCCTCACTTCATCCACTCTTCCTGATTCGATTACCCTCTCCTAACACTTCTATATCTCAACCACCTTAGTTGGTTAGTGACTGTGACGAGTTTGATAATCAGATTTCCAGAAGAAGGGGATGGAGTTCGGATGATTGCCTTACAAGACCTCAGATCAATTGGCCAGTAATTCTAGGAGAATGGACAGATTCCAGTCAAGCTTATCAGAACTATGTTCATTTTGCTCAGCAGTATTCACAGTCTACAGATCCCTCAGTGAGATTAACTGCTCACTTTGCTTGGTACCTGGAGTATATGCATAGGCACTCTCATAATGATTCCAAGCCTATTCCAAAGTTGTGCATGAATGTCAATGTGAGTATTGATTCCCAGCAGCTGGATATATTGTATTTTCATGCCCTTTGTTTGCCTAGCAGATACTTGGTCCTGTTGGAAAGGATGTGCTGTCTCCAGTTTTTTCAAAATCCTCCCAAAAACTTTGTAGATGAATCCTTGTCTATGGATCGTTTCCGACAACATCAATCTTTCAAGAGGGATCATCTTCATTGATACCTTTCCAATGTATGATGGCTGCTTTTTAATGAAAATCGCTCTTTTTGGAGGAGTCATTCAGATGGTTGTGTTGTGTATTAGTGTTTGTGTTGTGAGTTCATTTATGTAATACGAACGTGGTGGTTTTCTATTGAATTGGATTTCGTGTACGAGCTACATTTTGGATAATTGTGGTGATGGGGTCGTGGATGCAGAATTGAAGTTGATGCTGATGAAGAAGAAGAAAACTCTTATATCCTTTATAAATTTGTTGTGATTTTCTTGTTTGCTAAGCGGTGTTAATGTCTAAAGGGTTTTCATTTCTTTGTATTTTTATATCAGAACCAGGTTATAAGTTGGGGTCGTGGTGGATGGATTCTTTTTGAGAAGATATTGAAGATCAAAGTTGCGCTTTTCAATGAACTTGTATTCCCTTTTTCCTCGGTCGCGAGGACGCTTCCTTATTAAGTGTGGGGATATGTTGAGCGTTGAAATGACTTGTTTTTTGGCTGATTTTTATTGTTTTTGAGAGCTGAATGGTTGATTTTATGAGATGATTGATTGATTTGGAAGTGGTTTGAGAGTGTTTTGGATGATAATGATGGTGTTTTGGAAGTTCATGATATTTGTTAGTGGTTCTGTGATGTTCTGATAGGTTCTGATTGGTTCTGTATACCTTCTGTTTTGCTCTGTTTTGGTCTGTTTTGTTCTGATTGTCTTCTGTAAAGAGGGATGGAGTATTGATTGATGAAGATTGAGATCTTGTGAAAGCTTATTGAATAGTTTTTGAGAGTTTGGAATGGTTTGAAAGTGAGTTATGTGGTTTTGATGACCTTCTGTAACCTTCTGTAGGTCTTCTGTAAAGCTTCTGTCTCTGTTCTGTTCTGTACTGTAGCTATTATGGTACTGTTCTGTATGCTTCTGTATGTGTTGTGATGGATGAGAGTGTAGCTTGGGAAAGTTTTCTAGCCTTGGGAAGAGGTGAATACAAGTGCAAAAGAGTTGAAAGAAGTGAAAGAAGTAGCTGCTAAAGACTCAAGTGAAGACTAGAGTGAAGTGACAGTAGTGAGCTATGAAAAGACGCTGTAGTGGCTCTGGTGACTTTTCATATCAGACATACCTCTTGGGAGGGGTATCCACGACCTAAGAAGGATTATTGAGAGTGATTTTGGGAGATTGTAGTGAGGATATGATGTATTATTGATAGAGAGAGAGAGAGAGTCAAAGATAGCCAATTCTACTGAAACAGAGTGATTGTATATGAGAGATTGAGAGAGAAGACTATGAAGATATTGAAGATGAATACTATGTGATGTATTTCCATTCAAAGATGGTGTATTCCTTTGCTTTCTTTGTTCTATTGATGGATTTTGTGAAGATGTTGAAGAATATGGTTGATTTTATCAAATCCGTGGGAGATCTACATAATGCTGCACGAAGATTTGTTGTGCCTAGTGTTCTTTTCTTCATTGTGATCATATGAAACATAATAAACAAGCTTGTTGATGTTACAAGATAGATTTTCTTGCAAGAGAATTCCCTTTTCCTTGGTGTTCCTCTCGGGGCTCCAGAAGCAAATGAATTGGCTAAGAGATATGCAAGGAAGTACCAAACACCATATTGGGGAATATGGAAATTTCCCATAAGTTTGGGACATGTGGTCAAATCTTTGGATTTGTCATAACTTGAACACTATGACTCCAAATCAAGCACTCTATAGCTCAATAGATGTCAGGATTGTGGGAGAGAAGGAAGGAGTCTCACTCGAAGCTTTCTTGCTTGCACAATGGGGGAATACACACAAGGATGGAGGCTGAAAACAGTTTTTCTCTTCTTAGTTGTGTAAGCCAAAAGAACTCAAGTACAAAGAAATAGAAGAACCCTATATATGGGTCTCAAACCAAACTCAACTAATTAAGGTGGCATACTAACTGAGCCACGAACTAGAGTAGATAAGGATAGCTATCATGTAGCTATTATTCATGGGCGGTGTACCAACCGCGTCTGACACGTCGGTGACATAAATACACAATGGTCACCCTGGCGTATCACGAGTGGAGCTCGATATCTCAACACTCCCCCTCGAGCTCAATCCCAATTCCTGCACACCAAGCAGGTCTCTGAACTTGCGCAGCTTCTCTGCGCCCAATGCCTTCGTGAATATGTCAACTACCTGATCCTCTGTGCTGACATAAACTAGATCAATAAGACCTAGTAAAACCCTCTCTCGCACATAGTGATAATGCACCTCAATGTGCTTTGTTATAGCATGATAGACTGGGTTATTCGCCAAGTGTATACTACTCATGTTGTCACAATAAATGACAACTGGCCCATCTGTAGACTGATGCATATCATAAAGTAGCTTATGCAACCAAGCTACCTCACATGCAGCCATTGTTGCACCCCTGTACTCAGCCTTTGTGCTCGACAAGGCAACTGTAGGCTATTTCTTGCTGCTCCAAGTGACTGTAGTACTCCCAAAAGAAAACACATATCCACTGGTAGATCGTCTATCAGAAATACTACCATCCCAATCAGCATCAGTGTATCCATGCAATTGTATCTGAACCCCAGTCTCATAAAATAGTCCATAGTGCAATGTGGACTTCACATACCTGAGTATGTGTCTAGCTGCATCCAAATGTGGTTTCCTTGGAGCCTGCATAAACTGACTTACCAATCCAACAGCATAGCTCAAATCTAGCCTGGTAATAGTCATATAAATCAAACTTCCTACTATGCGTTTGTACATAGTAGGGTCTTCTAGAAGCTCACCTGCATCTGTGCTTAGCTTCACATTCTGCTCCAAAGGAACTGAAATAGGCTTATAGCCTATTATCCCATATTTGGACAGCATGTCCAATCCATACTGCCTCTGCAAGAGCTATATCCCACTTGGTGATCTAATCACCTCAATGCCCAAGAAATAACGCAGCTCTCCCAAATCCTTCATCTCAAACTTCTGCTTCAATAGTATTTTCACATGAAGGATATCTTCATCACTGTCACCTGTCATAATCAAATCATCAACATAAATGACAAGTAGCATAATACCTTTCTCTGTTTTTCTCACACAAAGTGATAAATCTGCCTTGGAAATCTGAAAGCCAATAGTGACAAGATACTGCCCTATCTTGTCAGACCATGCTCTAGGTGCTTGCTTCAAGCCATACAAGGCTTTCTTCAACCTGCAAACAAACTCAAGATGAACAGCATGCACATAACCTGGTGGCTGCTCCATATAGACCTCTTCTTGCAAATCACCATGCAAGAAGACATTCTTTACATCCATCTGATGTAAAGACCATCCCTTTGATGCAGCCATAGCAATGACTGCTCTTACGGTTGCCATCCTTGCAACCGGACTGAATGTTTCTTCATAGTCAATGCCATATGTTTGTGCATACCCCTTGACTACTAATCTTGCCTTGTATCTGTTCACAGAACCATCTGCATTGTGCTTCACCTTATAAACCCACTTACAGCCAATTGCATTTTTACCTTTAGGCAAAGGTACCAATTCCCATGTAGCATTTGCTTCCAAGGCATCCATTTCTTCATCCATGGCTTTCTCCCATTTTTCTTTTCCCATGGCTTGCTCAAAAGAAGTGGGTTCTGGTTCCTGTATCACTTTGACCATATATGCATAGTGAATGGCTGTAAATCCATCATATTTCAGCCTATCCACAGAATACCTAGCTCTCGTAGACCTATGCAAAGTAGGTTCACTCCCAGGTGCTCTCAAAACATCCCTGGTCTTCCTTACTCCAGGTGTAACAATAGAAGGAATACCCAACTCATCATCAATGCTCTGTTCTGAGCCACTGGATTCACCATCCACATAAGAATGACTTGCATTCACATCAAACATGGGCTGATCAATCTTCTCTTTTCCTTTTCGTGATACCTACATACCACTATCTGCATTACTTTGAGAAGATTCTCCTGATCTCAATCTGCCTGTCCATGGCGAAGAATATGAACCACTGCTAGAGGACGCTCCAGGTCCACTAATATTTTGTGACTGCTGCTGTGAATTCTGTGCAGCATTACCATTTTGTGCATCTATATCATCAATCACATTTACTGGTTTATACCAGCTACTCATCTCATCAAAAACAACATCTCTGCTCACTGTAAACTTACGAGCAAAAGGGTTATAGCATCTATACCCTTTTTGCTGCAGAGAGTAACCAATAAAGATGCACTTCTCAGCTTTTGGATCCAACTTGGATCTCAACTCATCTGGCACATGTACATAGGCAATGCAACCAAAAATTTTCAAATGAGAAATATCTGGTTTCCTACCAGTATACCTCTCCTCTAGAGTCATTCCATGTATTGCTGCAGTGGGAGTCCTGTTCATTATGTAGACTATTGTAGCAACTCCTTCAGCCCAATAAAAATCTGGCAAGTCTTTTTCATTTAGCATGGCATGAGATACCTCTCCAATATGCCTGTTTTTCCTTTCTGCAATTCCATTTTGTTGTGGGGTATGACTGCATGAATATTGTTGCTTTATGCCATGCTCCTGCAGAAACCTTGCAAACTCATTTGAGAGGTACTCTCCCCCTCCATCTGACCTTAGGCATTTTATTTGCAGGACTGTTTCTTTTTCAACCATAGCTTTAAGGGTTTTGAAATCCCCAAAAACTTCACTTTTCTTTTTCATAAAATACACCCAAACTTTTTTGCTATAGTCATCAATAAAAGTGACAAAATAATGGCAGCCTCCAAGAGATGCAGCTTTAGTAGTCCACACATCAAAGTGGATTAATTCCAATGGCTTCTCACTCTCTTGAACATGTCTAGGAAATGGTTTCCTTGCCTGTTTTCCAAACTAGCAGGCTTCACATACCTTATGCATTTCTGCAACATTGAATTTAGGCAATCCTACAACAATATTTTGAGCCTGCATTGATTTAAGTCGTTGTACATTAACATGACCAATGCGTTTATGCCAGATATCAATATCTGCAACTACACCGGTCCCATGTGCAAACATTGCTGCACTTAATTCAGACATGTCTGCATCCAATGTAAACATTCTGCCCTTCTTCTTTCCTTTTGCTATCAAGCGACCTTTATTTTTCATATCCTCAACAAAGCATCCATGAGGATTAAATCTGACCTACAAGCCCTGCTCAACCATTTGACCAACAGAAACCAGATTCTTGGTGATATTCGGGACATGAAATACATCGGACATGTATTTCTTTTTCCCATCCTGCATAAACAAAGGAATTTTTCCAATCTGCACAATAGGATGTGCAGTATCATCACCAGTCTCCACAAATCCTGGTTTTTCTATTTTCCTTGCATCCTCCATCCATTCTGCATGACCTGTCATGTGCTTTGATGCACGTGAGTCAACATACCATACATCATTGCTTTCTTCTGCACTTGTCACAGAATTGTTCATGTGCTGCACCATAAACAAATGCTCATTTCTGTCATCACCCTGTCTACTAGAAGATGCATAATTCCCTTGTTGCAGTTTTCCATTCATCATGTCATTCTACTTTTTATAGTAGTCTTTAGCCATATGACCCATTTTACCACAGTAGTAGCATTCAACATTACTGTTTGCATTTTGGCCTCTTTGCCATCCACCACGACCTCTTTGGCTCCCCCTGCCTCTAGAGTTACCACGCCCTCCTCCATAGGACTGGTTTTCTTGAGTTTGCTGCATATTCTGATTTCTGCCACGGCCTCCAAATCGGCCTCCTCTACCTCTGCCTCTACCTCTTCCAGCATTTGAGTAGAAGACAGCTTCTTTTGAAGTTCCTCCTGAAGAAGATACACCACCATTTCTCTGTTCCTCAGAAATTAGAAGAGCAATCAGCTCCTCAAAATCAGAAAATCTTCCACGAACTGAAATGGATGTCCGAAACTGTGCATAATCCTTTCCTAGACCATTCAAGGTCACAGAAACTAAATCATCATCTTCCACTGGCGACCCAATGGAAGCAAGTGCATCTGCAATCTTCTTCACCTTCATGTGGTAGTCATTGATGCTCATACTTTCTCTTTGCACATTATGCAACTCTTGCTTGAGCTGCATTTTTCTGGCTTGCGTATTTGTGCTATACATTTTCGACAAAGTGTCCCACGCCTCCTTTGGCATACTTGCATCCTGAATATGCACAATCATAGAGTCTGAAATGCTGATAGACAGCCAGTACATAACTTTCCTGGCTCTCTCATGCCATGCTTTAAATGCCTGCATTTGCTGTTGATTGGGAACATCAGGAAGAACTGGTTCTTCTTCATTTCCTGCAACAAATTCCCAATATCCTTTTCCCATAAGGAAATTCGTCATTCTAAACTTCCATGCTTTTCAGATGCCATTACAGAACACTGCAAAAATTGTCAAGCTTTTCAGTGACAATCTATGAAAGAGAATCAGATGCCATTACAGAACACTGCAAAAATTATGTCATTGCAAAAAACACAGCTTCACCCTCACAAGGAAAAATCTGCAAAACTGGCGAAAGTGGTATTTGACCACACAGTCACTTCCTAGTGACGATTTTGCATCAACAGGTAACAGGGATGATTCTGTAACTCCCAATGTCTCTGCGCACAAGCATACGATGCAATTTCTACAGTAACTTTTCACCGACCTGTAGAACAGTGGCTGCACAGCATAAAACTGGGCCTTTTCCTGAGTGCGTGCAGAAAACTTCCGCCTCCAAAACAGGCCCCGAAATGGCCTCAAATCAAAAAAACAAGGTCGCCAAGGGCTAAAGCCCACTCCCGCAGCATATACTGCCCTCTTGCTTCACCGCGAAGGGCGTCTCAACCTGAGACAATGCACTCTTGCAATTTTCAGCTGTGCTACCTGTAGAGATCTGCTCCCAAAACAGAAAATGAAAGCAACACTGCTCCTCTTACCAGAACACCGCGAGCTTGGCTTGCTTCCTTGAGCTCCTTACCACGAACAAGGCTCTGATACCATGTCAGGATTGTGGGAGAGAAGGAAGGAGTCTCACTTGAAGCTTTCTTGCTTGCACAATGGGGGAATACACACAAGGGTGGAGGCTGAAAACAGTTTTCCTCTTCTTAGTTGTGTAAGCCAAAAGAACTCAAGTACAAAGAAATAGAAGAACCCTATATATGGGTCTCAAACCAAACTCAACTAACTAAGGTGGCATACTAACTGAGCTACGAACTAGAGTAGATAAGGATAGCTATCATGTAGCTATTATTCATGGGCGGTGTACCAACCGCGTCTGCAACTGACACGTCGGTGACATAAATACACAATGGTCACCCTGGCGTATCACGAGTGGAGCTCGATATCTCAACAATAGATTCCATTTTTCAATCACTTTTCAATGATAGGTCACATCATATAGTTTTGAGAAACTTATGGACATGTTATTCAAGTGCCGCCTTTTTACTATTCAAAAAATAGAAATTGGGAGATTCCCAAACTCACTAATATTGTGTTACCGTAAGAATGAACATTTTTAGTAAGGTTCTGGATGGCCTCGTACCCCTTCAAGATCATCCCCATATGGAGGCGGTTTTTGAGGTACTTCTATGTCTAATAACAACCCCAAAATACCCACTTACCCCACCTTCCATGCTAAAAGAAAACCGGGCACTTTTGGGATAGCATTTGACTCTAATGCTGAGAATAAGTATGTTGAAAATAAATACTCCATTGCATCACCTTCCCATGGCTCCAGTGGCCCATGTTTCATTTCACTAGATGTTGTGAAGGAACTGAAGGAGAAAGGCCTATGCTTTAAATTTGGGGATAAGTACATTGCCGACCATGCCTCCAAGTGCCCTTACGAGACAACTAAAATCAAGATTCATAGCATGTATGTCATGGAAGATTGGCACAATGATGAAGATGACCCACCCGACCGCTGACCATGTGGAGCATGCTGAGGATGTGGATCATGAGCAGTTCTATGACCTGGAGGATGGGTTTCCTTTTGACCTGGGTGGTTGTCCATCCTAGATACTTGATCTGACATCCCACCCAATTACCACCTCCCTTTGCTCCATCTCTTTGGATTCTTGGATGGGTTCTCGGAGCCCAGTACCCCCTGCGCATTCAAGGTAGTATCCATGGGAAGCATGTCTTCATCCTTGCAGACAGTGGTAGCACTCACAATTTTGTTAATAAATCAACCATTGACTGGTTGAAATGCACCTCTACAGAATCACACCACCCCTTGAAGGTCCAAGTAGCAAATGGAGAGGAAGAAATCAGCACACATCTATGCCTCGTAGTCTCCTTATTCTTGGCTGAAAATTATGTGGTAGTGATTGTGGACTTCTCTCAGCTCTATATGGAGTTTGTGATGCATGGACAGCTCATCCACTTAGAGGGAATTCAAGATCATGCTGATTTTTAGCTCATTACGGCAAAGCAAAAGTATCTAAGGATTCATCCTGCCCTACTTGTACATTGATCTATTTCAGATGTCTACAGCCCTTCCCCCTAAGAGGCAAGTGGACCATCCACTTGATTTAGAGCCCCATTCTAAGCCTGTAGTAGACAAGTCACCTTACAGACTCTCCAAGTGTAAACGTGAAGAGGTTGCAAAGCAAGTCAAGGAGCTACTGGAGATGGGTTTCATTAAACCAAGTTCTTCCCCTTATGCATCCCCTGTCTTGTTAGTCAAGAAGAAAAATGGCTCTTTTCACATGTGCATCGACTACAGAGACTTGAATAAAATCACAGTGAAGAACCACTACCCCATCCCATGAATTGATGACTTGCTGGATGAGTTAAAGGGGCATGCTTTTTCACTAACATTGATTTACGCTCTGGCTACCATCAAATTCATATGAGAGAGGGAGATGAGATCAAAACAGCCTTCAGGACTGATCATGGGCTTTATCATTTTCTAGTGATGCCTTTTGGGTTGACTAACACCCTCGCTGCATTTCAGAGCCTCATGAATAAAATTCTTCAACCCTTTCTATTCGAGTTTGTGCTTATTTTCTTTGATGATATCCTCATTTACAACAAGTCACAAGAGGAGCACTTGGCACATGTCAAAAGGGTATTTGACACATTGAGAGAGCATTGACTCTTTGCTAAGGAAAGCAAATGTATTTTCATGTAGACATCTGTGGAGTACTTGGGACACATTGTGAGCAAAAATGGCATACAGGCTGACCCGAAGAAGGTGCAATGTGTTAGGGACTCGTCCACCCCATCCACCACTACTTCATTGTGTGGATTCCTTGGTCTCTCTTCATTCTATAGATACCATTAAGAATTATGCCACCATTACAACACCTTTGATTGATCTAATAAAAAGGGAATCATTCTTCTGGAATGCCATTGCTGATCATAGCTTCAAGTAGTTGAAGGAAATGCTTACTTCTGCCCCCATCCTTGTCTGCCCTAGCTTCTCTAAGATGGTTACCATTCATTGTGATGCCAGTGGGTAGGGGTATTGGTGCATTATTGCTACAAGAGCATGGTGTGATTGCATTTGAGAGTCGCAAGCTTGATGATAAAGAGATACAGATGAATGTGTATGACCAAAGATGTTGATCATCCTCCATGTTATCAAGAAATGGCACCACTATTTGTATGGCTGCCACTTCCGAGTAAAAAGTGACCACCAAGTCCTCTAGTACTTCTTGACTCAATCCACTTTTACTCTTAAGCAAAGGCGATGGGTGGCAACATCACAAAATTATGACTTTGACATTCTCACACTCAAGGCAAAGATAATATAGTGGCTGATTCACTCTCTCGAATGTCTACATATGTAGAGTATCCTCTATCTCATAGTTGCATAGTGATTGGATTGAAGAGCTTCAAGAAGCTTATTTGTTAGATGATAACTTCAGCCACATCTTTCAAAAATTACAGCATCCATGGGTCATGACTGAAAACTCCCATTATTAGCTCAAGCATGGCCTTATTTGGTCTCATGGCATCATCATCCCATACACTTCCCCCTTCATACAAAAGATCATGGAAGAGATGCATTCTTGTCCCACTACTGGTCATTTGGGTGTTTTCAAAACATATGACAGGATTGCCAAGAGCTTTCATTGGAAAGGCCTATGGAGGGATGTCAAGGACTTTGTGACCAAATGTGTCCCATGCCAACAAAACAAGGACAGTACACTCAAGCCTGTTGTGGCCTCTTGTAGCCCCTCCCTATTCTTGAAGGGAAATGGACTCATATCACAATGGACTTCATCAATGGCCTCCTCGTGACCAAGAAAGGTTGAACAGTATATATGTGGTAGTTGATTGCCTCACCAAAGATGCTCACTTTATCCCCACTAAGACCCAATACATTGCCTCTCAAGTGGCCCCTCAGTTTATGGAATATGTCTTCAAGTTGCATGGCTTACCACAAGTCATAGTACATGATCCGGATGCTAAGTTTATGAGCAACTTTTGGTAGATAGTTTTCATATCTATGGGTACCAAGTGGCTTGCCCCATCCACTACATACCACCCTTAAACTGATGGCCAAATTGAAAGAATAAACAAATGGCTTGAGACATATTTGTGGCACTTTTACCATGATGTACAACAACACAGTTGTGATACATGGCTCCACTTGGCTAAGTTTGCCTACAATAACTTCACCCACTCTATCATTGGATTTTTCCCTTTTAAGGCCTTATAAGGGTATAAGGTCCCCCTCCTATAGTCTTATTCAATGATAAGATCAACCTTTAGAGTTAAGCCGAGTTGGATCGCATGTAGGCCCTACTTCAGCAACGCAAAGTGAATCTTCAAAAGGCACAAACTCACATGAAACTCTATGCTGATGAGAAAAGAAGGCGTTTGGAATTCTAGGAAGGGGAACTAGTCCTCTTGAAAGTGCCTAAGTCGTGCTACTCCACTCTCGAAGAGGGCAACAGTAACAAGTTGGGCCTATCACTTCTATGGCCCCTACCAAATCCTGAAGAGAGTTGCGGACTTGGCCTACCGATTTAGAGCTTCCCCCTACTACTCAAATCCACAATGTGTTTCATGTCAGCTAATTGAAACCCTTTTCATGGGCACCTCAATGGACTATGTGGAAGAACTCCCCCCATAGATGAAGAAGGTATCATTTAGTATATCCCTGAGAGACAATCATTGGGCAACGAGATAAGCACTTAAGATCTCAATCCATTAAGGAGTACCTCATCAAATGGCAAGGCCTACCCCTGGAATAAACCTCCTAGCACCCAACCACCATTATCAATGAATTTCCTCACCTCTAAGAGGCCTAATGGACTAAAGACTAGCCAGTTATGCCCCTGTTGACCACCCCATTCCTACAAGCTGCATACAAAACTGTTTTGGAACAGTTTTGTACTTGCCCAAATCTCAAGAGTGTGCATCATACTTGGGATGAAAGTACTTGTCATAAGCTCCGTTTCGACATGCAACACGTCCCATTTGGAGTAGCCTATCAAAAGTTATGATAATTTTTACCTCAGTAAGCCTGTCATGGACAGAATGCTATCCCTAGTCTTTAGCCACCCATTTTCATTGTAATGTGGCTCAGAGTAGTACTCTACACCCCACTCCCTAAGCCCACCCATCACTCCCCCTCCACAGTTCTCTTCGTTTTTAAGGGCAAAAACCTTCAGGGTGGGGATGGATTGTAATGAGCAGGAAATATAGAAACTAGGGGTTAGACACCCAGTCACACTAACCGGGGTGTAAGAGTCCTAGATTAGAAAAACCAATTATTATCAAGAGCATACTCTTGACCTTCATCTTCATCTTCCATGGCTTCCTCTTTTCCCCCCTCTTTTTTGTCTTTCTCTCCCCTCTTCTAGTCTTCCTTCCTCTTCTTCTTGCTCTCTTCATCTCTCTTCAATTCTTTCTCCTCTCTCCTCTTAGCTTCATTCATTACATTTAGGCTGCATGAAGTCTACTTCAAGGTATGTATTCACCTTCATAAGGGGAGTGGTCTCATGGATATCCAGGCTACAAAAGTGTGTTGCATTGTCTACTACAGAGGTAAAGTATGTGGTTGCCACCACCTGAGGCATGCAAGGAGGCTTCTTGTCTTATATCTACATGGGGGGACAACTTTGGCATGATTGCTAAAGGAGGATAATCCATGGGACATGTTGAGTTTTTGCAAGGCCATGTGTGATGGAAACAAAGATTATGACATTAGTTCTCTATGATCAAAGCTAGAGTAATACATCAACTCGATGCTTCTTCATAGGTATATCTTCTATTGATGCATGTCATGCTAGGCTATCCATGGTGCACATATTGGCATGGTTATGTGTACTATGGTTTTGAGAGATTTTTGGTGCCTGCTACGATATGGCACATGGTGGACATTCAGATTTATGACACATGGTGGACATTCGGATTATCTTCTTTGGCCACTAGTTCCAAGCACTACATCATTATATATAGAATGATGTAGTTCTTGGAGTTAGTGGCCAAAGAAGATTATTGAGCAAGATGGTCTAATGAGCCAAGAGGTTTCCCCCATAGTGATAGAATAGTAGAAATTAGGAAGGGTTGAAGCTTGAACCATTATAAGGAAGATTATCGTAAATCCAACCTTGTGCCATTTCAGGGGGGTCTAACACCCTCTTTCAACTTATGATTGATCATTACAATGAGATAATTTCTACCAGTGTATTGCTTTGGGGGAAACCTCTCGGCTCACTAGAAAACCTTGCCATAGGTTGAGTTGAGATCCATCCTCCTTCTTCCCTTCTTATGGTAGGGTTTGGTTAATTGTCTAATTATCTAGCATATTTAAATTGAAACATAAAAATAGATTCCTTAATTAATATGTTAGGTACAAGATTCATTTAGGTAATTTAGGCACAAACACAAAGGAAATATCAAACAATCTTTTTAAGAGCAGTTTCAACCAGTTTCAAACAATGTATTTGTCCATACCTTCTTTGAGGTACAATACCAATCTGGCATTCTATCCCTTATACTAGAACCATATCCAAACCATCTAGATACTTGTGTCTAACTTTCATGGACACAATCCATATTATCCACCCTTTTTCTAAAATAGCATCTTCTAATGTCCACAGACATCAAGTCATAGAGGTTTTTTATCCCCATCCTAGGTCCAACATATATGGTGCCTTAGAAGCGAACCTTATTTTCTATGGTGGCCTTCTCACCACTTAATCTTTGGTCATTGTATCGAGTAGTGCCTTTCTAGGTCTCTTGCCTTTATCAGTATCTTTTCTGTGGTACAATCATGAAGGTGACCTATCCATTGATCAAATCCTTGTCCAATAATCCCTTGGAACAAGTATAGCTCTCCTACTAGATTCAAACAAAGATAAGAAAAATAGTCTCTTTTCAACTAAGAAATCGTTTGTTTCCAAAGCCAGCAACATGGTATCCTAACATTTGAAAATGCGTTCCCAATTTAGGATATTAAAATCATGAATTCTCCTCTAAATCGGGGTAGAACATTTGATTATGTACATTTAACTATTTTCCATAATCACAATTCATAGACATCCAAGGCTACCTTCTTCCTAGTCCCATCCTAGGATTACCAAATCTCTTGTAGTTTCATCATGTTTTCCATTCACAACTTGATGACTTGGAGCCTTCTTTAATCCCTTTATAGGAAATCTAGGGTTTCTTGGTTTCATATAGATATATCTCACTTCTAGAAACATTGTCAAGTTTCCCTTTTTGAGGTTAGCAAGTTGATTCTTTGTCGAACAAATAGTATTTTAGCAACAAATTTTTTATTTTTCCAAATAATTTATCCTAGCATTACAAGTGCATATTCAATTTCCTCTAGTACCCATGCTTAGTACAAGCCTTTCGATAGTTTAGCCATGCAATCAAACCCCATATAATGAGTAATAAACATTTCTAGGCAATTATAATATCAAGTTACATCCCTTACTTTGTAAATTGTATTTTATTTAACTTAATACAAGGGCACCTAGCGAGCTTGAGTATCAATTGAGGTTGTGAATGTCATATCAATTATGCATCTTGAGCTTGAAGTACTCCGCGGGTGCCATCACACACTCTTAGCCTTTGCGCTCCCTCTCGTATATTTACAAGTCTTCGATCCCTTGGTCCTACTTGCTCCCCCACTTCATTAAGAGTGGCTGTCTCATGGTCGCTTGAGTTGCAATACTCCAGATGGATAGTAGAAACAATTATTTTTCTTAAGTGGGATGGAATTTTGGGATGAAGAATAATAGGAGTGGGATTGAAGATTATACTCGAAGGGCTTAATGGAGATTCTTCTTGGTCTCCTTAAGCTTTGACTATGGGGCTGAATCGGGCCCTCACTTTCCCTCCATTTCAATCTTCCTCTCTCTTTGGTAGATGCCAACTATTTGGCAAACTATTATGTTGAATGTTGTCCATGCTCATCAATGATGATTATGTGTGCTTCTCTTATTTTAATGAATCACTCATCCATCTCTCGTAATGATACTAGATATTGCTTTGTACACATTGGTATCCAAATTGGTAGTGGACTGTGGTGGAAAGGTTAGATAGTCTAGCCATAGTTGCTCTTGTATTTGTTATTCGCAACATGCAATTATTCTTGGCAATGAGATTATAACTATAATAGCATATGAGCAATCTTTTTCTAGTGTCTGGTGTGTCGTTGCTAATGTGCATACTAGTTATTTTATTGATGAATTGGTTATAAAACATTTCTTGTTTTGTTGTCAAACTATTATATGTATTATTCTAAACTCTTTTCTTAGATGCAACATCTTGGTTCATTTTCATGCAATGTTGTGTTGATTCTTAGTTGATGTTGGAAATATTGTGAATATTAGTAGGTTGTCTTTGATGAATCATATTTTTTGGGCAATCGTATTTATTAGCTAGTGGGTCTAGTCCAAGGCTAGCAAATTTCTTTGTGTATACTCAGTTGATGTACATTTTGAGGTCTTCCTTGTTTGCCACAAGACCATGGGGTTGGCATGTGATGTAGTATGATTATGTTGTATTTTTGTTGCTTATTAGTTTGCTCTAAGATTTGAATGTTGTACTCATTATAGTAACATATTGAAGAAGAAACCTTTAGTTTGGTGACCTTGATGGAAATCGGTGAATCGTGCCAACCTTTTGTGTTGCTGGATGATGTTTCCTTAAGCATCTTGTAGCATGGCTTCAAGATCAAATCTAGATGTAACTTTGGGTATGCCATAGTTTTAATGGTAGTCATACAACGTCAGGTGGTATAAACTTGATGACCAAAAGCACAGTATATATCCACAGGACACATGACAATATTCCTTGTCCTCATGAACTTTTGTTGTTGTATGTTAGCAAGAGAGGTGTCTATGTATTCAACAACCTTACTTCTTATCACTATTAGAATCTACATCTAGTTTAATTTTATTTTAGCGCATGATACTAGCTTGGAAAATGTTGCAGTGGAGATTAATTTTTTCTTGTTCGAATCCAAGTCTTGTTGTAGATCTAGTCTCTTGGCATCTTCTTTTTGAATGTTTAATTTGCCCATTGGCTTGGCCTTCAATGCATACTTAAGGAGGTAGAATAAGATAGTTGAGTTTGTTACTTGTTGAATGTTCATGTGGGCTTCCCACAAGAGTAATAATTTTGGGTAATATGGCACACCATTGTGGTGCTCATATGTAGGACAGTAGTAGACATATCATTAAGTTTTAGGGTGTGTTGTTGGGTTTGGATTGTTATGTGTGGGAAATGGAAATCTATACTTGCATTTTCCATGGCCGCTAGACTAGTTATATAGTAAGCGCAATGACACCTATGAATTTTCTTTGCCAAGATGAGGGCTTTTTACTTTATGTGTTAAACTACATTGCTCATCATTATATTAAACATATGCACAGATCTTGTTTGTTATATTTTCTATTCGTGCCTTGTGCAACCATGGGATAATATGTGCATGCAAAGAGCCCCTATGTTGTATCTTCTACTTGATCACATTATGTTGGACATGTTTCACACAAGCAACTTTCTCAATGATGTATTGATTAAAGAACGGGTGGAACCTAGTGAGAAAGAGGATGGTGGACTCAAAAGAGCAATCTTTCCATAAGAAATTTGAATTGAGCTACTTTGCAATGGCTTCCAACATGTTGGCCTCATCCCATCTTGTACTATCACCTCATCCACATTGTGAATGTAAGGAAGAAGTGAGGCATGTCCTACATGTCAACCATTGTGATAAGGTCCTTCAACTTATGCTAGTGCCAAGATGGAGAGCCCCGTATTGATGCAATAATATTGTAGTGGAGTATGTGCCTAACCACTTCTTTCTCACTAATTAGTTAATTGCCTAATACTATACATAAATATTATTAATAACTACATTATGTATCTAATAGTATTGTATATGACTTTTTACTATACTAATTAAAGTAATTAATAATAAATCATATTGAATTTACACACTCTCTCTCACTCACTCACACTTAGCTTTCTCTCTCTACTTTTGATTCACATATAGTGTCTTTCTAATCCTAATTGAGGACTCACTTAGGATTCAATCCCTCACTTTAGTCACTCTAACCCTACTTTAGGTGCTAAAACTTAGACTAAATCAAAATGAGCTAACCAATCAACGAGTCTATGTGTTTTAACAATGAATTATGCATAAATAATAACTAATTAGTTTATAATAACATGACTAACTAATAATAACAATAGCACTAGCTATCTACTAATAACACTAAGTATTAACTATTTAATCAACACATAATTAGTTATCAACTAATTAGCTAAATAGTAAAAAATTAACTCTACTAGCTACACACACGCATGGACTCTCTCACTAATTTGTTACTTAACTACAACACTAGTTTAGTTGATTAACTAATTAGCTAATTCGTATACACTACTTGCACACACATGATAGGCACATGCTCTTTTAACTCCACACACATGCTCTCTCACTAATTAGTTTATTTACTAAGACACTAGCCAACTAATAAACTAGGCATCCCTCGTTAGTGGTCAATAACTAATTAACTACAACACTATAACACTATAACATTACAACACTAGATACTAGTCATCACTAATTGACTAACTAATTAGCTACAACACTTAGAACACTGCATGCTAGAAGATCCGAATTAGCTACAATACTTCAAACATGACATACTAGCAAATACTAAGTAATTAACTAATTAGTTGACTAGTGACTTAGTAAACTAGTTAACTAATAATATAAAATTAATTATTAAATAATATAATATTAATTGATGACCAATAATATTCAAACTAATAACTAACTATTTACTAAGTAGTTAAGTAATATAACAAACCAGTAGTTAACTATTAACTAAGTAATATGGCAAATTAGTTATTAACTATAAACTGATAATATTGGTTAAGTAGTATAACAAACTATTAATTAGCTAATTAAATTTAACCGATAACTAATAAACCACTCCCGCTAATTAACTAATTGATTTTCATTCTTAAATATTAAAAACCAAAGTAATACATAATTAACTAAGAACTCATTTCTAATCATTATTTACAAATAATTAATGTACTTTTTACTAATTGATTAAATTTTAAATAATAACTACTTAACACCATAGTAATACATAAGTAATAAATGAATAATAACTAATGATTAACTAGTAATTGAGTAGTTATTGACTAATAAATTAGTTTTGGCTCAGTGAAATTTATTACAGGGAGGTGACGTCTCATCCCAAGGAGAAGTGCAAAAATGCACCTATTGTGGCCAGTTAAATTAGCTAAGTATTGTAATGACTAAGAACTAATTAATTTTAATTGATTACTAATTAATCCCACACTACATAATTGACTAAGTATTATTAACTACAATAAGAACTAATTGCTAATACTTAGGACCTCTCCACCAGGCCTAAGTTTGCATGCTCTCAAGTTTTCCATTAGGCTGCAAACTGGAAACCCTTACAAGCCATCAAGAAAAGCATTGTTTGCAAAGGTTTGCTCCTAGCTTCACACGTGTAAAGTTTCCTATTGGCAAGCACGACATTTCATATTCTCAAAATCTTAGATTGTTTGTAAGAAATTTTGTCTCACGTGTGGAGTCCTCTTTACGGGCTCTAAACCAGCACCCACACTAATTGTGAACCTTGGATGTGGTGGAGACATCATTAGTAATAGCTAGCCTAAGGCCCCAACCTTCTCACTACACAAGGTAGCAAGATTAATAGTCGCATTGCTTGATTAGTCCTCGATAATTAAAATTACTAATTAACCATGCACTACCTAATTACTAGGAATTACTATTAACTACACTAAGAACTAATTACCAATAATTAGTAATAACTAACCTAAACCCTAGCCTTCTCACAAGATGATGCAACAAGATTAAATAGTCACATTTCATAATTAGTAATAACTAACCTAAGACTCAACCTTGTCATAGTGTAAGGAAACAAAATTAAACTATCCCATTGCTTTATTAGCATTGATTAATTAATAATTACATCTACCTAATTAACTATTTACAAGTTATAACCAACTAATTGAATTGAATGAACTAATAAGTAATTATAACTCACTAATTAATAATCGAATTGAATGAACTCACTAGCTAGCTAATTAATTAGTTAATCACTATTAATGAAATGATGTAATCAAACGAACTAGCTAGCTAGTTAGTTAATTAATTAATTGCTATTAATCAACTAATCAAACAAACTAACGAGCTATTAAGTAATTACTAAGTAATGACTATCTAATTAGTCACAAACTATCACTGCCATTGATTCATCATTAACAAATATTGTACGAACTAAGTAACTATTAACTAACGAACTATGAATTATTCAATAACTAATAACTAACTAGTTACTACCCAACTACTAATTACTAACAAACTACATTAATCACTAGCAAACGAAAGAATTGATTATTATTAATCACTAACAATCAACACTACTCATATGCTTGAAGGAACCAAACCCAACGAACTAATCACTATCTACTCGAACGAACTAAACAAACAGAATCTCATATGATCTACTATGGAATGAACGATTTCAGAGATAATCTAATACAAACTCCTATGGAGGGAATGATATCTACATAATCAACTAACGAAAATAATCTAATTCGACTAACGATCAATGAACACGAGCACTTTAGTGTTTTGGTTGATTGCAAATGTCTTGCTTATTTGTGCATGAAGGGAAGTAACATAGTTTATGTGACTAACACAAGAGAGGGTGTGCAGACAATGTCAACTAGTAGGCCGCTTCGCGACAGCTTCACTGCCTTGAAGCCACAAGCAAAGTTGCCATGCTATTGTACGACAACTTCGCTCAACAATCCATTTCTCATCTTTCTCTCTCCTCTTTTTCCTCTCTCTCTCTCTCTCTCTCTCTCTCTCTCTCTCTCTCTCTCAAATTCCCTATGTCTAATTCTCTCTCTCTCTCTCTCTTTGCCTTCTATTTTAGTTTTTTTTTCTCCTAATTATCTCCTTTTTTCTCTCCCCGCTTTTCTTCTCTCTCTCTCTCCTTTTATTCTCCCCTCTCTCCTCTCTTTTCCTTCTCTTCCTCTCCTATTTTTTCCTTTTTTTTCTTCTCTCTTCATTCTCTTTTTAAATTTTTTCTTCTCTCTCTCTCTTCATTCTCTTTTTAAATTTTTTCTTCTCTCTCTCTCTCTCTCCTTTTATTCTCTTTGCACTTTTCTTCTCTCTCCTCTCTTTTCCTTCTCTTTCTCCTCTATTTTTTATTCTCTTTTTAAATTTTATATTTTCTCTCTCTATAACTCTCTCTACATAGTCTCTCTCTCTTCTTCTTCTTCTTTCACTTTTTCTCCCCCCCTCTGTCTCTCTTAAAATATGTAAATTTATCTTTTCCTTATATATAATTCTCTCTTTATGTTTATATTCTCTCTCCCCCCTTTTCTTCTTTTCCCCTTTCTTCTAATTTTCATTTTTTCTCCTCTTAAATTTTATTTTTTTCCTCTCATTCTCTTTTAAATTTTATATTCTCTCTCTCTTTCCCCCTCTCTCCTCTCCCTTCCTCTCTCTTGAAAAATTATTATTCTCTTTTCTCTTTTCTCTTTTTTCCCATCTCTTTTCTCTTTTCTTTTTTTTTCCATCTTTTCCTCTCTTCTTATTCTTCTTCTCTCTCTCTCTCCCCCCCCTCTCCTCTTCTTTCCTTCTCTCTCCTCTTTTTTTCTTCTCGCTTTATTTTTTCTTTCTTTCTTTCTTTTAAATTTTATCTTTCCTCTCTATAATTCTATGTGTTCAAATTCTCTCTCTTCTTATTGTCTCTCTCATTTTCTTCTCTTTGTCTCTGTCTCCCCTTTCCTCCCTTTTCCTTTTTTCTTTTCCTTTCTTAAATTTTATATTTCCTCTATAATTCTCTTTCTATGTTCGCTCCCTCTCCTCTTCTTTCTTTTTTGCTCTTTGTATATTTCTCTCTCCTTATTTTAATTTTTAAAAAAAATATTTTTTTTCTTTTTTTTCTTTTAAATTTTATCTTTAATTTCTCTATAATTCTCTCTTTGTTCAAATTCTTTCTCTTCTTATTATTTTCTCTCTCATTTTCTTCTCTCTATCTCCCTTTTCCCTCTCTCCTCTCTTCCTTTTTTCCTTTCCTCTCGATTAAATTTCATATGTTCTCTCTATAATTCTCTTTTCTTTTAAATTTTATCTTTCCTCTCTATAATTCTCTCACTGTGTTCAAATTCTCTCTTTTTATTTTCTCTCATTTTCTTCTCTCTCCCTTTTCTTTTTTCTTATCCTCTTAAATTTTATATTACTTTTCTCTATAATTCTTTCTTTGTTCCCCCTCTCTTCCTCCCTCTCCTTTTCTTTCTTTTTTGCTCTTTATATATATATATATATATCTCTCTCTCTCTTACTCAGATTAAACTTTTTAATGTAAATTTTTTGTTTGATTAAAATAAGGAGAGAGAGAGATAAGAGTGAGGAAGAGAAGAAAAATGTTTAATTAAAAAATGACTATTCTCTTTTCTCTTTCTTCCCCTTCTCTCCATCTTCTTCTTCTCTTTTATTATTATTATTCTTCTTCTTCTTCTTCTCTCCATCTTCTTCTTTCTATTATTATTATTCTTCTTATTCTTCTTCCCTCTTTTATTCTATCTTCCCTCTCCGTCTTCTTCTTTTTAAATTCTTCTTCTCTCTCTTTTATTCTATCTCCTTTTCAAAGTGTGTGAACAACTATGTTCAACTATGTTCGAAAAACTTTAAATTTAAAAAATAAAATATATAATTTTTTAAAAATTAAATTAAAAAGTTTAATCTGAGAGAGAGAGAGAAAACTTAAGCCCTACACATGAGAGAGAGGGAAGGGAGAGGAGAGGAATTTAATTAAAAAAGAGATGGAGAAAAGAAAGAGAAAGATTACAAGTGTGAGAGAGAGGAGAAAGTTTTAATTTTAAAAATGGAAGTGAGGGGAAGAAGCTTTAATCAAAAAAGGGAAGGGGAAAAGAAAATGAGATATTTACACTTGAGAAAGAGAGTAAAGGAAGGGGTTTTGATTAAAGAAAAGAGGTTTGGAAAAGGGGGTAGGTTCGGAAAGCCCTCTGGAGGTTCGGGGCTTCCGAACCTATAGCTAAAATAATGTAGTAGTAAGATAAGAAGTAAGATAAGATAAGATAAGATAAGAAGTAAGAAGTAAGATAAGATGTCTCTCATTCTATTTTCTTTCACAACAATTTTGCCTCAAAGGGGCAACCTCATTACAAAGAAAATAAACACAAAGGCCAATGCCTAGAGTCTGCCAAGTAGATGTAATTTACCAATAATTTACCAAATGTCGATACCACATACACAAGGACTCATTGGTTTCCTGTCAAATTCTGGCTTCAGAGAACAGGAATAGGAGCTTTGGTACCAATAAGACGCCACATATACCATGCTCCCAATGACCGGAAAGGCCTCCAAGAGGTAGCAAGGTGCTCCATATCAGTGGCACTGGGTAAAGCCTTAAGGTTATATAGCTTCTGGAATCCTTTCCGAACCCCAAGATCGCCCACAGGTAGTACATCCGGCCTATGCAGAGAAAATATCATGAACATGTGCACAGACCAAGTGCCAATGCCCTTAACAGCAGTCAAGGAGGACATAAGCTTGCTATCCTCCATCAGCAAGATGGCAGCATCAGACAAGGGCCCCTCCACAAAATTCTTTGCCAGATCGTGAAGATAGCTCGCTTTTCGATGTGAAATGCCAATGCTCCTGAGATCTGTAGCAGTTAGATGGGCAATGGTGGCCGGCGTGACGGACTCCTCAGTCTGTCCATGGATTGTAAAAATCAGCCAAACAGAGGGGTATGCACGTTAGTCTATGATGGTGCAATAGCATATTAAGCTGGATCCTTCGCAGATATACCATTTGTCAATGATGGATGTATGCGTGCCAAAGGCAATGCAAGAAGAGGATGTGCATAGGGTAGATGTAATACCATCTCAAATACCATGAGCTGTATTCTACACTTATGAACCATTACACAATAATGGATGGATGTACTTTTATGTGCCACTACACAGGCAACGCATGAAGAAAGGTCCACAGACTAGATGTCACGTGAACTCCATCCTAGACAGACAGACCATTACTCAATAATGGAAATATTTTGATGTGCCATTGCAAAGGCAATGAATAAAGATCAGGTGCATGCAGAAACACACAGACCGATACTTGATAAATGACTGTCATTATATGTACCACCACAATGAGAATGCATGAAAAAAAGGTTCATACAGTATCAAAAGCCCTTGCACGTCTTCCACCGGTACGACGACGACTACCATCTAAACAGGTTAGGGCATGAGGATACCAACCCCGCAGAGCGAAACAAGGCGCTTGTAGATAGCTGCTGCAGCGTTCGTCGCAAGCTGCTGATAGACAATGCTGCGCACCAAGGAAGTAAAGGGGCTGGAGCATTTCTGAAACTTGGGACGCTCATGGACCTCAATGACTGCTCTGAGCTTGGGGTCAGAAGCCTTCAAGTGTGCAACGGCATGCGCGATGGCGTCTGCGCCGAACAAGCTTGCCACAGGCAGCACCAGCTGTACAACATCCTTCGGTCCCAGATCTTTTACCTGGCTCTCCCCATCTCTAAGTTCATCTCCATGGCTCAGATTGATACCTTGCTTTGACGCGGAAACTGGGGTTTGTACAACATCCTTCTGTCCCAGATATTTCTCCTGGCTTTCCCCGTCTCTGAGCTCATCTCCATTGCTCGGGGCGATGCCCGGCTTCGACCCGGAAACCAGGGTTTGACAGAAAGTTCGTGAGGAAACCCTAAATTCTTGTTCTTGAATTATGGCAATCTGTTCGACCTTCTGGACCTTTCTTTTCTTTGATCCACTCTGATTTTCTGAGAATGAGCAGATGTTATCGGTGTCCTTGTGCATGGGCTGCTGATGATGCCGCAGTTTTTTGCGAGCCCGGAAGGCTATGCGCAACGGCGTCGCCATCGCCAGACCTATACCAGCGGACGCATGCCGCGTGTTAAGAAGAAATGCAGTGGGATTTCCCCCTCATTTCAGGGTTTGGGCTGCTCTTTAGAGCAGGAACAAGGAGGGAGGCCTAAGGTTAGTCAATGAAAATTCGATGTTGAAAAACAAGAAGCATCGAATATTTTAAAAATTGAGCACTTGCGAATGTGCAGTTGCTATTTCCCTTCCATAAATTCCCTTCCATAAACATGAGAGAGAGAGAGAGAGAGGCACCAAACGAACCATAAGCGAGTCGATGTGAGAGCTACTAGACGGAGAGAGAGAAAGACGGAAAATTTGAGGGAGTGAGGGATGGATCTATAGTGAGAGATAGAGGGGTAGTAGAAGAAAGAGAGACAAAGGTAGGGATAGGGATAGGGAAGAGAGAAAGGTAGGAGAATTTGAGTTGAAAAAGAAAAAAAGAGAGATAGAGAAGGAAGAGGGGAGAGGATCTCAATGTCAAATTGCTTTGCCTTAGCCTTCTCTTGTGAAAATCTCATTGCCACTCTCTTTGTTCCCCCATCCACCTACTCTAAAAGCCAAACCGTACCCCTTCCTCTTCATTTCTTATCATCATCACCTTGCTCTTATTGTTTCCTTATTCTCTTTCCATGGAGTACTTCAAAAATCCTTCCAAAGTTATGATATAACCTCATCACCAAGCCTGCCCTCCTAAGCCAAATTTCACACTACTTAAACCCCACCTACACTTCCTTCGTACTTATTCTCCTACTTCGATGAACCCTAGTTTAAGGCTGAAGTCTAATAAAGACCAGAGAAGAAGGAAGCAAGAAACATGTTGACAAAGCTTGCCCCTAAGTAGAGAAGTACCGGAGCTGGGGATGCGAGGCAACACACATGACACTCCCATTCTGCAACCCAAGTTCAAGTTATTCCTTCGTATTTTTGTAGCGATCTTGTTAAAATATAGTTAGAAGAAAATCTCATAAGTAATGTCAATAAAATTGTAAACTACTAGGTATTCTAGGATTCTTGTGGATACCCAGGATGTTGAGTAGGACAAAAACACTAGACACATAAGGGGTAATTCGACTACAATTATCTTCACGTAATTGTACCTATGTCACGCACCTAGTCCTAAAATAAATCGACTACTTTTTCTTGCTAGAAATGAATTATGGGATTAGATAATCCATTAGTTTTCGTATTATGATGGACTATAGGTCTAGAGAATACATTATTAGATTTTTAATCTATAATCTAGCCATTGTCTTAAATCAATTTTACTAGGATAGATATTAATAAGTATCTTGTTAGAGCTAAAAACATAAGGATTGATCCTCTAGGAATGAACCTTGCTACTCAAACTAAGGTATCACTTTTACCTAGATGCAGCCAACTTAATTAAGAGATCCAAAATTCATCACTTGAGACTATAGAACCCATCTTTCTTAACTCAGGGTTATACGGGCACTCACACAAGAGCATTTGCTTGCTACATAGAAAGTCTATTTGAAAAATGCATGTTATTTCTTTTTAAAAATACTTAATTACAAGTTGAACCTGTAATTAAGTACACTAGGCCTCCCTAAGGATAGTTGCACTGGCTCTAAACCAAGGGAAGTAATTTACCACTCCTAACTATTAGAATCAGTAATGGACACGAGAGGTTTCTCTGCAGGGACTCACCATAGGCTAGGAGGTGCTAAGGAGCTAGGGGGCTCTAACGTAATTCCTTGGGCATTATAGGACTAGCCTACCTCTTAAAGCTCAGGTGGATCTCCCAAAAGACCCAATGCTAGACATGGAGAGACTTGGTGGTTTATTTTGGCCTTTGAATGGAGTCTGGATATGGAATAGAACAATTTTTAATATAAAGATGATAAAGATTGAATAGATATTTTCTTCTTGAAAATATTATTTTTCTTTGTATTCTTATTCGTGTCTAATTTACATGAATGAAAAATGTTTTGAAGAGCTAATTAATGAAATTGATTTATATATGTCAAATTAAATTGTGCTAGTATTAATTAGTAATCTGAAGAAAACCCTTGAGAGAAGTAGGTGGTTGATTCCTCAATAGGCCTTGCCAAAGGCGAGGTGGTCTCAAGTCGCGGAGAGGCTTCCAACAAAACTCAAGAGTTAGATTAGGCAAGTCTAAGAAGGGCCAAATATTAACTATTCTAGAATGTCATCATTAGAACCCAACCAATGTCGTTTTAGGGGGGGACGGACTTGAGACTTTACCCTATGAGTAGAGGTGTTGACCCGCATCACTCCCCCTCATTTTTCACTCTCTTTGAACCAAGTGTAGCAATGGTCCACTTTAGATTTTTTTCATTAACTTTTACTAAAATGACCAAATCAATTGAATAGAGAATTAGGGCAATGCCATGTGTGGTAAAATGTAAATTTTGACTCTCTACTAATTTGGCCAATCTTCACCTATTTCTAACAAAAATGTGACAAAGAGTCTTTAAACTTGTCCTCTCAAGGCACTTACCTCCATTATCACTTGATTGCTTGTAGTATAGAGTGTTGAAGAGGAAAATATCTTATAGCACAGCACTGAAGAGGGAGATCGCTAGTAGCAGGGTAGAGTGTGTTGTAGATAGAGATTATTTGATTTTAGCAAATGCTATCAAAACCACTCCTAAGATTGCTTGTAGCAAGGTAGAGAGTACTGAGTGTTGCTTCAGAAGAATTCGTATTCAAGAAACCATATTCTGGAGGGAAGGAGAAGAGTACATAAAATTTCGAACAAAACTAGAGCTTTGAGAGGGAATGAAGAAATGCCCAGAAATAGGCATATACTTGTCCAAAAATTATAAAAAATTACAAGGAAACTCTCGAGTCAAAAAGGTGTCTCTAGGTAAAAAATAATATTAAAATATGATGTGTACGTCATTTTATATCCTTTTTTAACTTCCGCCCTTTTAAGAAGCAAGAATGAGAATGATTTTAATATATTTTCATGTTGAAAAGTCATGAGGGCATTAAAGAGTCGTATATTAATGATTGGCTTTGTTTTTACCGAAAATAGAATTGTAATTTTTTAGTTATGAGGATTTTGAGAAAAAGTGACCTTATCCTATAGTTCGAGAATAAAATAATAGGTAAAATCTATTGAAAATACAAATACGAGATTTTCTTGATTGTAAAAGATCTCTTATTCTAATATTATTTTGGAATCTCTTTTTAGAGAGAGAGGTGAGAGAAACCCCTTAGGGTGCAAAAAAGAGAGTCCATATTTCTCCTAATGCTTAATTGTCATTTAGCTAGAATGGCCTTCCCTTAGCCTCCACCAGCCCCCAACGATCTTGATCTGCTTGCATGGGTAAGTTCTCTCCATGGGTGCCAAGGTGGCACACCTTCGAATGCGAAACTAAGCCTCTATACTTAATTTCCAATACTTAATTATGATTTGGAAATTAATAATTCTCTTGTCTTTATCTCCATTAATTGGCATCTGTCCACCATCCACATTTAATGTGCTAAGCCCTTTGAAGCTTAAAGTTGTTCTAATTTTCATTTGGCCTTAGTCCATCATTAAATGTTTAATTTGTGCCTAGCCAAAATGACACTACAAGTCATTTCTAGGGCCCATTTAATGCTTGAAGCCAAAATTGATGCTAGACACCCACAAGTACCTCTCTAGTATAACTTGTCAAAACTTTTACCAAAGTTCCCCATTGCGTAATCTAGGTTTTAGACTTGTCACTGTGAAAAAATTAACTTTCACTTCAAATGTGCACAACTAATCATGGCAAAGCTAAGCATTAAAAGTACACATTGTAAGGAGAAAAGAGAAACTATTTGCAACATCTCATGTGAATAGTATTAGCCTCGCAATAGTAGATTAGTGGAAAGCAATCACAAAGACTTACAACCAAAACCCAGCACCCTATACTACTCTAGATAGCTTTATAAAGAGAGTTTCTTTTATCAAGTCACGTGAAGCAAGTTGACATGCAAAAGAGAGAATTGCAAGCATAGAGTTGAATTACTATGGGTTCAAATCTTGATATACACACTAGACATATGCAGTAGGTAGAACATGCAAAGCCAATATGAAATCACAAGTTTAATCATGAACTGAGCAATGCTACTTGATGTTGACTTAGAGATTTTAGATTTGCTACTGTAAATACCTCTTTCAAATTGAGAATGACTTTAAGGAAAGCCAAACTAAACCAATAATAATGAAATTCACTTCAAACACAAAGGATAAAACCTTCAATCTAGATTTACTTGAAGAAATTCATCGATGTGTTCATCAAATACATAGATCCCATCAAGAAAAAAAAAGAGATTATCTAAAGAAGAGTAGTGAATTTCCATGGATCATACTTCTTTTCTACCTGTTACGTTGTACTAGCTAGTGTGCTTTTACTTTTTTTTTTCTTAAAGAGAACATTAATTTGTATTTTTAAAAAGTGGGAAAGAAAATTAGAAGTATGAATTTTTTTAGTAGGAAGTCTAACCTTAGACTAGGATTAATATATCAAAATTTCATATCCTATCATGCAAAGATTGAGACTTGACTGGTTATATAGCATAGATGATTTTGTAAAGAAATTAGAAGAACTTTACAAAACCAGACTTTACTAACGTGGATGGTAACTAGAATTGGTATCGAACTTTGGTAGGTCCCAAAGCACCCTCATATCACACCATATTCCATCAATGACCTTCCATTGAACATGAGATTTTAAGAAACCAAACTGTTCTGTTTTGCTACAGCTTGTACTCAAGTCATCTGAACCTTCTTCTAGGCACCTTCAAGTTAATGGAAGCTTGTTAGGGGCTTATTTGTCCAAAACATCCTCAAGCAATCCAAAATTTGTGGTATGACTTAAGTTGTTCACCATTGACTTTATTTTTATATAGAGTTCCATCTAGATTTTTGAGTTGATAGCTACCATTAGCAAATCTTTGATGTACTGCAAAAGGGCTCTTCCCATTTGACCTCAAAAAGTATGATTGAAACTGAATTGTACTTAATACCAGCATACCTTCAGCAATATCATTTGGCTTTCTCTTTTTGTTGATCATGTCTTTCATGTTCCATGTATACTTGGTAAATATAGATGATAGTGAAGAGCTTAAGGCTAGCCTAGAACTTTGACTATATGAAAGATAGATGATGATGGCTTTGGAGGGATCAATTGCATCCTCCTTCCCTAGTATACCAAAGCATATAGTCTTTGTAGCCTCTCCTCTCCTTGCTTGTCTTGTAGAAGTTTATGCCTTAGAATGAGCTCTAAGGAGAGCTGCACAATATTCAACAAAACTACACATTATTCTCCATAGTCTACCCGAAAAGGGGTGGAACTTGTAGTGGATTTCTTAGTGATCTTACATGCCCAAAGAGCTCTATTCACCAAGTCCGAATCCCACCGCAACCCAACTAATAAATGGATTGCCTAGCCTCCTAGATAAGCCCGCCCAGGTGTTGTAGATAAGGTTTCCCAAGACTCTAATAGGCCATCCAATGCAATAGCCAAAAACTGAATTTGAGAGGGGGGGGGACAATTGCATAAAATGCAGATCACATGCTGTAAAAGAAATGCAGAATGTTGCTTGCTTGAAACATAGTCTAAACATGTTGCACTTGTGATGGAGGAGGGGTTTCGTACAAAACAAAAACGAGATAGACCAAAAAAATGGGATGTCTAATGCTGAATAATGGCTGCCCAACCCCTGCAAGAAGGCCTCCTAGCCTCTAAGAAGGCAAAACACAGGTTTGTTGCCCCTCAAATTAGCAATGGAGATGGCTAGAGCCACGAACAAAGTGCTCCTCTTCAAAATCTCCAACTTTCATGCTTGGCTCTAATACCATGTGAGAGTGCACAACAAAAAGAGAAGTATAGCAGGGGGATGAGAGAATGATGAGGGTTGACTAATCATGAAGGATCAATGATGGATAATGAAAGTGGGAGAGCAAGCTGCCTATATGCAGGCAAAAAAGAGGAAAAATCCTAAATGTGGTCAAACCCCTTAAAAAATAGCCAAAAGCGGTAAAAAAGAAATGCAATAATATGCCCTCCATCTAAAGTGTCCTAAAACACATATAATGACAAACAAAGATGATGTCAGAGCTCCTAATTTCCTCATTGGACTCTCTTAGACTAGGGCTCATAGGCAAGACATGACCACAAAGTCCCACATGATAGCTAACATCATGATCTGCCAAGCATTTCCTTATACTTATCACAAGCTTCACCTTCTAGTGGTAGCCCTACTAGCCTTGTCTTGTGCTCATCTATATCTTTGTTGGTCTAAAATGCGATCAAGTCTATGCAGCTCAAAATTTGGATCACATCTTCATTCTTGGCTCCTCTAAATTGTACCATGTCTCCCAAGTTGGCCATACTAAATCTTGAGCAGAAATCTAGATGGGGCTTTAATCTAGATTTTTAGCACTTGCAACACTTTTGATCCCCTCCTCCTCTCCTAGACACTAGTTGTATATGAGGAGAAAGGGAAAAATTATCAGAACAACCCCACATACTTTTGGCCTTGCATCAGACTAGTGGAGAGCAATGGCAAAGACATACAACCAAACCCCAATGATACTACCTCTTCATGCACCTCCAACATTGTATCATAGATTTACAGCTAAATTACACAAATAATTTCTTTGATCAACATATGGTAAGTAGTGCTCTTTGCTATCATACCGATATGAGGAAGCTCAAGCCCATCAAATGCCAAATACCTAATTAAAGCCAAGTGAACGATGTTGATATCCAAAAGAGAGAATTGTAACCACATAGCTAAATTATTATTGGTCCAAATCTTGATATACATGAGAGATCTTCAACAAGAACTGATTGATTCGATGCTAGTTGGTGTTGGCTTAGAGAATGATTTATTGCTGTAAATGCCTCTTTTTAAACTGATAATGACATAAAGAAAGAAAAACTAGAATATCAATAATGAAATTCACTTCAAATACTAAGGATGAAACATCCAATCCAGACTACTTGAAGAAATTCGTTAATATGCTCATCAAATACATAGATCTCATCAAGAAAAAAGATGAGAGATTATCTCAAGAAGAGTAGCAACATACTAGCTAGTACAACACGATAGGTAGAAAGAAGCATGATCCATGGAAAGTCACTACAAATCTAAATTAAGTTAAGAAATATATAAGAGGCACCAAAAGCCTCAACCATAAACAAAAGCATAGGAGCTTTGCAAGAGGGGAGATGGACTCAATCTTAGCTGGCAAGTTCCAACTCCTAGCTATATGTGTAGCAATCAAATTGGCACAAGTTTGCCTTCTTCTCTCTACTTGCCTCTCTACTCACCAAATTTGAATCTATTGGTATCTTTCTCCTCTTTCCCTATCTAACCTTGTTTGCTTCATCCTCTTCTTATAGCTATTGCATGCTTGTTGTCCATCCATGGGAATTGCTTTGTTTGTATCACTACTTCTCCTCTCAGTCGTCTCGAGCTCTTCCTTGGGTGTATCTTTAGCATGCATTGAATCGCATTACAAGATTATACTCAGCTCCTTTTTTCTTTTTGTTTCAAGCTAATGTTTAATATCACTTATGTTTTTATAATCACCTAGCATTTAATGTATCCTAGGTACAATTTTGACATTTTGACCCTGATTTTTGTTATTGCATGCAATCTAAGGTGGGAGGCTTCTAGTTTTTCGACATACAATGTAACTATGAGAGACCTCTCCCTTAAATCCTTGCAATTCATGCTAGTTCTCAACCATGCTCATGCCAAAAACATATCCTAAAATTTTCAACCACGAAATCCAAGCTAGAATTCACTAAAATGAATTATATCTACTATTAGAACCACATGGAATGCATCCATAAATTCTAAACCAAGAGTATTTTTACCATCCATAAAATGAATGATAACTTCTATTGTTAGAACCACATGGGATACATCCATAAATCATAAACCAAGAGTGATTTGACCATCAAGGCATAGTAAAGCACAAGTTGAGCATAAACCATGCTTATAAACTCAGTTGCATCACATCACACTCATGTACAACTCACATTAGGTGGAAAATATTGATAATTAATTTCTACCAATTACAATGACTAGTGCATACAATAGTGACCTCATGATATACATACTATGAGCAAATAGTAAATTGGATGCAACTCTGAGATACTTTATAAATATGAGCTCTCTATCACTACAAGAGTGGAAATGCTATCATCCTCTTGAGCATTAGGTGGTACTCTAGATCTCTCTCTATTAAACCCTATGGAGCTTGATCTAAAGTTAGCTCAAATTGAAATGCATCTAGGTAAAGCTACAACAGTTGAGGATGCTCTACCAAGTCATCACTCTCTTCCATCCATTTCACATCCATAGGCGGATAATTCTTAAATTTTACTGAGTGATGTCTATAAACTTTACCTCTAACTTGTCTTTTCTTCTATGCTAAAATCTATTGGTGTACCAAATATCATCCAACTCCTCATTCTCTAAATGAATTTCAATAGACATGTCCTCTTGCACATCCTCATCAAAAGTCTCGACAAACTAATATTAAAAACATTATGGATCTTTTAATATATAGGTAATTTCAATATTGTGCCACACCACTTAACTTTTCCAACATATCAAAGGGCCCATAATAACACATATTTAGCTTAGGATACAAATGTTGTTTGCCTTTTTTTTTTCAACCTTACCTTTTCAAAATGTTGAAATACCCAATCACCCTTTGCAAACTCCAATGCACATCTATGGCAATTAGTTGCCCTCTTTTGCCTCTATTGAGATATCTAAAGTGCTTGCTTGACCTTCTAATAGGTTACATCTGTCATCACGAGGATGTGAATTTCTAACTTAATGCTCTTTATACTTTAGGTGTGTCACTTAAATTGTGTAAATGTGACATGCACACATGAGATTAAGTTAAATATATGTGACATGGTGACAAATCAAAACTTTGGTAGTGGAGACATTTACAAAGTTATTGTGGATAGGTGCCAATGGTGTATCTAGGATAGGTCCTTGTTAGGGACTTTAAGTTTAGCTTTGAAAATGACATTTATTGTCATGAGGGCTATAGGTTTAAATGATTTAATATTCTAAACTAGGTTTGGGAAAAGTTTTAACACTTTTAGGTTAAATGAGGTTAAGATTTAAAATTGAGGATGGGCACCAATTAATGTTACTAAATATGAGAGTAGAATCAAAGCATTGAATAACTCATTTTTGCATATGGAGGCCCTACTGAAAATCAAAATGTGCCAAATGTCAAGTTTTGGTTTTGATGCAAGTGTATCTTTGATGTTCGGTTGTTCATCTCTCATTCTAGGCTATTTGGGGCAAATCTAAGAGTGGAGAATAGAGTGATGGGGTGAGAGAGTGTAGCTAAGCAATTAGGAATAGCAAATGGATATGATATATTGCACTTCCTAGGTGGTTGAAGTAGCACAAAAATTGTTGTGCAAGTATTTCTATCAAGACAAAGTTAGAGAAATTTGTGTCATTTGTTGCTCATCTCTTTTCCCTAAGTAGATATAATATTTCCCAATTCTAATGTGCTACTACAACTTTGAATTTTTGCAAAACTTAGGGTTCCTTGATTACCTTGAGAAGTATCCCATTAAAACTTAACCATGTAACAAGGGGATTGGTTGGAAATTCAAGAAATTACGACAATTTTGAGAAGAATTGCTCATCTATAGCCAATATGACTCACATGTAAATATAGAAGACCTAATTTGCGCTTGTAATCAAGGGGCAATCTAGGAATTTGTGATGTTCATCATTTGTGGCAGCCTAAAGTTCATGCATGTGCATGTAGTGAAGGAAGTTTGGGGATTTAAGCCTTAGATATAAACTTGATTGTGTTGTGGTTTTTGGTATCTTAATCTCAATGTGTAGCCAATGAGGAATAGGTCTTGCATGGCATCATTGGAATACATGCATGTGCATCTTAATGATTCAAGTTGGCTGTAATATAACTTTGGCCAGTGGACAACATAACAAGTAAGATTTTAGATGTATAGGTGGGCTAATTTTCATGCAACAATAGTGGGGTAATTTGGGGTTTGATATTGTTGGTCATTTACGGTTGCATGCAAGTATTCTTGACTAAATTTGTGCCGCAAGTGCTTGTAATCCAAGGGCAATTTTGGGCCTGATGTGCTTGGTCATTGGAAACCTACATGCATGTATTTTTTACCCACAAATGTTGTTGGAGAATTGGTGAGATTATATTTGGCAACAAGGCATTGAATTTGAAGTCGTGTTTTCTTTCAATTTGTCAAATGCTGAAATTTCCAATGTTCTCCATCTAAAAGGTATCCATGTGTTGTGCAAAGTATGCAACGAAGAGGCAATTTTAGTCGAATGACAAAGATACCTTCTACAATAAGAGTAAAGTCCTAAAAAACTAAGAATTTCATGTACATTCTTATAGTGTGTCGCCGTGAACATACTAATTCAACCTTAAGAATATCCATGCATACACCACTAGTTGATACAGTGTGCTCCAAAATGTGAATCTGATGCAAGAAAATTTTTCTTTTCTTGTCATTGATAACTAATTGCTGCATTCTTAACTCATTAATCACTATAGCCAAGTGTCTCCAATGCTAGGCTTAACTCTTTAAGTAAACAATTATATCAACAAAGAATGTATCAATCAATGCTCTATGTGGCTTGAAAGTTCTATTGCTAGAGCATTCGTGAGTCCAAATGGTATATCCAAAAACTTATACAAACCAAAGGATGCGTGAAAAGATATCTTAGGCACATCCTTAAGCCTAATGTGAATTTGATGATAACTACTTTTTGAATCCATACCACTGAAAATACCAAACTCCTGCAATCTATTCCTAATATCATCGATCCTAGGAATTGAAAGTTAATTCTTGATTGTGATCTGATTCAATGCTTGATAGCCAATGCACATATGCCATGAGCCATCCTTTTTCTTGCACCATTCATTGATCCTACGAATTGAAAGTTAATTCTTGATTGTGATCTTATTCAATGCTTGATAGCCAATGTACATATGCCATGAGCCATCCTTTTTTTTGCACCAACAACATTGGAGAGCAATATGGAGATGAGTTGGGTTGCGTCAACCCCTTTTCTAATGGCTCATTAACTTGGATATAATCTCCTCTTGCTATAGTGGTTTATTTGAAGGGGTTCTTTTGGGGATTAAGTTTATGGCATGATCCTTATGCCTTTTAGGTGGTAGTTTCTTTGGTAGTAACTATGAGAAGTAATCATCATACTCTTTCAAAAATGTAAATGTGATCTTTGTCTAGCAAAAGTACCCAAATTTCCATTATCATCTTTATCTTTTGCATATAGTAAGTAAGCTTAAAGGTGTGTTTCTTTAACTTTGGAAATAGCAAAGTATATACAACGAGAACAGATTCACCTTTAAGTTTTACATCCAAAGTATATACTTTGTCTTTATGCTAAAGAGTAACCTCTTTGTCATGGGTATTGACCATTGCATGCACATGATGACACCAAGGTATACCAAGCAATGCATCATAACCATCCAAGGGTGCTATGAAAAAGTATATTGTTTACTTAACTTTGAATGTGTAACCACAGCTTCCTAACAGTGGATGTGACAAGCTCTATATGACCCCTATATGCCATACCAATCTCTTTTATAGAACCCATATCATCCTCCCTAATGCCTAACAAACAACAATGTATGTGGAGATGAAATTTGTACATGTGCTCGGATCAAAGAAAATCAAGTGAGCTGATCCCTCACTGTACCCCAAGCTCAACAAAGCTCTATTGTATCACCATTGGATTGATCATTAAGCACATTGGGAACCAAAAAATGGTTTTGGTCTTTTCTCCCTTTTAATCACCTTTATTTTAACATTATCGACTTGCTGCCTATTAGGATAGTCCTTTGCCATATGGCCCTCCTATTCACAAACAAAGCATTAATTTGTAGCCATTAATTCCCTTCATTGAACATCGTTTATCCATGTCTCCCCTTTTTATTTTTGCCTCTTACCAGCTTTAAATTTAGTTGTGCCCCTCTTCTCAACCTTAGAAGACTTCTTTTTAGGCTTCTCATCATCATTTCACAACAAAGCATCTGATGTATGCATCATTTCTATCAATTGAGACATGCTAGTTACTATTGTATTTATGTAAAAATCATGAATTTCTTTGGGTAGCCCACAAGAATATCTCTTTATTGCTCCACAAGGAGGATAGCATGATAGGAAGTAACAAGTAATGATGCCTTCCAAATCTTTTTATTATATTGCTCTAAATTCTTGCATAAGGCAATCAACCATAAGGAAGAAAACTTGCTTAGACTATACCCATGTTGACAATGCTCTACCTTGCATTAGAAGTGATATTCACCATTAGAATGCATTATCATTAAAAAATGTGGCTCCTTTACACACTTTGGATGAATCAATGAAGTTCCCTCCATGCATCAAACCGATGAATAAAAGGCAAAGCTTTCAATTTGTCTTGCACACCACCAAATACCTCAAACTTCACTGCTTGCCACCATTATTAAAGCCTTTTTCCTTTCCTTTTGGTGCCACATTGTCATAAACAAATGGTTGTAAGAAAGCTACATTGGCTACATTAACATCATAACTAGTATTAAATGAAGCATTCATTCCATGAGCCCCAAACACACCAGGGTTAGTAGATGTATTCCAAAACACACCCATTTGTGCACCGAGGACCATGCCAATATGAGGATAGATTGGATAATGTAGGCCATGAACTCTATGCATTGCTTGATGCACCTAACGTATCCTGATCCCCAACATTGGGATGCATACTTTGCTATCCAAAATTCATTGGATTGGTATTTCCAAGATTGTCATGCATCTGTAGCAATGCTTTCCCCATAAGCATTGGGTGCTTCTTGAGATTAAGCTATCTCATTGTTTGGAAACTCATACTATCCCAAAGATTTGGAAGATGATTTTTTCTTTTGACCCTTTCTTTTCTCCTTAGGAGAAAGCAAAAATACCACAAAATGAGGATTCTTTGTAAGTTGTGCAAAACTATCAATTATTGTCCTTGTTTATGCTTTGAATTGGGCATTGCAACTCTTATTGGTTACCATCATTTGGAGTCCTTGAAGGACTTGTTAGTAATCATGTTTGTCATGCCTTGTCATCCCATGCCTATGAGCCTTAGTCTAAGTCAGACAATGAATTTTGGAGTTGTGACACGTCTATCATGTGTTTTGAGGCTACTCATTTTAGAGTGGCTATCTAAGTGCATTTCTTTTGTTTATCAAGTCCCAGCGTGTTTTCCATGGGCAGTTTTTATGCATTTCCCAAGCTGTCCACACCTGCTGGACATTGTCCTTATCAGTTGGATTTCTTGGTGTCCATCTAGCATTTTCTAGGCATTTATTATGCCACGACTAGCATTAAATGTTGGCTGGCTAGCATTTATAGCATGTTCAAATTTTAATAGGCCAGTTTAGGGATTGTGGCTATTTATAGCCATTCCCTACTTGGCACTCATTCATATCATCATCTTCCTTCTTCCTTGGCAGGTGCACACTCTGACTCCATCATCTTCCTCTGTCTCTTATGCTGTCACCATCATGAGCCTAATCTAGTGCCCTCACTGACGTTGTGGGCTGCATGCAGGGATTGATCAGTCCATCATCATTGTATCAGCATTCTTCTTCACTCAATGAAGTATTCTTCCCTCATATTATGCTTCCTCTCTCTCTCTCTCTCTCTTCTTCTCTTTGTGTTTGTATTTCTTTTCTGTTGCACACTCTCACATGGTATCATCGCCTAAGTGAGGAAAAAATCTAGAGATTTCTTTCAAACGAGCAGGTTTTCATTGTGGAGAAGAAGCCTAGATTTCCAAAATGTAGATTTTAAGCTTGCATTTACTACGTTTATAGCCCGAACAAGTGGTCCACTACTCATTTTCAACCCTAGTAGTCAAGCAAAAATCTCTTGGACCATACGACAACTTTTTTGTATCAAGCGGCATCAACTTTTGCATTTTGCTCAAAACTCAAATTTGTGTTTTTACATATGTCCATTTCCTGGTGCAAGTGTTTGCATATTTTTGAAGGCGACAACTTCCTTAGCGTTGACGATAACTTTCTGCTCTAGGTAATAGTTTTTTGTATAGATGATAGCCTCCTGGTGGTAGGGATAGTTGTTTCTTTGTCAAACGCAGATTTTTGGGAGATTGGAGATTTGAAAATGCCTTATCCTATTGACTTAGAGGATGAGGTCTCTATTTCCTTCCTCTGAGATACAAATAGATTTTTGTGCTAGGTCACGTGATGAAGGGAGGTCTCCTAGCCTGTTTATACAAGATCCCTCTCCTCCCAGTTCTCTCCATGTTTCACAAAAGGCCCATTCTGCTAGGCTTCATATACCATTCATGGCACCCTTGATACAAGTGCCCATACTCCCTTCTTTTCCCAAAGAAGACCAGCTTGATGGTTCCAACTACTTGCTCTGGTTGTGTACATTGGAGTATATCCTCGATACCTTTGATCTTTGGGAGTTCATTACCCACCCTATTCCTCTTATAGTGGAGGATCCTACCATTGGATCATCGATGGATCATGCACACTTATGGGATCAGCTCAACTTTAGGGCCCGATCTTTCCTCTTTATGAGCTTACAAGAATTTGTCCTAGTGGATGTGCACAGGTTGTGGCAAGCAACAAAAGTGTGGATAAAGCTTGCTTCTTTGTACTATTAGAAGACATCTGCCCATCAAATTACTCTCGAGAAAAAATTATGGATGCTTGATGTTGATGATTCTCCTTCCATGAAGGATCATATTAATAGGTTGGAGAATATGAGGGATGAGATTGTGTCCCTAGGAAGAAAGATCTCTTCGAAGGATATGCCTATGATTCTTTTGACTTAGTTGCCATATCCCTAGTTTGATATCTTCTACACCAACCTTCTTACATCGAGGACCTATGCGAAGCTTCTATGGGAGGAGCTTGCCTCGCTTGTTTTGGAACATGACGAGCATGCCAAAGAGGTATCCAATGGATCTTCCTCCACCAAAGCTTTTGTTGCAAGTTCGAGAGGGGGAAGAGGAAGAAAGGGAAGTCAAAGGCTTAAATATTGGAGAGTTCCTCAGGCCCTTACTCTGACTCGGAGAAGCCTAAATGCCACATATTATGGGAAGGGGACACATTCAGAGGACAAATGTTGGAAAAAGTACCCTCACATTTGTATGTGAGTGAAAGATGGAGCTAAAACATTCGAGCCTTCTACCTCTTCTCCAGCAATTACCCATGAGTCAACATTCCTTCATATTGTTGACTTGGAGGAGCCTTCTTTAGTGGTTGCCTCATATTTGGAGAGGCCTTGGTTGGTTGATAATGGAGCTTCTAGTCATATGACTCCACAAGGTGTTTTGTTGCATGATCTATGCCCATCTAAGGATTCAGCTCACTATTGATGACATTGTTTCGATGCCTATTTGTGGGGTTGTACTTTGCTTTTATTTTGTGACTACACATCAAGCTCCCTTTCATAGGCCCTTTATGTTCGAGACTTAGGCTTTCCACTCCTCCTAGTTTATGGCCTTATTAGGCTTGGTACCTAGGTTGTCTTCACCGAGCAAGCCTTTTGTATTCAAGATTCTTTGGCAAGGGCTATTATCGTGATAGGTTCGCAGGAGAGCAGGCTTTATAGGCTCCATTTCCCTTTTCTTATGTACGTTCCTCCGAGGCAGTCATCTCTTGCTACCCTCGTTCCCACTTGTGCACCATCTTTTCCATAGGTTCCTTCCCATCCTCTCCTTTAGTGGTTCCCTCATATCCCCATCCCTTTTAGAGAGGGATGATCTTGGCGATGTAGCTATGGATTTCCTAGCCCCTAGTGTTTCAAAGGGGGCCTCCTAGGATCGTGAGGAGCTTCTTCATCAGACTCCATTGATGGACTTCATTGACATTGGCATTCCTCTTGTTACCCTTGGATCTGTTTCTGCATTGGCCTTTTGCCACATCCAGGATGTAAGAGGGAGTGTTAGCAGTCATGTTTGTCATGCCTTATTGTCTCCTGCCTATGAGCTTCAACCTAAGTCAGCAGATGAGGAGTTTTGGAGCACTGATAGGTCTATCATGTGTTTTGATGGGGGAGGCTACTCATTTTAGAGTGGCTATTTGGTAAATTTATTTTATTAATTGGGTTCCATTGTGTTTTCCATGGGTAGCTTTTGCATTTCTCAGGCTGTCCACACCTGTTGGACATTGTCCTTACCAGTGGCCTTCTTGGTGGCCATCTGTATTTTCTAGGCATTTATTATGCCACTACAAGCATTATATATTGGTTGGCCAACATTTATGGCATTTTTAGATTCCAACATGTCAATTTGGGGGTTTTGTGGCTATTTATATCCATTCCCCACTTGGTAGTCATTCATATCATCATCTTCCTTCTTCCCTAGAAGCAGGTGCACACTTTGACTCCGTCATCTTCCTTTGTCTCTTGTGGTGTTGTCATCATCAACGCTCCTAGTGCCCTCGTCACTGATGCTGTGGGCTACGTGCAAGGATAGATTAGTCCATCATCATTGTATCAGCATTCTTCTTCAGTCAATGTAGTATTCTTCCCTCATCTTTTGCTTCCTCTCTCTCTCTCTCTCTCTCTCTCTCTCTCTCTCTCTCTCTCTCTTTCTACTTCTCTCTATGTTCATGTTTCTCTTCTGTTGTGCACTGTGACAAGACTTTCCTCTTGTTCAAATCCAACATTCTGACAATGCTACTAATGCTATGTCCCATACAAAGATCGATAGGCATTGCATTTCTTCCAATGCTTTGTGATCATTTACACTACGATGTATCACCATTTCTTAAACTTGTGAGTAGTTTGACAACAACTTCTTAATTCCTTCCATCTCTTTTTCTTATTTCTTCTCTACTTTGTGCTTTAATTGTAAAGTCCAAGAGTCTATTAAGGGTGTTTAGCCCTTGGTCTTTTAGGGAGTGCATCTTGTGTGTGGATGGCTTCTTCAATCATCCTTGTTACATCAAAATTCATTGCTACCTCAAAACCTTTCAAGAACTCAAAAATAATATTGGGGAACCTCTCCATAATCACTTTCTATTGCCATCTTGCTAGTTTCTCCTTGGTTTAACTCTTTATTTGCTAGCTTGATTAAGTCGTCTATCAATTGTGTGATGAGGATATCCTCAAATTCTTGGTTGTCTAGTTCTCACTTAAAACTAGGATATCTACATGCCATTATGGTTTTTTCTTGGTTCTGGGATAATCCCATTGATTAATTAATATAACTATCTAATGCATAATTTAATTAAAATTACTAACCTACTTGAACAATCGAACTAATATTATGGTTTTTTCTTTCTTTCTTTATTTTTTTACTCATACATGTATTGAATAGGTATCTACATGCATACCAAGGCAATGGCCAAGTACATTGCATTCTCTTTCCCTTAGAAAAATCAAGATATCCTCATTTGGAGAAGACTAGGGTATGCACTTTTTAATCAAAATTTGTGCATTATGACCCCTCTTTTATTTTTGCTCTAATACCATGTGTGGATAATGTCATTCTAATGCTATCCACTCAATGCATCGAGCAATTTTAATGATGTAATTATGGTCCTTCAGTCTTACCCCTTTCTAGCATCGAGGTCTCTCCAATGCATATACATCATGCACGCCAAGTATTTCTTATCTCATCTTAGACAAGAAATATTTAATGTTAATATGACTAGAGCCCCCATTTGGCCCAATGCCATTGCAGAAGGGAATCTTCTTCATGACCTTTAACCTTATCATCTAGGTGGTGATCTCACACTCGAAATAATAATAACCGACCAGGTGATAAAGTTAAACTTGGCAAAGACTTAGGGAGGGAGTACAATACCAGTCTCACTTCTTTGTATATGTTTCAATTCCTCTTAATCATATCACATCCGTGAACTCTTCAACCATATCCACAACCAACCATACTGAGGCACAAGCATGTCTACTATGTAGTAACTCCATTTTAACAACCAACTTTCAATCACAACATTTCAACTTGATACAATTGTTCCATGATATGTATCTTTGATAACAACACATCTATGCATGCACAAGATACCACATATTATTCATATATTTGATGACAACACATCCTTGCACACAAAATATACTCTCTCTCTCTCTCTTGGCTTACCCAAATATGGATTTTGAGAAGGAGATTATTATTTTATAAATGAAGATATAATTTACTATTGTACATATGACAAGAGGAGGCTTGGGGCCTTGTGGGGGGGGGGCACCTACCAAGCTAGCACCACTAGGAGACAAGGTAGCATGTATGAAAGAGGGAATCATCGATAGGAAATAGTGGCCTATTCAAGTGGGCACATGCTTTCCCTCCTCCCCCCCCCCCCCCCAAACCCACTCTTCCCTTTTTCCCAAAATTAAAGGCAACTCTTTTATATTTTTTCTCTTTCTAATCATTTAATATTATTAATTTTATGGTACTAACCCTACTGACTTATATTACTTATGCTAACCTATTAACCTTTTTACTAACTAAACTAACTAATCACTAACTAATTAATATAGCTAATTCTTAATTTAACTAAAATTTTTGACATGTCTGACGAATTGAACAAATATTGTTATTATGTTTAAGAAATTTTAATGCATATTTGGCTGAACATGGGATAAAACACCAGTATCATATACACCACAAAAAATTGGTGTAGCTGAGAGAAAAAGAAAATCACTCATAGAGATGGCATGATACATGATTAAGAGTCAAGCTTTGTCACGTTATTTTTGGCTTGAGGTTTTTTTTTTCTGCACCCTATATAATTAACAATTGTCCCACTAAGACTTAGTAGTCTGTTACTCCATATGAGACTTAGAATGGAAAAGACACAGCTTTTTGATATAGATAAGACTCCTCCAAAGGAGTTATCTCCTCTTCTAATGCATCACTGGAACATGCTTTGTTGTATTGGACTACAATTGTTTTAATGCCATTGGGGATTGGAATGAAACTAGGTTATTTTTAACTACATCCTAAGAGCAACTACTTTTTGACTAGATGATTCATCATTTGACAAAGCATCTAGGAATGCCACATAATAAGGAATATCAAGTTATCTTTGTTTTTGAGATTTTGACGCTCTTTTGCACAAGGCATCATCATCATTATTTCTTGAAACCTATGAGTCTCAGTTTGGGTTAGACAAGGACAGTAGGAGCTCTAACATTATCTTTATCTATCATTTTATGTTCTTTAGACACTTTAGATGGAGGGCACATTATTGTATTTCTGTTTGGGCGTTGTTGGCTGTCTTGGGCACCCACATTATTGGTGATGCCACGTTATTACTAGTTGTGGCCCTAGTTTGCCTACATTGGCACATAGAACTATATGTTGAGGCTGACTTTTGCAGCCTTGTACCTTTTAGCCCACCATTGCTGTTAGATTTTTTCTTCTCTCACTTGGGCTTTGTTTTTGTCTCCTCTTTGTATTCAGTTTCCTTTCCATTGTGCACTCTCATAAATTTGCATTAATCAAACATGGCCAGTGGCAATTGATCCCACTACCAAACTATCTAAGGATCCCTATGGGTAGCCCTTCGATGAGCACACATGTAGATTTGTTGTAGGGAAATTACTTTGGTTGATTCATACTAGTCCAAATTTAGCTTACTTGGTATCATTGCTTAGTTAGTATTTCAATGTGCCTAAAATATCACATTAGATAGCTTGTTTGTGTGTATTGAGATATGTTTGATGTACCGATTTCTATGGATTAACTTATGGTCATGGTTTGGATTCAACTTGAAGATGGACGAAGACATTTGCATTGGAGTACTTCTCAAAAGTCTTCCACCTAAGTATGATAATGTGTCTACCACATTAATCAACATGCCAAAGCCGAAGCTTGTGGATATCAAAGCTTCTATCCTTGAAGAAGAAAAGAAGATCAAGAGTAAAGGAGAAGCAAGCACCCCAAGAGGAGACCAACAACTCCTTTATGTGAAGGACAAAGGGAAGAAGGGCATAGTTTGTGATTTTTGTAAAAGAACTGGGCATATTGAGAAGTTTTTTCACTAGGAAAATATCTCAAAGAGCATATCTAGCAAGAATCAGAAGAAGATGAAGACAACAATCAAAAAGAAGAAGAAGAAGACACCCAAGAACAAAAGGATAGGACTCAACAATCCCTCCTTTGTAGCTTATTTTCTGATAGATTTTTTTAGGTCTTAAATGTGTACTTGCCTAATGTTCTTACCATAAGCTCTTGTACTCCTCATGTAACCTTTGCACACTACAACCTCTACACACTTAGTGAGGGCGTGTGTTGTGATCATTATTGTGTCAAACATCAACCACCACCTCACACTAACCACCTCACATTGTCTCTAGCACACATGTCACTCATCCTGACCTCATCATCATCTCAATTGTGCTAGCACCCCACGCACTCCATGAACACATACCCCACTTGGACACTACACACAAACATGCACACACATGCAAACACAAGCATGCATGCAACCATTCTTTATTCACACGCATGAACCCATATGTTTGCTTAGTAGGACATAGCACACACTTTTAGCTATGATTGGTGTTCCACTACCATATCATGTGCACACTACATCCACATTCTTGACATACACATATGCTAGTCTAATCACATGACACTATTGCCACACAAGTCACCCTCACTATAGGATGTGTCATATGCCAATGGTATGTGCATATAGGCATAATGCATTGGAAGTCACAACACTCGCCCGTTCACACATGTAACACTCACACAAATGCCACACCCCACCTTGTCACACACATCACACACACACACACACACACACAATCTCACTTCACATCATTGCACACACAATTGATACATTCACTTGCATAATCATGTACTCCCTAGGCATGCATCCACAGAGACTAGACTAGGTATCACTAATATACCTTGAGGCTTAATTGCTCACCCTTCGGAGCCTTAGGCAAAATTTCATATCACCATCATAGGATGATTGTTTCACAACAAACAACCTATCCACCCCTCATTATTAGGGCACATATGGTGATTAGTATAGTGGAATCAATTGAATTTGAGTGAGAAATCTAGGTGTAAGATGTGCGCCACTTAGGACATAGTGAAACCCTTTGCTTGAAGGGTATGACCCTTGCTTTTAGAAACTCATTGCCTCAAAGGCACAAGAATCTTCAACCTAAGCGTCCATCACATTGGAGCCCAAACTACACCTTTAGCATTCCAACCCATGTTGGTGTCTTGTGATAATAGCAAAACCCTCAACATATTGCTTAGAGTTCTCTTATAGGATGGAAACAATACTCACATTATAAGATCTCCTTGCACAAAGATCCTAGTAGTGCAAGTATATGCTATGTCCTAATCATTAGAGCATGCTTGAATGTACCATCTTATCCCATCGTGTTGTTCATCTAGGCAAGGACGCTCTCAGAGGTAACCTAGAGCTCACCACACTTCCCATGCCTAGTGGCAAATGCACTCCACCTTGGAGTTACTACCTAAGTCCAATTCGTGTAAAGGCTACTTTAGCTTAAGGTTGCCTTTTTGAAAAAAAGCTTCTTGCCTTCAATAGGGCTCAAGAAAGTGGGCTCTCCATGAGTTATTTAATTGCTCCTATGCAACACCACTGAAGAGTCATATGCTCCTATCTAAGAAGTGAGTGCATTACAAATTATATTAAGAGGATTTACCTACCTTATCTCTAGGTCAAAGATTGGGGTAATACAAAAGATGCTAATGGTGTAAGAGATACTGCAAACAATTGTAAGATTGAAGAAGACAACATTTTATGCTTCTATTTCTCCAACATGAGATGAAGAAATTGAAGATGGGGCTACAATTGTTACTGCAATCTCTCAAGCCCTGTAGAAGATTTGTGTTCTTAATGATGATTATGATGACAATGCCTCTAATGATTCTTGTATTAAGTATTATGTTATTGTTGATAGTGATGATGATGATTACTATGATGAAAGAGATGATGGTTGTGGTGTCAAATTGTAGATAACTTATAGGTGCAATTTGTAGATGCACAATCTGGGAGCATGGCAATTAAGCAAGTAGGTAACAAGGAATCTAGCAATTGATAAAGATGATGAAGATCAAGAAGATGATTATGTTGATTATTAACCAGATATTATTTATTGAAGAACTACCCAAGTTGATCACATGGATAGTAGGGTAGCATGCAGCATGGATAGTTGACAATAGCATGGAGAAATAGGGTGTAGCTAGTTTTGATGATGCTAAGGATCATGATGGTGATTTTTTTGGTGAAAGGGTTAATATTACTACTAGTTTTGATGTAGAAGATGATGATGATGATTCATAGGCAGATAGCATGAGCACAATAGCTTGTTTGATGGCAGCATGGATAGCATGGGACAACAACATGTACAATAGGTACAATAGATGTTGATGATGTTATTGATGCTTCCCTTGCTACTTCTCTTGTTGTAAGTGTTCCTAAAGATGACAATCATTTGTGCTGAGATGAAGAAGATCAAGACTTCAAGGTAGATGACATGGACAATAGGCTCTCGATGATGAAAAAAATGATGATAACAAGGCTATCCAAAAAAGCATATAGTTGCTCCTTCTATTTCTTCACACTTTTCTTCTCTCTTTTTTTTGCAATTTTTCTTTCTTTAGAGAAGAAAAAAGTTCAAATAACCTATAGCACACACACTCTCTCTACCTCTCTCTTATCCCTCAAGGTCTAATGCTTAGGTTTCCATGGCAAAAGCATCAAATAGTATTGTACTCTCTATGAAATTCATAACATGAATAATATGTTTTAATCACCAAACCTAATACTATGACCTACTTACTTTCCATGTTTCAAACTACGCATGCAAGTATCCTATCCTATTTCATGGTTTTGATACACATGAGTGGCTTCATCATCAATGCATCTATTGTCTTGAAAAAGGAACCAAAAAGTCATGCTCTACGAGCCTCACTTTGAGACCATTAGACACACTCTTATTAATTCAGGAGTTTTGAGGTATGCAATCTATGACTAACTCTCACCTAGCCTACTCATAGGATGGATCCATCTAAAATGGGAGAACTTTCTTATCTATACCTACAACCTTCCTTGTATTCCATGTATTGGTTTTCCTTGTTCTTGATCTGAGTGCCTACTCCTTCACCTTTGATCTCACTTCCTTATAGCTACAATGGAAAGGAGATACCCACAATGAGCTCAAAGAGAAGAAGATGAGGAGATGGTTTCTTATTTCACATCTCTCACCTCTTGCACTCTTGACTCATGTGCTCTTCCTAACAAAGGCATTCATCGGACAAGATAGAAAAGAGAAGATAGTATGCAAAGAGCTTCACACTCCACATCTCTCACTCTCTCACAAGCTCTCTCAACTTTGTCTCCTTCACTCTTACTTAAAAGTCAACAATTGTAAGAAATCAAGGAGACAAAGTTTGCACACACATGAATAGCCTTTTCCATTCTTTTTATACATGAAGTTTAGGGTTAGGGTTTTTCCATGTCCCTTGAGCATCCTTCCTTTGTATTCTTTCTTAACTGCTCATGGCTCCTATTTTATGCTTTAGGCCTTAGTCTTGATCAAAAATTTGGGTAAGACAAGTTGCAACTTCAAAGTGGTAACTAGTTGTTACAATTTATACAAATAGGAGCTTAGATCTCAACGAAACAATAGCATAAATTTTTCCCATAGTGGATCTCTATTTCCTATATAGTGAATCTTGTTTTCCCATAGTTGATCTTTATTTCTCATAGTGGATCTTGTTTCCCATAGTGGATGTAAAAGTCCTTACCAAAGATGTAAAGTTTCAAGCCTTAACTTGACTAGCCTGCCAAAGAGCTAGTCTCTTGGGCCATGTCATCATGTAGGGGGGGCAAAAGCCAACAAGGGTAGAGACCTATCATTTGAGAGGGGGGGTGTTGAGAATTGCAAACGATACTTGCCCATAGACGTCAGCCCTGAAGAGGCTAGAAGATAGACAAATGATGTATGCTCTAGGAAGAGATGTTCAGAATCCCATATGCACAGTGAGAAGAATGGTACTATCAAAAAAAGCTATAAAGGCATGTACTTGGTTAACACTCATAATAAGGTAATGGAACTATCAATTTGAGTCACTATCAGTTTCATTGTCCATCTTATACAAGATTGTGTTTATGAGTCCAAGCTAATCTATCTTGGAACCTAATTCACTTGTGTAATAGTTAGTCTATTTAAGTCTATGTCATTATGAGTTGTACATTTATCTTCCATCCTCCATAGCTTCTGCCATGCTCTAGATCCAGTGTTTATCAACATGTAGTAGGGTTTTGGAAAGCTTTTGTGATTACTACATAAATTGATTGGTTGGTCCAGAGGGTCCTCTGTTCTGATTCTGATTAAGACCTCTTATTGAGATCGAAGGTTGTCGGTTCCAGTTGGTAGGGTTCCACTATTGTTGTTGAGTTGCCATTGGGGGAATTGTTTGAGGCCACTGCTATTGTGGTTAAACTATCATTTGAGGTGCTGTCATTTGCGGCCACTATGGATACGGTGCACTGTATTGTGCCCTCGAGATTGTGCCACTATTTACATATGAGGGTAGGGGAAGGGAACTGCCAGTGGGACTACATTTGGTGGATATGCCATTCCTGGCATGGGAGGAGATAGGACTCTCTTTTTGAGGTCATCGATAGCCTTGCTTTAACTTCATCATACACTCTTGCACCTTCTGTTGTAGCTTACAAATTGACTAGTCTTCTCAAACTTGTGAACTTCTCATTGTAGGCCTCTAAGGAAAACTCCCTTTTGGATGCCTTCATCCACATGCAGTCCATCTCTTCAGTATGGATTTCATTCGCAAGTGTTAAGCTCAGCACAAGATAACGTTCACCTCAGAACAAGAAAAATACAAAAAATTAGGAAAAATGGAAAAGTGCAAGTCAAGAGGTGAAAGTGGCAGCCCAAAAGGAAATCGGACCTGGAAGAGATCAAAAGTGCATGCATAGCCACAAGAAGTCCAAGGATCAGCCCAAAAAGTGCTAAAAAAGAGACGGCACACCTTTGAATGTAAAGGTGCAGCCAAAATGCTTGTAAAAGAGTGCTAGGCTCCCTCCTATGCAAATTGTAAGGGTAAATGGGAGGTAGAAAGGAAGCTAGGAAGATAGGAGGACAATAGGAAAGCGAAATACTGAATTTTTAATTGATTTTTATTATTTTTGAGGTTTGAATGATTGATTTTTCATGGATTTAGAGTGATGTATGGTTGTTAATGAAAGTGTTTGAGAGTGTTTTGCATGATATTGATTATGTTTTGGAAGTTCATGATGATTTTTAGTGGAAATATGAAGCTCAGTGAGATTTTGATTGGTTTTGATACCTTCTGTATAGCTTCTGTTTTATGATGCTTTTCTTTTGTATGAAGCATGGATTGATGATTGATGAAGGTTGAAATATTTTGGAAGTTTATTGAATAGTTTTTGATAGTTTGGAATGGTTTTAGTATGAGTTATGAGGATCTAATGTTCTCTGGTGACCTTTCGTAACCCTGTGTAAACCTTTTGTAGAGCCTCTGTATCTACTCTGTCTCTGTCCTGTATCTACTCTGTTCCTGTTCTGTACTATTCTGTAGATCTTCTGTAAATGTTCTATAGAATGTATGTGTGACTTTGGGAAAGTTTTCTAACTTTTGGAAAGGATGAATCTGAGTTCAAAAGAGCTAAAACAAATGGAAGAAGTAGTTGCTGAAGACTGAAGAGAAGACTAAAGTGACAATGATAGTAGTGAGCTATAAAGAGACACTGTAGTGGCTCTGGTGCCTCTTCATATCAGACATACCTCTTGGGAGGTACAACCACGACCTAAGAAGGATTATTGAGAGTCATTATTAGAGTATTGTAGTGAGGAGATGATGTCCTATTGAGAGAGAGAGAGAGAGAGAGAGAGAGAGAGAGAGAGAGAGAGAGAGAGAGAGAGAGAGAGAGAGAGCCAATTCTATCAAAACAGTGTAACTGTATATGAGAGATTGAGAGAGAGAACTATGAAGACATTGAAGATGAATACTATGTGCTTGATTTCCATTCAAAAATGGTGTATTCTTTTATATTCCTTGTTCTATTGAAGGATTCTATGAAGATGTTGAAGATTATGGTTGATTCTATCAAATCCGTGGGAGATATCTACTATGATGCTGTGTGAAGATTTGCTGTTTTCTTTGTTTTGGTCATCAAAATAATGAAATAAAAGCTTGTTGATGTTACAAGATAGATTTTCTTGCAGTAGAATCCCCTTTTCCTTGGTGTTACTCTTGGGGCTCAATGTTTTGGTGCACAACTGTGGGGAAACTTGCCATCAACAAGCATCAGAAGAGGCTGAAAATGAAGGAAATGGTATTGCCAAGAAGAGAAGAGTTCAATGGATGTTTGCAAAGTTCCTTTTTCCATTGAAGAGTTGAAGATTCTTATTGCCAAAGCCACTTTCCACAAGAAGTTCATCCCACAATGGCAAAAACATATTACCATCATGATGCATACTTTATGTGGTGGACTATTTCCTCTTCCTGTTGAGGCAACAGAGACATGCATATTAGTGGCAAATTGTTTGGGAACAAACTGAAGAGCAGAAGCAGAGAGAATGACTATCCATGGAATATTTGGTATTCATTGAGAAGTTTCTAGACATCATTAAGTGGGAGATCGTGAAGAAGCTTCAGGAGTCGTGGTCTGTGGAGGTTCACGAAAACAAAAAGGAAAAGAGTTGGGATTTGTTTGTGGATGCTCAACAACAAGATACGTGGGATGCTTGGTGCACTAACAATCTTCTATTTGTCCAATTAGCAACCCACTGGAAGTTGGTAGATGAAGTGTTTTTCACTACATTATTGAAGCCCTTAGAAGCTAGCATTATTATAATGACACAACAACGATCCTAAGAAGAATGAGTTTTGATACTTTTAGAATGGAATATCTCCCCCTCTGTAGTGGTTTGAAAGCCGAATTCAGAGATTTTGAAAAGAAGGAAGTAGAGGAGATGTTGGCCAGAGAATCCCCCAGAGACTGAAGCCCTCTATGATACTATCCTGTTGAGTACAGACTAACTGGTTGAAGCCAAGTCCCTGATGAATGACACAATCAAGAGGCAAGCGCTAGAACGAGTCCAGAGGTACGTGAGAAGAGAGAACACAAAAATCAAGGCTAAGAACGAGCTTGTAGCAGCAGAAGCCTCCTTTGATGCCCTCAAAGCACTCTTTGCAGAAGTCTCGATGGCGACTCAAGGTCCCCTTCCTAGTCAGATTCGTCTTGGAAATATTGATCAAGCCAGCAAATGTAGTCCCATTGCTAGTTTTTAAGGGAGAGCACAATGAAGATCCTGATCTTCATGTAGCAAAATTTATGGTAGTATGTGTGGCTAACAGTGTTAGAACCCCTGAGCATTGGTTAGCGATATTCCTTGCCACTTTCAAGGGTGCGACGTTTCAGTGGTATGAGAGACAAGCAGTAGGAACGTTTGGCACTTGGGACGGATCTGAAGTTGGCCTTCCTCACTTAATTGAGACGTGAAGGTTTTTGAAGAGCGGATGTGAGAGGAGTTCATGAACCTAAGTCAGTCATCTGGAGAAAGAGTAGAAGCTTATGTCTCGTGAATGGAATCCATCCTGAAGAGATAGACTAACCATCATTTGGACGAAGGTATCCAGAAAGGAGTGTTTCTCAGAGGCCTACAACCAAAATTTTGCAAGTTTGTGGAATTCATAAGACCAGTCAATCTGCAAGCTACAGTGGAAGGTGCAAGATTGTATGACGAAGTTGAAGCAATATTGTCAATGATTCCAGGAAGAGAAGTCTTACCTTCTCCCATGCCAGGAATGGTATACCCACCAAATGCAGTTCTAGGGACAATTCCCTACCCCTATCCCCAGATGCAAACAGTGCCGCAGTATAATGCACCTAATCCACTGTGGTCACCACAGACGATAGTGTCTCAAATGATGGTTCAACCACAACAACAATGGCCTCAAAGAGTTCCTCTAATGGCGACTCAACAACAGTGGAACCCTACCAACTAGAGTCAACAATCCCAAGTCTCAGCAGGAGCTTTGAATCAGAACCAGAACAGAGGACCCTCTGGATCAACCCAACCAGTGTATGTAGTAATTATAGAAGCTTCCCAAAACCCTACTACGAGTACTTCAAGAGGTGAAAATCTGAAGGACAACTTATCCAACTCAGTTGCAAGCATCAAGAAAGAGCTTATGTATGTGATTATAGAGTAGCTACAGACGCTGAAGGTGAATACCGCCAATATATCCACTCCTACAAGAGCTGGGAGAGATGTGATGCACTCTAATATATGGTGTGGAAAGTGCCATCAAGCGAGACATTTAGCCACTGAATGTACCCAAAAACCAACCATTCCTGGAGCCTTCTGCTCCTATTGTTTGCAGAAGAACCATAGAAAGGATATTTGCTCTCTGAAAGAGATGCATGAACAAAGACAGAAAGTTGAAAATGCAAGATTCAACTTGCTAGAATCCAAAATGACAACACACGATATTGGACCAAAGCCTAGGGAGTTTGGTTCTAATTTCGGTCCAAGGAGGTTTCCCTCTCAAAGTTACAGAGGATGACAGTTTGGCGGTGGGCAGAGATTAGAGGTGGAATGTTATAGGTGTGGAGAAAAGGGTCATATCTCCCCAAATTGTCCAAACCCTAGACGATTTGTGGATTACAAGCCCTTATGTAGCCGATGCAAAGGTGAAGGCCACACTGCAAAGGACTATCCAAGTTTAGCTCCTGTAAAGGCTAATGCCACTGATAGCCAACAGAAGGTACAAGAGCCTGCCTCCAATTTGGTAGAGTTGGAAGTTGCCGCTATTACGTGTGCCAAGAAGAAGGAACTAGTTGTTCAGAATGAAAATAACTCTCTTGCCAAGACTGTGAAGTTCAACATGTCAAGAGAGGAACAGAGCAATACAGGATAGAACACTGCAGTACAGAGCACTGTAGTGCCACAGAGAGTCAGAGAGACAGTCCTAGAAATAGGACAAGAAGTCCAAGAGATGGATGATGTAGAAGCACCTTCAAAAATAGAAGAAGTGCCGATGCTACAGTTGTTAGAAGAAAAAGAAAAGATGAAAATGGGTGTAGCCCCATTCCCCAGCAGGCTGGAAAAGCTCATGGATCCTATCAAAGAATATAACTTGGTAAAAGACCTACACACTTTTAAACCTAGCTTAACATTTTGGCAGTTGTTGATGCTGTCTCCCAGTTGCCAAAAGAAATTCAAAAACATCTTGACAAGAAGATGTGGACTAAGGATAGCTCCTTCAATAACGACCAAGACTAATAAGTCCCCGGAGCCTGTAAAGGAAGTAGATGTGGCTAACGCCTTCCTAGACCCTGGAACCCCAGATATTAGTGTATGGATAGAAGGATGCTTTATTTTAAATACATTGATTGATGGAGGCTCATCAGTAAACATAATGACGAATGTGACAATGAAGAACTTAGGGTTGCAAGGAATTCAACCTACACCGTGGTTTATTAGATTGGTATATTAAAGTAGAATTAAATCGTTGGGCATCCTCCCATATGTAAAAACAACCCTTGTAGGAAGAGACTATTGGCTGACATATTTGGTGGTCAAACCAAATTCTTATGGGACGTCATACCCTCTGTTGTTGGGAAGACCTTGGCTTTTTAAAGCAAGAGCCAGGATGGATTGGTTCAAAGGAATCCTAAACCTAGGCGGAGGACCAAACAAAGTGGTGTTGAAGTTGTATGGATCGCAAAAAGGCAATGGATCCACATCCATCGAAGCCATAACTGACTCCTCCAACGAGGTAATAGATGGTACATTAGGAGACGAAGAGGCTGTTAAGCAAATCTTTCCCAAGAAAAGAGAGGCACAGTCCCTAACACTGGGCACTGTAAGCCAATTGCCAAAGGAAGCAAAGTCCTTGTCCATGGGAGAATACCTCTTGCCTCAACTAGAATTAACTTTTGAAATCACCTCTGACAGTGAAATAGAAGCATGGATGTACTATTATCCTTGTTACATGGTAGTAACAGAGACAGTCACAGAGATAGTAACAGAGACAATCATCACAGAGCCAGAGACAGAAGCAGAAGCAGAAGCAGACGCAGAGGCAGAAGATATGTTCTTCTCCTACAGAGCCTCCACAGGAGCAGAAGCAGACGTAGAGGCAGAAGATTTGTTCTTCTCCTATAGAGCCTCTACAAAAGCAAAGATAGAGCCTCCAGAGGAAGAGAATAAAAATGATGAGGAAGAAAACAAAGCAGGCTATGAAAGTGCAGTTGAATAATTTCCTTTGATAGTGGATGATCTTGTTGATATCCTTATAGAGAACTCAGAGGCCGAATATCTCAGGGCGTTAGATGGAATGGCCATGGTTTCATTCGGGTTGACCAATGGACCACAAAGTATGTAGAGTCTATATAAGCAATGGATTCAAGGCATAATAATTAAGTTCACTAGTCGCTCTTATCGCCCTGACTGTTCAGTTCAGAGAAAAAACAATGATGATGCCCCCTACCAATAGAAGCCAAAGCCATCAAAGCCTTGGCTCTTAGAAGGTCCGTGCTATGTGACATTCCTAGACGCATCCTTTGAAGATGAATCCCTAAGTCCAGAAGAAGTTACCACTCATACAGAAGCAAACAAAGCTCCGATACCCTTCTAGCAACCTCAACAGATGAGTGAGTCATCTATTCGGAAGGAGGACACTGGTTCTAGTGGAACATTAGACGAGGACACTACTCTCTTGAAAGAGTCATACATTTATCCGTGGGACATTTATCCGCGAAGTGGAAGGTGAAAAATAAGTGACGTTCCTGGAAACTGACGGTACTGAATGTCACCTGAAAGTGGATCTCAATCTTCCAGAAGAAGAACTAGTGGTCTTGCGAGACCTACTCAAAGAGAACTTAGATGTGTTTGCTTGGTCGTATAAAGAACCAAAGGGGATTGATCCCATAGTATGCCAACATCACATTGACCTAGAGCCTGATGCCAAACCTGTAAGGTAAAGACAAAGGCGTATGAATCCTAATTATTCTGCTTTGGTGAAGGCTGAATTATTGAAACTTCTTGAAGCCGAGTTCATTTATCCCGTGGCTAACATTAAATGGGTTTTACCCATTGTGGTAGTACCTAAGAAGAACAGGAAACTTCGAATATGTGTGGACTTTCAAAAGCTCAATTCGAAGATGAAGAAGGATCATTTTCCTATCCCTTTTACAGACCAATTGTTGGACACAGTGGTAGGCCATGAACTGTATTCCCTCTTAGATGGATTCATCGGATATAACCAAGTCCAAATCGCAGAAGAGGACCAATCCAAAACAACCTTCACCATAGAATGGGGGACCTATGCCTATAGAGTGATGCCATTTGGGCTCTGTAATGCTTCTGCCACCTTCCAACAAGTAATGATGACTGCCTTCCAGAATCATTTGCATGATTTCATTGACGTATATCTTGATGACTTTTGTGTCTATAGTTTGATTCGAGAGCATTGGGGACACCTAGAGCAATGTTTTGACAGAGGCCGAGAGTATGGGATTTCTCTCAACCCCGACAAATGTGTCTTTGGCATCTCGTCATGAGTTCTTCTAGGCCATATTGTCTCTGCACAAGGGATTGCAATAGACCCGACGAAGATTGAGAAGATTGCCACCTTGGTAGCACCAACAAACCTCAAGCAATTGAGAGGATTTCTTGGCCATGTGGGCTACTACTATAGAAGATTTATTGCACATTTTGCAACCAAGGCGGCCCCTCTGCACAAGCTCCTAAGGAAGGATGATGATTTCCTTTGGATTGACGACTGTGAAGAAGCCTTTAATACCCTAAAACAGAGCCTTATCCAAGCACCTATCTTACAGCCTCCTGATTGGACGAAGAAGTTTCATGTGCACACAATGCATCAGTTGAAGGGCTAGGTGCTGTCCTATGTCAAAAGGGCCCCTCTAAATTAGATCAATCAATATATTATGCAAGTCGAAAGGTCACTGATAGGGAACAAAAGTACACAGTGATAGAGCTTGAGTGCTTGGCAATGGTGTTTGCATTGGAGAAGTTTCGATACTATCTATTGTCAAGGCATTTTAAGTTCTATGTGGATCATGAAGCCCTGTCCTTCCTGATGAACAAAGCAGATGTTAAAGGATGACTAATGAGATGGTTGCTCCTATTCTAGGAGTTTGATTTTGAATTGGTCACTAAGCCTGGCCATTCCCATGTTCTAGCCGATCATTTATCACGGATCCCTCAAGCCACAGAAGAGGAACAGGATGACTTGGACCTTCCTCTGATGCTTCCTTGTTTCTAGTTGAAACAATTACTCCCTAGTATGCATACATAGCCAACCTCCTGGCAACCCAATAGTATCCTCTTGGCATCTCAAGCCATGAGAAGAAGAAGCTTTTGCTAGAATTAGCCCCGTACACCTTGCTAGGCGGTGCATTGTACAAGAGAGGCAAAGATGAAGTGTTATGAAGATGTGTTGCAGGGGATGAAATCGGCATAGTATTGAAAGCATGCCATGACAAACTATGTGGTGGACACTTTGCAGGAGAAGTGATAGCTAGGAAGGCTCTGTTAACAGGATACTGGTGGTCGACCCTCCACAAAGATGCATATGACTACTGTAAGAGATGTGATGCTTGTCAACTAATGGGGAAACCCACCAAAACAAGTGCTATGCCACTGCAACCCATTCTTCCCCTAAAGCCGTTCGAGAAGTGGGGGATTGATTTTGTGGATCCCATTGATCCACCCACTAGAAGGAAACAGAACAGATACATCTTAGTATGCACGGATTATGTCACAAAGTGGTGTGAAGCTAAAGCCCTGAAGCGGAACGATGGTAACTGCATAGCTCTGTTTATGTACGAAAATATTATCACACATTTTGGCAGTCCCCTAGAGCTGGTAAGTGACAGAGGTACTCATTTCCTTAACAAAATCATGGAGGAGCTGACGGAGCTGTATAAAATCCATCATCGCAAGTCCACTCCCTATTATTCCAGAGCCAATGGCCAAGTTGAAGTCACCAATCGCATCCTTTGCTTGATCCTGACAAGAATGATTACCGCACATCGTCGCAACTGGGATGATCAACTTATAGAGGCCCTGTGGGCATACAGGACCTCCCATAAGGCAGCTACATGACAGATCCCTTTCCAGCTAGTGTATGGTATAGAAGCCGTCTTCCCTATTGAGCTGGAACTACTCTCTTTGCTAGTGGTAGTTAAAAAAAGCTTAGGAGATGACGCGTCACTGCAACGCCATCTCCTACACTTGGAATGCATGGACGAGATACGGCGGATGGCCCTACAGTGTATGGAAACCACTCAAGCGCGATGCAAGGCCTATCATGACAGTTTCATCAAGCACAAGGAGTTCAAAGAAGGTGATCTTGTCCTGGCCTATGATTCAAGCTTTGGCAAGTTTCTTGGCAAGCTTCAACAACGGTGGATGGGCCCATACAAGATACTTGCTGTCAATCCTAATGGCTCTATTCAAGTATAGACCGTTGATGCCTCTGATGATCCTTTCCTGATCAATGGCTATCGTCTAAAGAAGTACTTCCCTCTCGAGAGATCTTGACAATCACAGTAGACCTACCCTCTCCCTTTTGGGTGCCGCACTATCATTCTCTTCGTGCTTCTGATAGCCCTTATGATTCTGTTCATGAGGTGGTCTCGTTCTGCTAGCCCCTCACAGATATCTCTCAACCCGACCTTGTTCTCTTCTCATCTGATCTAGCAACGGTGATGAGGTTGATCCTGACCCATGGTATTTCTACCATTCTCTTCCTTAACGAAAAAAAAAGAAAAGAAAAAGAAAAAGAAAAAAAACAAGACTGTTATGGAAAAAAAGGAAGAAATTCCCTGTCATAACAGGCCTCGTTCCAAGAAAAGATGGAAACACCCTTGGGCGGGAAGCTGACTGTGGAAAAGGTGGTAACACCCCGCAGTTCAGGATAGTTGACTCACCAGCAGTACCTTTCCAGCAAGTAATTTGAAGCCATCTCCCTTGGTGCAAACTTATGGTACCATTCCCTAGGTGCCTACTTAAACCATAAAGAATTTTCTTCAACTTGCACACTAGGTGCTCTGTGCTAGGCTCTGCAAAGCCCTTAGGTTGCTCCATGTGAATCTCATCATGTGAATCCCCATGTAAAAATTCTGTCTTCACATCCATTTGATAGAAGTCTAAGTCAAGCTACTTGCTGACTAAGGCCAAAACCAAGTGGAGGGTGGTCATCTTAACCACAAGAGGAAAAACCTCATCAAAGTCAACTGCATGCTCCTATTTAAAACCCTTAGCAACAAGTCTTGCCTTATAAGTCAGCTTGGGGTGTCCAGGGGTACTCTTCAACTTGTACACCCATTTGCATGGCAGAGTCTTCTTACCACTAGGCAAGGAAACCAAATCCCAAGTCTCATTCTTATGCAAGGAGTCTATCTCAAACTACATGGCCCTCTCCTAGGAGTAATTGTCACCCTTGCACATAGCCTCATTATAAGTGAAAGGCTCTTCTGCATCTATAACCAAGACCTGCAATATCAGTCTGTCTGTCCTTCTTAACAAACGAATTTTCTTACAAATCATTGAGGTACGAGACTTGTTGGCTACCTCCTTGGGTACGCCTCGTCTTCAAGATCCTGATGACAACCATAATCAACATGATCTTCATCACTAACCCCTTGAGTGATGCGAGCTTTCATCCTAATAGGATGGGGACGTGAGTATGGGCTGCCCTCTGTAGCTATCAATGAGCATGTGATAGAGGGTGGGGTGAGTGACCAGTCTTTCCCTTCAAATCAAATGAGAGGTGAGATATGTGAACGGAGTGTTGCACGCACGGGTTGGGCCTCTCAATGCACAATGCACAATTTGTTCCTGTGCAGTGCACCATAAGGCTCCTTGGCCTTCCTTCTTGCATTGTATGCTGGCACAGGGCGAGATGCACAGTTGCACCATCAATTGCGCACAAGGCAGACAACCTCTGCACAAGTGATAGTGAGGATTACATTAATGGGTTTTAGGAATGGGCTGCCCTTTGTATCATTCAACAGAGTGTGAGACAGAGGGTGGGCTGAGTGTGACTGGTGTTTCTTCAATCAATTATTGAGAGGCGAGGATTGAGGGACGTTACAACCATTGGAGTCAGGTACGTTCTCGTTTCCCTTTGCACCCACGAGATGGGTCTCTGCCATTAGCACATGACACGTCACTCTGTTCTGTACACTGCACTACAAGGCTTCTTGGCCTTTCTCCTTGCACCTATGCCAGATGGGTTGGATGCACTAATGCACTATTAATTGTGCACCCTGGCATACTCCCTCTGCACCACTCCCTTGTCGATTTCTAAATCGGGTGTCAGCTCTGGGTTTCATCATTATTCACTCGAGTAAAGTTAGTTATGGGGCGAGTGACTGTTCTCTCATTCCTCTTGAGTGCCAGTGAGTTGAGTGACTCTCTTTCGTCAACAACACCTCCCCCGACGAGCTTTATCAAACATCTACCTCCCTGGGTATTGCCGCATGGTCCTTGCCATGCTGGCTGAATGCTGGAGTGAGTAGTGGTACCTCCTACATCCAACTCCAACCCTTTTGTAGCAGTGACGGTTTTTTCGACCATACGCGAAACGAGCCAAGTGTTCCTAACCCTAATTTTTTGTTTGCAAGTGTATGTGATGTTTTAAGTGTGGGGATGTCTGCGTCTAGTCGGTTGATGAGTCCTAGGTTATGTTGCTGCATCTAACCTTACCCAGCAAGGTCTTAAATGTGGGGATGTGTCCCTACGCGCATAGTTCTACATATCATCATGGAAATACATCTATCCACCTCCAAATGAGGAAATTCATTTTTTGTGCTCTGATGGGGTCCCTTCCCCACTCCTCCATTCTATTTCACCCTGTCCTCGGGGCTGTTCCTTGATTGTTTGCCTCTCTCCTTTGTTTTGCGATTTTTCCATGTGAATACACCCTATGTTTACTGAGACTCACATCTATCCTTATCGCCCTATTCATCCCTTCGAACTACCCATTTTTTCTTTTTTCCAACCCCTGTTCCGACAGATGGTTCTAACGTTACTAATTTTTGAAGCAATTCCCATAAATTGGACAGTTTTCCATGTGAATGTACTTTTATTGCTTCAGTACATTGATATGATGTGCCAACCCTGCCCTACCTATTCTCCCTGACATTTTTCTTTTTTACACCTTGTCATTCTGATGTATGGTTCATCCGCTATTAATTTTTGCGGGTTTTCGGGCCCTTTTCTTGGTTATTTTTCACATTTTTCCATGTGAACATGCCCTATTTTCACCGAAATTCCACTTTAATTTGACAGCTGTGTCTTTCCAGCCTTTCCCCCACTTTTTCCTTTTTCCTCCCCCCTCTTCTGACTACTATATTTTTAGTTATTAATTTTTCCAAGTGTTTTTAGGTGACTTTTTTGTGTTTTTCCCATGTGAACCCCTCCTAATTCCCGCCAACTATGTTTGATGCCCCAGCCCTGTGAATCCATTTTCCTCATACATTTTTCATGTTTATCACACTTCGTTCCGACAATTGGTTCTTCCCATATTAATTTTCGAGTCCATTTTCTAGTACGATTTTTGGGTTTTCCCATGTGAACGCGTCATATCTCAATCAAAATTGTGTTTTGCTATGATAGGGTTGTTGGTCATGTTATTTTGCACATTTTTTCTTGTTTTCGTACATCGTTTCGAAGCACGAATTTTTCGATATTAATACACGTATGTATTTTCGGGTCTATTTCTTGCGTTTTTCCCATGTGAACATCCCGATTTTGCCCCAGAACCCATATCACATTTTTCTATCATCTTCCCCTCATCTCTCGCCACATTTTTCCTTTTTACGGTTTTTCGATCCGATGTGTGGTTTGAGTTTTATTAAATTTTCTTGCTTTTTGCCGTGTGGCCGCATTCTTGTGTCGCGCGTGAATACGCCTATTTTTGGTTTTATGTGCCTCGGAATGCCCCCGTGGTTTCTATGACTCACGTGTCGCCGTCCCCGCCTCGTCTGATCTCGCCAATGCAAAATTTTTTACTCTTGCCCTGCATATGCGCGCGGGATGGGGATGTGCTCATTTTTAACACCCATACCACATTTTAAAAAAAAAAACATACACACAACCATACAAATTAACCAATAGAAAAAAAAAGGTCAAGAAGACAAAAAAAAAAACAAAAACACCACACAAAAAAAACTAAAATCAAAATAATAAAAAAATAAGTTTAAAAAACAAACACCAACAATCCTAATCCAAAACAAAACAAAAACAAACACAAAAATTTAAATGAAAAAAAATAAAAAAACCACAAAAAAAAAAACAACAACCAACACTCCTCATACAAAAACAAAATTTTAAAAAATGGAATTATAAAAAAAACGTAAAAATAAAAAAACATTAAAAAAGAAAAAAAGAAAGAAAAAAAAAACACGTACCTATTGTTGTCCCGCGGCCTTTCTTTTTCTCACACTTGCTTTTCTCCCCAGGCTATCGCTCTCTCCTCCCCACATGTTTCAACGCACCTCCTCTCCGCGACCCTCCTGCTCCTTGTTGCCCATCGCCTCTTCTCTCCCCTCCTCTGCTTGGCTCGCTGCCCCCCGCCTCTTCCCTTCCCTCCTCTGCCTGGCTCGCCACCCCCTCCTCTTCCTCCTCGCCTTTGCCACGGCCCGCCCTCCTACTCCTTGCTGCCCCCTGCCTCTTCCCTCCCTCTCTTCGCCCTCGCTGCCGCCCTGGCCACATCTCCTCCTCTGCGGCCACTCCTCCCCTTTTGTGGCCACTCCTTTGCAACCAGATTTGGCCCCCCCCCCCCCCCCCCCCCCCCCACCAAAATTGACCCCCCTAACCCCAGTTACCCTAACCCACCCCCCTCACCCCCGTTACCCCTACCCAAGCCCCCTTTCCCACCCCTCCCCACTTATCCCCCTCATAGCCCCTTTTTCCACCACCCCCACCCGTAGCAAACACGCCGACCCCCAATTTCTAATGGGTAACAACCACACTCTCAAACCACCCCCTACCCGCAGGCCCCCTTGTTGCTGATGGTCTTGTGTGTGCATGTGTTCGCACAGAGCCCGAAGTGTGCTTGTCCATACGGGAGCTACTAGTAGGCATTCACGTGCGAGGATGTGCATCCGACTTGTCTGTGCGGTGGTGTGTTGGAGTAATCCATTCACACGTAGACATTATCAGCTATTCACACACCGCTCGGGTACCGACTTTTCATTTCAAAACCTGAAAAACCCTTTTAAAAAACACATAAAAAACCAAAATTTTTCAAAAATAATTAAAATTCATTTAAAATCCAAATAAATTGCAAAAAAAAAAAACTAAGAATTTTTCAACATTGTCGAAATCATTTGCACTATTTTTCAAAGTGGGAATCCAAGAAAATAGTTTGCAAAAAATTCAAAACTTCAAAATTGTTTCAAAAATACATGCAAAATGAGCAAAATTCATTAAAAATTAGTAAAAATTTAGAAATACTTTCAAAACTTTTTAGAAAATTTCACAAACCCCCTTTCCTCTTTTGCCAATAATTTCTCAATTGAAAATGCTTCTATAAATGGCCAAAGTATTATTTGAAGCCAAAACCCAAATTTTAATACCTCATCTCATGAAAATTCATTTTAAATTTCAAAAATCAACTGAAAAATCATGGATAAATTCAAACACATTGTTGATACTTGTTGGATTGCTTAAATCCCACCATTACACTTCACAACATTTTCATGTGTCCTATATCATGTTTTAATCATTTAAAAAAAACGAAGAAAAAAACACATAAAATATAAAATACAAACACACCTAAATTACAATTTTAAAAAATAAAGTTTAAATTCACCCAAATACTAATCCACATTAATTGTACCACATGTGATCTCTTAATATTACTTTGATATTTATTTAATAAAACACAATTTTTAAAAAAAACTAAGGTGCTTTATTTTTTTCAGTTAGTGGTTTTTGTTTTTTTGATTGGATTCCTTGCATTTGGGACTACTTAGTGTGCCCTCAGTCTCTTGCATACACACCCCTACCAAGTATCTATTTTTCGTGCTTTATTTATTTTGGTCGTCCCTTAACCACAGCTAATTGTTAAAATGAACTTTATTCACCCACTTTTCCACGCATGCTCGTGCTAAACACACATTTTTCTAATAACTTAAAATCAACCCGACGTTCACTTTGCACGCGCTACGTGCGCTTCAGAGGCAATTTAATTTTTAATAAAAAATAAACCAACCGTCATAAAAAAGCATACGTTGGTAAAAAAGCGCTCCACATCACCATTAAATTTTAATTAATGAATATGCATTTAAAGACCCTAGTCTGGGTATCACAGTCCGGGTTTCGTTAAAGTACCGTTTCACCTTAATAAATTGTGATTGAAATTTTAAGAATGAACTACCATTTTCTTATTAAGGTTTACAACCTAATAAAATTTCAATCATTGTTAATAATTTATTAACATGAACCCGTCACTAAAACCATTCCCTTTACTGCATTTTTTTTCCTTTTTAATAAATACGCTTTGTGGGATGGACATATATAGTCCTCTTAGTTGAAATTGTTGGTCCAAGTTCTAGTCATGTCCTGATTAGGTTTTTAAGGTATTATGGTTTGCTTGTGTGATACGATTATGGGTGCGGTTTATAGTTTTTCTTTTCTTTTTTGCCTGATATAGGGTCTTGGATGCCTGCTTGTTGCATCGCATGAAGTTTTCAGTCGCATATGTGTAGGGGTCATGCATAATTTTTTCTAGGATGTGGGTTGTTTGGGGTGGTCAATTGGCTAGTTACGTCTGTGTGTGTGCTTCTTTTGATCGATTTCTTTTTTATCACTATTTTATTGTTTTACAAGCATTCTCTGTGATTGCCTGTGTTTGTGGTGTGTGTGTTTTCCATCTGAATGGAGCCTCAAGCTCCTCCTCTCGTCCAGTATGTCCCATTGATCAGTAGGGATTATTCTTCCCTGCTGACTTTTGAGCCTATCGCAAAAGTAGGCCTTGCAACTTTCGTGGATGCTTCACTCCCTTTGATTCCAGATGATCCATCCCTATGTAATGAGTTTCTTGCATCATACAGTAAGAAATCAAACTTGGTTCGTGGTACTTCCATGGTATTGATACCTAGAGGATTAGGGAAGGCTTTGTCTCTTCCCTATAAAGGAGAACCCTTTGTTACAGCCAGACAATTATTCTCCAATGATGAGATTCTCAAGCTGTTACAGAAGCAGACCAAAGAGGTCCTTGATGTCAAGAAGGTGATTAACACTTTCGAAGTGTCTTTTTCCACAATCACTGATCCTCTTTGGAAGTTAGTCTGCCAATTTCTCCAAGACAGGTTTATGCTTGCCAAAACACCATCTCACTATTTGTCCAAGGAACTCTTCACAGCTTCCAGGATGGTGTTAAAAGGGGTGGCCATTGATTGGAGTACTTACCTGCTTACGAAGACGGACCAACATTTTGTCAAAGTGACAAGAGGAAATGTTACAAATGTCACTTATGGTTCATATTTATATGCTTTCTTGACATATTCAGGCCTTAAGAAGGGTGTGCTTCCCCTTCCTCCATCTGATCAAGTCCCTCCCCCTCCACTTTCAGAGGATTCAGAACCCATTGACATAGAGGATCTTGATTCCCCTCCTCCATTGGTCATTCAATGGAAGCACTTGAAGTGTGTGGCAGAGAAAACTCCCCCATTCATTTCTTCAGTCACAATTCCTACTACCTTTGGAAGTGACCTCCATGCCTACCTCACATGCAACAATTTATTCAGGGCACATCGAGAGGGTTATTTGGAAATATCAGTTCCTTCATTGAACAATTTAGTGTCAAGGGACTCCATTCCTTTCCTTTGTAACGACATCCAGAGTTCTATTAAGAGTTCTATTGAACTCTCAATGATAGCTTGTGTTCAACAGTTATATGTTTCTTTCTATGAAGAATTGATGCGATCCAAAGACCAGTTGCATAAGGCAACTACAGAGTTAGCCTTTGCTAAAGACACTCTTGCCGATTTGTTTAAGCAGATGGAGCAGTAGACACAAATGATTGAGACCCAGAGAGAAGAAATATCTTCTGTGAAAATTCAATTAGTAGAGGCTCAGTCAGAGATCACTAGAGTTTCGGAGGAGAAGAGAAAATGTCCAAAGAAGCTCAAGAGTTTAAGACTCTTTTAGATATGAGACTGTCAGCTTTGTAGACTACTCATAATACATTGGAATCCCAAGCTTCCCAGGTTAAGCAATTGCAGGACCAACTAGCACAGCCACGATCCGTTCCTTCAAGCCCCAATGTTCCTATGATTCCTTCTATATCTCAGCAGGACTTGGCAATTCTCCAGAGACAGGCCACATTATGTTTATTGTTTCAAGATAAAGTGGAAAGATTGCAGTACAGGATGGATTTGTTATGGTCTACATTTGAGCATTTTCAGGAGTATGTTCCTCTGGACCATTCCTTTTTTGTCCACTATCAGTTGCAGAAGTTGGCCTTCTATATGAAGCTTTCAATGATGGATATCCCTCTTCAGCCACTCCTTCTTTAGCTTATTCCTCATTTTATGATTTTGCCTACCCATCTCTTCATCCTCTTTTACTTATTCCACTTCCATCTCTTGCCACTTCTATTTCTCAACCCCCTCAGTTGGTTAGTGGGTACGAAGGATTTGATCAACAGATTCTGAGAAGAAGATGATGGAGCTCAACTGATTCTCTCATGGGACCACAGATTAACTGGCCATTAATTCTAGGGGATTGGACAACTGCTAGTCAAGCATACCAGAATTACCTCCATTTTTCTCACCGATATTCACAATCTCTAGATTCGTCAATGAGATTGACAGCTCATTTTGCTTGGTACTTAGCATATATGCATAGGCATTCCCATAATGATCAAAGGGCCATTCGAAAGCTTTGTATCAATGTCAATGTGAACATTGATTCCCAATAGTTGGATGTCCTATATTTTCATGCCCTATGTCTACCTAGCAGATACCTTGTTTTGCTAAAAAGGATGTGCTACCTTCAGTTCTTTCAAAATCCTCCCAAGACATCTGTGGATGAGTCCTTTTCCATGGATCATTTTCGTAATCACCAAGCCTTCAAAAGAGATCACCTTCATTGATGCCTTTGCAATGTATTTTGGATGATTCTTAATGATATATATCTCTCTTTTTGGATGTGTCATTCAGATGGTTGTGTTAGTGTTTGTGTTGTGGGTTAATTTGTATGTGATGAGTTTGTGCTAGTTGAATAATTTGTTTGAGAGCTCTTTTCAACTATTGATGGTGATGGTGGATAGAAAGCCTATGATGGAAAGCTGACAAACCTCTTATATCCTTTACAAATTTGTTATGACTTTCAATTATTTATTAGATGTGTTAATGAATAATGAAGTTTTCCTTTAGAAGTATTCTTTTCTAGATATACAGGTGATAAGTTGGGGTCGTGGTGGAGTGATTATTGAAGATACTAAAGAAGATCAAAATTGAGCTCTTTAGTGAACTTATATTCTTCTTTTCCTTAGGTTGCGAGGACGCTTCCTTTCTAGTGTGGGGATATGTTGAGAGTGGAAAAAGACTGAATTTTTAACTGATTTTTGCTATTTTTGAGGTCTGAATGATTGATTTTTGATGGATTTAGAGTGATGTATGGTTGTTAATGGAAGTGTTTGAGAGTGTTTTGGAATGGCTTAAGCTTGATGAGTTATGCAAGTCCACCATTGTATTGTCTCTCACAGAACAGGTTCACTACAATGTATTTGAGGAAGAACAGAGTGCATGGCAGTTATGGGACAAAATCAAGAATCTCTATGACAAGAAAAGTCCAGCGAGTCAAATGTATTGGTTGAAGCAGCTTATGGATTTGTGCATGAAGGAGAATGTGACTATGTCTGCTCACTTGAGCCAGTTCCATGCTATACTCAAGAACTTGACTTCGCAGGACATCACTTTTGCAAAGGATGTCACTCCTCTTTTCTTGCTTGGTACTCTTAATGAGTCATGGGATGTATTCTGCACTGCATTATATGCCTCTACTGCTACCTTGAAATTATCTGATATTGAGAGTGCTCTTGTGCAAGACGAGGTTAACCGTAAGAATTTGGATGCCTCTCGTGTGTCTCATGCTATGACAGTTAGAGGCAGGAATGATGGATATGGAAAGCATGGCAGTGGTAGTGGCCATGAACGAGATTCTCAGAAATATCGGTCCAAGTCTCGTGGAAAGTCACGTAGAAAATCCCGTGGCAGGAATGTAGATGTTACTTGTCACCATTGTGGAAAAATGGGCCATATTAGGCCACAATGCCATGAATTGCACAATGAAAGGTGCAAAGATAAGGGAAAAGACAAAGTGCAGGATAAGTCTTTTGATCGTAGCATAGTGCCTGCAAAGTCCAGTGTTAAAATTAAAGAGATCAATGTTATGCAACCTGAGGATGTTGTTGATGATGATTATATCCTTTCAGCTTCTTCTAGTGCTTTGCAGATGACAGAGATACACTCTATGTATACACAGTGTTGGCTCTTGGACTCAGGTGCATCCTTTCATGTGACACCTTGCTGAGAGTGGTTTCATTCATACCGTACTATTTCGGGTTTGGTGTGCTTGGGTGATGACAGATCTCTTGGTATTGTGGGCATTGGTGATCTTAGGCTGCAGTTTCCTTCTGGCAGCAGTTTTGTTATGCGGGATGTACATTGTGTACCTTCTTTGACATGCAGTTTCATGTTAGTTGGACAACTTGATGATGCAAGATATCATGTATGTTTTGGAGACTCTGCATGGAAGATCACTTGTGGCATGCTTGTGATTGCAAGAGGTGCCAAGGCTGACAGTCTCTACCCCTTGATTGTATCGGCTTCTTCCCTTGATCATGTTTTGTCTATGGGTTCTATCCCACATGTATCTCTTTGGCATGCCTGTTTGGGCCATATGTCTTTGAAGGGAATGAAAATGCTTTCTGGTTTGCAGTACTTACCGCCCCTTGATTATGCATGTTTTGATTCATGTGAGCATTGTCTTTATGGCAGGCAGACCAGGTCTACGCATAAGAAGTCTGGTAGGCCATGCATGAGTGAGCCCTTGGCATTGGTACATTCAGATGTCTGTGGGCCCATGCCTTGTCAGTCTATGGGTGGTGCAAAGTATTTTGTTACGTTCACAAATGATTTTTTACAAAAAGTTTAGGCTTATCCCATTAAGCTGAAATCTGATGTCTTGGCTGTGTTTCAGAGATGGCTTGCATTGGTTGAGAATCAGTCTGGGTATAGGCTAAAATGCCTAAGGACAGATAATGGGGGTGAGTATGTTTCACATGCTTTTGAGCAGTTATGTGATGAGAGGGGTATTAAGTGTCAGTTGACCGCCCACTACACCCCCCCCAGAATGGTTTGGCTGAGCGGATGAATAGAACCATCCAGGAGCGTGTACATATGCTTAGCCATGTAGGCCTACCACAGAGCTTTTGGGCTCAGGCAGTTAGTACAACTGTGCATATCATAAATAGATCACCCTCTAGTGGTTTGGATTTCCAAGTTGCAGAGGAGGTATGGATTGGAAAATCTCCCTCTTATATGCACATCTTCGTGTCTTTGGATGTGAGGCATTTTGCCATGTGCCCATGGACAAGAGAAGTAAGCTAGATCCCAAGAGTGTCAAATGCATTTTCCTTGGCTATGGAGATGCAGGCGAGATGGGTTATCGTCTTTGGGATCCACAGGCGAGGAAAATCATCTGCAGTCATGATGTAGTCTTCCATGAAGACAAGATGCATAGGCAGCCTGAGAGAGTTGTTGAGATCCGCAAGGTCATATTTCAAGAGTAGCCGAGAGCTCTCGCACAACCAGTTGGACAGCCTATAGCTGCAGTAGATGCTCATGGTCAGGGTGTTGGACAGGAAGCTGGGCAGGCAACAGAGCCTATCGTGAGACGGTCTACTAGAGACATGCGTCCACATGATAGATTTCAGCCCTTGATGCATTATGTCTTGGTTACAGATGCAGGAGAGCCTTTCACCTATGATGAGGCTATGTGCAGGGGTGACAGTCACTCCTGGGAGAGGGCTATGCAGTTTGAGATAGACTCCCTGCATAAGAATGACACTTGGGATTTGGTTTCCTTGCCTACGGGCAAGAAGGCTTTGCCATGCAAGTGGGTGTACAAGCTAAAAAGTACCCCTGGACACCCCAAGCCGGCATACAAGGCTAGATTGGTAGCAAAGGGTTTTAAGTAGGAGCATGGTGTGGACTTTGACGAGGTCTTTTCTCCTGTGGTTAAGATGACCAACCTGCGCTTAGTCTTGGATTTGGTTGCTAAGCTTGACTTGGATTTATACTAGATGAATGTCAAGACGGCTTTCTTACATGGGTACTTGCATGATGAGATTTATATGGAGCAGCCTAAGGGCTTTGCAGAACCTAGCAGGCAGCATCACCTAGTGTGCAAGTTGAAGAAAAGTCTCTATGGCTTGAATCAGGCACCTAGGGAGTGGTATCATAATTTTGATGCCTTTATGCAGTCACAGGGCTACAGCCGAAGTGCTATGGATCCGTGTCTTTACATGAAAAAAGCCCGTGATGGTTCTTTATTGATTTTGGTACTCTATGTGGATGATATCCTGATAGCAGGGAAAGCTCATGATGAGCTAGATGCTCTTAAGGCTCAGCTCAAGAAGAGCTTTGAGATGAAAGATCTGGGACAGGCCGCTCACATACTTGGTATGTGCATTAGACGCGACATGCATCAGGGACTCCTCTACTTGTCACAGAGGAAGTACATTCATAAAGTCCTTGAGCACTTTCGCATGCAAGACATAAAGCCTATTGGCTGTCCATTGCCTTCTTATGTGAAGGTATCACAAGCTGATTCCACAGATAGAAGAGTAGAAAGCCGAGATGGCCAAGATTCCCTATGCATCCGCAATGGGCAGTCTTATGTATGCCATGATAGCCACTCGTCCAAATATTGCATTTGCCGTTGGTGTTGTGGCACGCTATATAGATACACCTGGCAAGAAGCATTGGATGCCATAAAGGGTATCATGAGGTACCTGAAGGGCATTGCAGATATGTGCATATGCTATGGCAGCTAGGATACAGGAGTCATGGGGTACACTGACTCTGATTATGCAGGACATGCATATAGTAGGAAGTCCACTTCCGACTATGTATTGACCTATGCTGGAGGTGCTGTTTCTTGGATGTCCAGGGTACAGAAATGCACAACCCTTTCTACTACAGAGGCCGAGTATGTTGTAACCCCACTGAGGCTTGTAAGGAGGCCATTTGGTTGGGCCGTTTGGTTGCTGACCTTGGTATTGATGCTATCCCTACATTGCATTTGGATTCTATGAGTGCTATTCAGTTAGCTAAGAATCCAGTCTTCCATGGGAAGACGAAACACATTGAGGTGAGGTATCACTTCATACGTGGGGTCGTTGAGGACAAGGCTGTTGATCTTGTCAAGAGATCTTGACTGACCAGAATCCTGTAGATCTGCTCACGAAAAGCCTCTCTACAAAGCACATTGCCTTCCCCAGGAGGTTGATGGGCGTGGGATGAGATGACATCTTTCCTCATCCTGTTGTACATGTGTACATGTTGTACTATCTTTTTTCTTTTTCTTTTCATTCCTCACTGGGGTAGATTTGCCTTTAAGTGGGAGGTTGTTGGGGGTAAAGGCACCTCTGCCTAGCTCCCCTGTATTACTACACTGACAATCACCGCCACTGCACACTGAGAAGGTGGTAGACGCTCGTCCACATCACTTTATTCTTTATTCTTTTAGTGACAATTTGAATAAAGGAAGGCTCGGTCACACATTGTGATTGTTGGAGTTCCCATTTCTAGTCTCTCCCTTTCTTGTTCTTGCTCTCCCGCCATAGCTCTCGAGTCCAACCTTCGATCCATCACTCCCTTTTAGCTCTAAGCTAGGGAGGAGATCTTCAAGAGGAACCTTGAGTTGAAATGCTCTCCTTTGCTCTCCCCAGGTCCTCCAACAGTGCTATGGAGGTCAAGAGGCAAGAGGTAGAAATTGAAGGCTCATGTGCACTTAATGGTGTAATGAGGTTGAGGGATGCTGAAGGATCAAAGGTGGCTTTGATACCATGTGAAAATTAGAGTGAAAGCCAAGATTGAAGTGTGCACAAGAGGGAGAGAAGAGCTCACAAGTACAAGAAAAAGTCTTGCTTATTGAGTTTCTCATGAAAGTACAACTTGGTTCACTCTCACTCAAAGGTTGATGTAGACCCCTGGGTTGTTTATATAGCCCCAACTGGTTAGGGTTAGGGTTTCCCCTTCCCCTTAGGACCATTCACACTTGCCTGCCCTTATCCACTCTTGCATAAGTGTGAGAAACGCGGGATCTAGAGCATGCCAGTGAGTTATGGTGGATGAAAGGAGAAGTGTGGACTCATGATGAAGAAGATAAAGACACTGTTTGTTACACAAGTGAATTAGGTTTCAAGATTGAGACTTGGACTCATAAACACAATCTTGTGTATGTGGACAATGACATTGACACCTCACTGAAAAGAAAAGAGTACTATCATTGCATTAAGAAAAGGAAGCAAGTACAATGCTTTATAGGAAAGTAGGAAACTGCAGTAGGCACCATTGTGCATATGGGATAGGTTAGCCTGCATGTCCTTGGCCCTGAAGCTCTATACAAAGAGGCTGTTTAGTGAGTGTGATTGCTGAATCTCAACACCCCTCCTCAATCACAACTAGAAAGGCACAAAGTGTGTAGAGGCTGTAATGAGAACCACCTGCAAAGTGTGGGCACACCACAAACATGGTAGACACTAGAGGCTATTGCAGAAAATGCTAAGTGTGGGCACCAAAACATGATGGACATCTAGAGGCTGTAACAAGGGCCTCACAAAGTGTACAGGGACTGTAATGCCAAGTTACATAAGGAGTTTACAAAGCTTATGGCAGGAAGCATTAGGGCAAGGAAATACAAGGCTTTTAAAACAGTCTATCAAAGTTATGAGAGTGGAAGGACTGATGAGTCTTGTCCTTCTGATCCTGGTGGTCTTCATCTTCATCATCTTCTTCCTTTGCTTCATTTTCTTCTTCTTCTTTGACTGTGACTAGATAGGCCTTTTGGGATCTCTTTCTTGAGTGGCAGAACTTCTCGGTGTGTTCGGTCCTTTTGCAGAAGTCACAGAAGAGCTGATCCTTCTTGCCTTTGTACCTGTTGCCAACATATAATGCATGCTCATCTCTAGAGGTACTTGGTTCTTCCTTAGTTTTTAGCTTCTTTTCCTCTTCTAACAGTGATGCCTGGATATCAACAAGTTCAGGATTTGGCATGTTGATTAAAGTTGTTGATACATTATTTATTATATTCAGGAGGCAAACTCTTAAGTAGAACACTGATACAAACATCTTCATCCATTTTAATGTTGATTCCTGCAAGTTGGGTTAGGAGTCCTTCCATGTAATTGAGATGTGTGGCAAGTGATGTGCTGGACTTCATTTCAAGCCTGAAGAACTCAATCAGGAGACCATACTTTGATGATTTAGATTGTGCACCGAACAAGGTGTCAAGTCTTTTCCATGTATCTTGTGAGGTCTCACAGTTATCCACATGGTGGATATAACTGTCGTCTAGCTCCAGTTTGATAATGGCCTGGGCTCTATCATCATTCTTTTGCCAAGTAGTTGCAAGGTCCGTGTCTCGAGGTTTCTTCTCTTTGCCATTTGTGATGGCCGAGAGACCCTTTTTCATCAAGATGAGCTTGATGCGGGTTTGCCAGGTGTGAAACCCGACTCCTTTGAATCGAGCATTTGGAGAGTCTTTTCCCATGTTGAGGTTGCAAGATCAGCAGCAAATCAACACCAGAATTCTGAGATTTTATCAGTAGAAGAGCAGAATGCAGTGTGTCAAGAGACACAGTTAGTGACAGCGTGAAAACACACTATGTCAGTGTTGATGTAGAGCTTGATTCTTCTTGTTCGGGATCATTTGGTCGTTCTTCAATCTTCTCAGGTCCTTCCCCTCCTTGATTTGATGCTGGGTCAATGGATTAGAGTGATAGAGGCTTGGGTTGAGTGTCAGGAGAGAGAAGAGGAGAGCTAAGCCGAGCTGAGCCATGCCCGATTGGGCTCTGATACCATGTGAGAAATGCGGGATCTAGAGCATGGCAGTGAGGTATGGTGGATGAAAGGAGAAGTGTGGACTCATGATGAAGAAGATAAAGACACTGTTTGTTACACAAGTGAATTAGGTTCCAAGATTGAGACTTGGACTCATAAACACAATCTTGTGTATATGGACAATGACATTGACACTTCACTGAAAAGAAAAGAGTACTATCATTGCATTAAGAAAAGGAAGCAAGTACAATGCTTTATAGGAAAGTAGGAAACTGCAGTAGGCACCATTGTGCATATGGGATAGGTTAGCCTGCATGTCCAGGGTTCATATGCCTATACTCTCAACAATAGATAGGTTCAATGGATTTTCCTATATCAAGAGAAGAAAATTCGCTAATATTCTAGCTCCATAATCACATTTAGCTCATGTTCTATGGTTGAAAAATACATTTTCCATAGTAAAGAAGAGAAAAAAATGCATATCTCCGATCTTTGGCTGCTCAAATGAGAGAGAAAGAGATCCAAAATAGCCAAATCAACTTTCTAAATGAGTTACTAGCATCACCTTGGTCAAAATTCAAATTTGATTAAGAACTTCTTAATTAATGATTAACTAATCATAAGTGAGCTACTCACTAGATGAACTTAAGCATTGGATCTGCTTTACGACTTCAGTGAGTTGCTTGCTAAGCAGCTTTAGAAAAATCATTAAGCCTTAGAAAATTTGCATAGTTTTTAGGTTGTATTACTTTTGCCTTTTTCTTGTACCACATAACATATACAGTTGTCAATTGCATGCAGTGTGTTAAATTGTTCATTACAAATGTAATGCTTACCATGCCAAGAGCTAAGGATATCTAATCATAACTTATTTTTAGCTAAATCATTAAGCTAATTTTTATTTTGGCAGCATTCACTACATTACTGATCACTCTTCCTTATTTCTTCTTGCACAACATGTTACTTGTGTGGTAGCCCTTGCTTAAGTATTGGAGCAAAGATCATTGAGTTGTCAAGAGGAGATCTATAAATAACCAATTATATGGAATGTGTAGATTAGAAATATGGAGTCTAGAAGCTTTTACAGCATAAGTATATGTAGTTGAGAATGTGGATTCTAGTCATAATTTATTTTTAGCTAAATCATTAAGTTGATTTTTATTTTTAGCTAAATCATTAGGTTGATTTTTATTAAGGTGATCGCGCAATGATTAGAGATCAATGTTGTGGTTCATCAAGAGTGGGTTCCAACCTTGCTCTTAGGAGCTAGTGTAACTTAACGACAAGTTTTTAGTGCAATTTTTATCATTGGGTGTCCTAGTACATTTAGCAAGTGTGCCTTACAGTATTCCTTTGATATCTCTATATTCCAGGATAGGAGGAGACTTACTTTAGATAGAGGATAGTAGGGTTTAGCCTTCCTTGACCTCCCTTGGAGGAGAATCTAGTCATTTGGTTATATTTGGTAGACTTGCACATTACTTGGATGGAAATCTGTGAGTAGTACTTGTGGATTTGAGAGGACCATGCCCTAGTTGAGCTTGACTGGGACCCCAAAGAGTGAAGTTAACTAGCATATTAAGTCTTGTAGACTCCCATGAACTTCTTCTCTTACACAATGTTGATGGAGTAATATGGACTAGCATATGTACTTAGATGTAAGATGATATGGATTGTCCCCTCCCTTTTCCTCCCCCCTCCTACACATACACATGTACATACATAAAGATTTGGCATTGATCAAAGTACAATATCAAAGAGCCATTTGGGCATCTTTTTGAAAGTGCCTCTAGAATAGTTGGTGGTTGTGGATCTTTCTTCTTATGTCTAGTGGTCCATGGGGATAGGTAACTAGTTGGCACAAATGTACTAGAATGGGGCTACTAATGCTACATACGATAGTGCTTGGAGACCTCCAAAGCATTGCTTGTGGTCATCTGAGACAACTTAGTTAGTGTGGAGAGAGACTTGTAGGTTCCTTTGCCATGTAAAACTTAGACTTTGTATTTCTTATGGGATCCTTTTGTGAATGGTCATTTAGCAAGTGATGCCATTTGCTTGATGAGGTTGAGATAAAAGGCATTGTCTTTATCATAGAGGCTAGTTTATGTGTGGTGGTAGGAATGGAAGAGCTATCAGGTGTACTAGATACCTCATTAATGTCAAGATTGGGGGTACAGGAGCTCATTAGGACCTTCATAGGCTAGTATAATTGGAATATATATTACTTGTTGGTCTTTAGTAGGGAGAATCCTTCAATATATGCCACCTTGGCAGAGCTCTAGTCTTCCATTAACCATTCTCTTCATGGGCATTGGGAGCCATTTCAATAGACTGTCAACATTGGTAAGAGCTTCACTAACTATTCCTTCATATGTCAAGCTAATGGAGCACGCTGTCCACTCTATGAGATGGTAAGCCCCCATGGAATTTTCCTTGGCTTCTCTCCCCATTACCCCTAGACCACCCTAAGAGGTGTTACATATATGTGATGTGGGCCTCATATGTAGGGTTATCATAGTATTTTTTTCACTCTATGAGATTACAAGCCCTCGTGGTGTTGCTTACCTTGGCTTCTCTCCTTATTACCCTGCAACCACCCTAAGAGGCCTTACACTCATGTGACATAGACTTTCACCTTGGCTTCTCTCCTTAATACCCTTAGACCACCCTAAGAGGCCTTACACTCATGTGACATAGAATTTCACCTTTGATTCTCTCCTTATTACCCTTAGACCACCCTAAGAGGCCTTACACTCATGTGATGTAGACTTTCAGCTCTAACTATATTATTGGTCCTATGTAGTCCATTCATATTTTTTGACTAGTATACTTGGTCACACCTTACTTTGTAGCATTTGCTTGCCCCCCAAAAAAAGGAAAAAAAGAAAAATAAAAAAGAGAAAAATAAAAAAGATAGGCCATAATTAAGAGTTGGTCTTATTAGCGCTTCACACATGCTATTGGAGCAATTGTATAAGCAATGAGAAATTTTAATAACTCGATTAAGATTCACGTATGATTTCTAATGAAAATGGGTTCTAATTCTAGCATGTCAAGCTCTAAGTGTGGTGACCATTGCATCCACATTAAAGGATTTGGCACTAGGCATATAATGGACAAGTGTACATGCTATGTGGCATGAGAGTAGGGAAAAAATAATGAGGTTAAATATGAAACTTTTATCAAATTGAAAGTTTGCACCTTGAGGTTAAATTACATTGAAAGTTTCACCCAATAAGTATCTATTAAATGTTAAATAGCCTCCTCATGTCTTAATGGGATGTTAGAGAGACAAAATACATTTACTAAAGCATGCATTACAATTTGTAGCTTTCTCTCTTCCTCCTTGGTAGGTTAGGCCTAGTTTTTTTGTTATTATTACTTTTGCTATTTCTTTTTCTCAATTCTAACTATGAAGAATACACTTACAACATAAATAGAGTTGAGATGTTAGAGAGGGTTGATAGGAGAGATAAAAAAAGAAAGAAGAGAGAAAGAGTGCATAGGAGAGAGAAAGATAGGTACAAGGGAGAGAAAGAGGTGGATGCCATTTAAGTTGTAAAAAAGAAGGTTGAAGAGGAAAAAGAATTGTTTAATGCTCAATATGATGAAAAAATAACATCGTACATCTTATATACTCATACAAGTGTGGCTAGAGCATTTTTCACTTACTTCTTAAAATAATAGCACCCTTTCCACATCTCCACTCTACCTCCTATGACAACCAAGTAGGCTCCCCGTTTCTATTAATAAGTAAAATGAATATAGGAAAGAATGGGCTGCATATTGAGGTAGAGATTGAGTACACCTCATTATTCAAAGAACCTAGCGTACCAGTATCAACCCTCAGGTCCTGCAGAGTTACAGGAAAATGGGATTGAAAAATGTGGACTTTTGGATTGATGGGAAAATCTACCCAATTTACCCCTTAAACAATAGACATCCAACTTTCTCAGGAATCACAAATTTGCTGAAGTACATGTGCGAGGGTGAAAATGGGTTGCTCAATTACACTAGGTGGCTCAATGAGTGATCAGGCGTTCAAAGTATTTACAACTTGCCAAGCGACTATAAAAAATTATCATGATGTGATTGTTGCACATACAACAGCTAATAGGACAAGTGGTACACTTAATGACACTATAATTCAACAAAAAAATCAAATTATTTCAATTCATGACACTATCCATGACATTGGTATCTCATATGAGGAGGCAAAGGTACAATTGGACGACCTGAGAAAGATCAATAGCAAGCTAACATAAGAGCACAAATGAAAGAAGAAGCCAAAGCCAATCAATGAGTTAATTGTGAATAGCGGCCAGTGGAAGTGACATATCAAAGCATGCAAGGTAGCTTAGAATGAGAACCTAGGTGAGGGTGAGGTTGGATCATGCATTAGTAGATTGTTGAAGGCAAGTACATTGGAAAATGCTTTGAGCAATTCTAAGTTTAAGATTGTGAAGGAAAATGTGATTGAGTGTATATTAAAAGATGTGCCAAATGAGTTCTTAGCTGTGGATGCACAATCCATTTGTGAGAGGGCCGATATTAGCACAATGACTTACTCAAAGATATTCAAAGGTGCAAATGCTCTGTTTGGTCGTGTGATAAAAAGAAATAGAATTGTGCCTCTTCCTCAATCTTCAAAGCTAATAGATGCCCGGCGACAACTTAATGCAAAGGTTTTGGAGCTGATAGAAGATCCCATGCATGTTCAATGCGTAGAAACACTAAAGGTTGGGACAAAAAATGCATATGAGGTAAAGTTCACCGAACTCAACAATTACTATGTAGATTTGTACAAGGTGCAGTCGACAATGGTAATGCACTACAATATTTCCATTGAGGAATGTAATGGTAAATTGCAGTTTGTTATAAAATTGGATGAAAGTGAGATTGTCAAAAGGAGTAAAGCTTGAAAGAGTTAGTGTAACTTTGATGAATAGAGCTTTACACTTTGACAAGAACAACCCATGGAACTTTAGTGTTCAATTTGAGCACCATGTGTGGTGGCTCACTACATCTCCTAAGGAAGCATTTGAGGTGCTGCAGCTATTCTTTATGCACACAAGCAGTCCAAACATCATCAATTGTCAGGGACATGGTGAGATGCTCTCTGTTGAAGGGTATGGTAAATACTTGGTTGAATGGCATCTTGCAGAAGACTTGAAAACTTTAAAATGCATGTGTGGAATCTCCAATGGTGCAAATACAAAGAAGCCATGCCAATATTGCTTGATAGAGAGGGTGGAAGGAAAGGACAGAAAGAAGAACTGGAAAAGGGTGACAAGTGTTGTACCAATGTGCAATAGAGAAGATCCCACTTGGAAGCCCATCTTTAACATTCCATTGGATCGTATTCACATTTGTTCATTGGATGCTTTTGTCAGAATCATAGAGAAACTTGTATATGAATACATTTTCTTTTCTTATAGGATGCAACCAAAAAAAGAAGCCATTACACCATGTATGAATGTGGAGTGAGTGCTATCAGAAATTGGGCTACACAAGCATCATGTGACAATTGAAAAAGATGAGAAGAAATCAGGAAAATCTGGTAACTTGCCAAAAAAGCCTTGCTTTGGAGGAACAAAGGCTAGGAAGTTTCTCTCACAGCACCCATCAATGAGGAAGGGAATGCCATGGTTCATAGGCCGCAAGACTACGATACTGGAAAAAGTTGCATTTTGCAGTTCCTAATTGAAGTAATGGAGGAAAAACAAGGTTGACCAAAGCTAAGGTTTGGATTATTATTAACAAATTGGTTCCCTTACTTCACAAGATGGTGTTTAACAATGAAGATAGCGATGCTGTGCATAGCTTCTATGAAAACATGGTGGAAGCGTGGGGCAAAAGCTCTATCACACATTACATGGTGCGTACTAAGTCAATATTTTAAAATTATATGAATTGCATAAACTATTGAGCATATTTTTACTCATGTGTGATATGTGTCTTTGTAGCATATCCTTGAGGCACATGGGCCATACTTTATAGAAAAGGGAAGCATTGGAGTTTGGTCCACACAAGGGATGAAAAATTCACATTGGATAGTGTGTGGTGCATACTAAAGAAAAATCAATCAAGGTGGAGGGGTGAATGGTAGAAATCTAATGATCCAATTGCTATCTTAATGGTATAGGATTATAGTAGCAGATGAAGCTAAACTCTCGCAAAAGAGAGAAAATGAAAGTATTGATGAATTAGGTATTACAGACATGATGGAATCACATCGTGTCACTAAAAGAGTGTGTTATGAAGCCTCAAGTGCCAAAGAAAACCATGCCAAAAAAGCTCAAATTTTCATGATTGTTTTGTTATGCTTGTGGTGAGCACTTCTTATGGAAGACCACCAAGTCTGCAACAAGGTTGCTAATGTACCCCTTTAGAGCCAGATCCTTTCGTCGATATGCATGCCCAGCTCCTCCTTGCCTTGATGCAAACTCATCTATATACAATATGTCTTGAATGACAAAGTCAAATCAAACAATATAATTAGCAACTAACCTAGAGTTATCAAAAAGCGACAAAACTTTACCGTAGGGTGCATTGGGTCCTTTGAAGTCCATCGGTGAAATCTTGGCAAAAAATGATGCTTGCTAGCTGTCCTAGTATGGCCTTTGGGGCCACTTTCTTGCCAAGAAAGTGGCCCCAGATGCCAGACTTTGGAGGGTAGCTGCATGCATCATTTTTGGCAAGAAAGTAGCCCTAGATGCTAGACTTCGGACATGGTAGCTACTATTGGCATCATTTTTTGCCAAGATTTCAACGGTGGACTCTGAGGGAGCCGAAGCACCCTACCATCAAGTTTCATTACATAAAAATATATGGTAGTTAGAAATCTCACCTTCTCCAGATCATCTTGTATCTTTATTTCCTCGTGTGTCAGCGACGCACCTCTTTGGGCAGAGGGATTGGTAGGAAGTTGGGGCCTTGGTCTGAACAAATCATGCTGTAGCACTTCAAATTCAGCATCCGGCACAAGATAATCTTCTTCAACCTAGGTAATCTGCTCCTGTGCTACTATGATGGCACTCACTGTATCCGAGCTTGTGCCATCATATCTTCCAATCTCTGCCATCATTGGATGCACATCCATGTAATCATAATCAATCAGGTCTTCCATCGAATCCCTGACTAGGACGAAAAACAACTCTTGTTCCTTCATTTTCAAGTATTGCAGCACATTCGATAGAAGCAAGTACTGTAAACCATCTACTTCAATGGGCATCAAGGAGGCAAGGTTGGGTTTTTTGACTTGTGGTTGTACTGAAGAAGATGTCACCATGAGAGCAAACCCTTGCTCTGCCCCACCACCCGATATTCCTCTTCAACATTTATGAGCTCTTCAATCGGCTCTTCTCCCGTGTATGTGATAGCAACAAGTTGTGGAGTTATATCTTCATCTCTCTCCTCCTCTAGGGGTGTATCCAAAAATTGCCAATGCACAATCACACTCCACGAGATCCAAAGGTGTTGTACTTGGTGCACTACCCATGGGACGAGTGCATACTCTGTGTGAAGGATCCACATGGGCTAGACACCTATTCACCACTTTTTGGTGATTCTTTCCTGCTTGAAATACCTTGAGATGTTCCAGAGCATCCAAGTCATGTTGGATCCCTCGATGGAGTATGTGCAGGTAGCAATGGTGCTCACAAAGTCTTCCAAAACCTGAAGGGGGGATCCAACGATGAGAGAATGCTTTCAAGGTTGAAGTTCTTAGAGAAAACCTGAAATATCTCGTCACCTTGGCTAGCAAAGACAGTCTCATGGATCCACTCATCAAAGCGTGCATGAGCATCCATCATGGCAGGTAGGAGGGATGTGGTGGATGTAAAGAGATAAAGAGAGAAAGTGTGAAATGAAACAATGAAACAAGAACTAAACTAGTAATACCTTAAAAACCTTAAGTTTTAAACCATTAAGGGATGTTTGCATACGATATTTAGTTATGGCTTTACTTAACATCTTTGTAAAGTTCACATGCATATGTAAAAGTGTCGATGTGGAAAGTGTATAGCAAGTGTATGATTTTGCATAAATACCATAATTTTTAAATATTGCAAGCTTGCAAGGGACAATATTCTATTGGCAAAAAAAATCTGAAAATTTGCAAGTGTTGGATATTATAACTTGTGGTGTTGGGATTTTTAGGGAGACTCTACAATTTCGAAAATATATGGAGCCACACACTTTCCATTGCTAACAATATCCTCAGCTCGGATTTGAAATTTTCTACCATCTAGTTTAAAATAGAAGCTAGCAGGTGGATTTTGCATTAATATTGTAATTTCCTGGCGCATTATACTCAAGGGCCAATCATCCTCCATTTGCAACACTTGGGGCTCGTGGCCATCACAAATGACAGTAGCATCCACAATTGCACTTTCACGTGTGTCTTGATCAAGGCACAACCATTCACCCTTGAGCATCCTCCATCTACGATACTTGAACACTAGGCATAAAGTTTGTCGTGTGACAAAGTACCTATAATCGGAAAGGAAATTTAGCTAATCTATCCCAAAGTAAGATAATAGTCAACTAAGAGAGAAAATTTTTACGTGAAAGCCATGTCCCTTGTTGTGACTCGACATTCCACTATGTCAGGACCGTGAGTCATTTTTTATGTCCAAGTTTTACCTAGAATCCTTGTTACATAGTCCTCTGATGCACTTTTTATGAATACATGATTTTGGTACGTCTCAAACCCTTACATTCCTTGAATATATATTCAAAAATTACAATTGATATGAACCACCTTAGATGTTCATTCTTTGAGCTAGTGCTTGGCTTCATACAGTTCAATATGTCTGTTGAAATTTTGTGCTATACATGTGCAAAATGCCACTACTACATAATGGCCATTCTATGCTATTGAGATTCGGTATGTGTATAGACTCAAGGATTCCATATTCTTGACCCCCCTTGGGCAATATGTACTTGGAGTCATAGAAAAAAACAAGGTCCTTTGTGAGCTTCTTAGCTGTAGGCCCCTCAAAGAGAAATCTACCAAATTCAAGGTGGTAACACTTAAAAGAACTTGTGAAACTCTCGACATTTTTCCACTCACAGCAATCCAAAGGGTATATTTCTATAAATACGAGACAAGTAGTTACATAGATATCATGAAATTTCTCATTCTCAATGAGTTGCAAATACTTACTGTTTGCAATGTTTCGTTGAAAGGGCACAGCAGTGGGTGCAATATGTATTTATTTTTGCATGAATACATGTTGTACCAATGCCTCTATTACAAGGTGAGAATCAAAATTCCTTTGTCCGAGAGCTAAAATTTTACCCTTTCAGTGCTTTGATACATTTGCAATTGTAGATGCTTTCACCTTGAAAGCTCCCTTCATACTTTGATGCATATGTACCGAAGACAAGCAATGATACGTATTAGTGATCCAATTCCCTTCTTTATCTTTTATGTTACGTACTGCAGGCCACTCTATGGGCTATCCATAGGTGTCACTCATTCCTTGGTATGTGCCTCTTGTAGGCCTAGATATTATCAATTAGGACCTATGGTACACTTAGTACTAGTTCCAGTTGGGACACCTAGTACATGTATGACACCCAGTTAGGGTTTCATCATGTTAGGTTAGGGTTTCATTATATTAGGTGTATCTTTTGTATTCTTTATAACTTCAGTAATACAACTTCAGTAGCACGCTTTGCTTCTTGCCTCCGTTTCCTATTGCTTCCGTTGTCCACTCCACCCAACAGTGGTATCAGAGCGGGTTACCATCACTTCATTGCTTTAGATCTGACCCTCCCGCTTCTTCTTCTTGCTGGTCATCACTCCCAGGAGGCTTCCCATCGCCATTTTCTGGAGTTTCCAGTCATTTCTTGAAGTTTCATCGCGAGAAAGTGCTTCAAATCTGATCTCCCATCCTTCTTGCTGCTTCTCCAACCTTGGGGAACTCCATTAAAGCTGATTCAGCCTTCATTTGGGCCAAAATCGCCTGTTTTCTGTCAAAACCACTTGCTGCGTCAAAAAACCACTTCTTGCACACCAGTTTTGACAAAGTACAAACTTTTTGGCATAGCTGTGTTCTACAAGTGAGGACCCCCCTAGTTGGTGCAAAAATCAGATCAAAATCACTTTTCTACTCCAAAACCACCTCCGGTTTTGCAAAAACTGCTTCTAGTTTTAGGGTTTTGGAGACTGTTTTGGGTCAAATTTGGTACAGATTTGGTCGCCCTTCTCTTCTAGTTCCATTTGCCTTGGTCTTGCTAGATTTTGACATTCGTGGTCAAAACTACGACCATTTTAGTTAAAACTGCCCCGGTTTTGGTCAAAACAGCTTGTTTATTGAGTGGTTTTGTAGTTACAACAGTACTATTTGCTGTTGCAGACATACATCTATTGGTGGCGAGCTGGTCAAAGTTGATTTACTGTGCATTTGACTAGTGTTGACTTTTAGGGTTGATCAATCAACCAGTTGACTGAAATTCCTGCATTCAATTTGAATTTAGCCTGCGGGGATTTGTCTTTTCAGCTACATTCAAATATTGCTGGCAGTTGGTTTATGCCTGGAAAGCCTTGAGGCTTGTGGAGTCAGTAATTGGTATTTGCAGTTGAGAGCTTGAGGCTCCTAATCTTTGCTTTTGTCATTCTTGTGCATTTGTCTGCATAATGGCTGGTGGCAAAGATGATTTCTTTGGGGCTTTCAGTGGTGCTGATGATTAGCTTGATGGGGTTAACTACCCTATGTGGTCATCCATGATGAAGCATGTCTTGGTTTCCAAGAACTTGTGGAATCTAGTATCTGGCAATGAGCCTAGGCTCGTCAGGCAGGCTACACCTTCTTCCAGTGATGTTACATCCACAGGTTCTTCTCGTGATGCCTTCATTCCTCCTACTTAGGAGATGATATAGTGGGATGGCAGTGATGCTAAAGCACATGCATTTATTGCTCTGTCTATCAGAAAAAGTATTGTTCCTCATATCAAATCATGCACTAGTGCTAAGGACTCTTGGGATAAGCTTGCTTCCTTGTATGAGGTACGCAATGAGGCCCGTGTTGCTTATCTTCGCAAGCAACTGAAGGATACTCATCTGAATGAGGGTGATAATATGGATGCATATCTTACAGCTATTCAAGATTTAAAGGAGCAATTGGCTAATATTGATGAGGACATCCCTAACTCACAGCTTGTATCAGGCACATTGGATGGGTTGCCTGACTCTTACCAAGGTTTCACCACTACCTTGAGGTTGGTTGCCATGGGCAATGCCAACTATTATTCCTTTGATCAATTGGTTGCACTTTTACTGTAGGAGGAGCAGAGCCATGTGAATGGAATGCCAGTATGCACTCAGATCAAGCAATTTGCAGCCAATGATCGGAAGAAGGGGAGATTTCAGAAATTTGTCCCCAAAAATACAGTAACTAATCAGCCTTCTACTTCATCCTCTCAGGGTGATCAAAGGAAGAAAAAGAGGTGCAATTATTGCAAGAAGCCGGGCCATGAAATTGCTGAATGTAGGAAGAGGATTGCTTTTGAAAAGAAGAAAAAAGAAGCTGGACTTTCAATCACATCTACCTCTGGCACTCATGCAAATACACATGGGCATGCTAATGAGCAAGCTAATTATGCCAAGGATCAGAATTGGGGCTTCATTGTTCAATGCCATTACAATCCTCCAATGCATGATACAAGTTCACATGCTTGTATGGCCATTTCAGCCTCTACATGGTTCTTTGACAGTGGTGCTTCTAAGCACATTACCTCTTGTAAAACTTTGTTTATTTCTCTTATTGATACCCCAAAGGGGGGTTCCGTGACATGTGCCAACAATGCATCTTATATGGTTAAGGGTATTGGGCAGGTGGCTGTTACATCAGTTACAGGCAGTGTTGCCACTCTGGAGAATGTTTTATATGTACCAGGCATTAAAAAAAATACGATTTCTATTTCAGCCATAGCTACATGTGGATTTCAGATTGTCTTTGATGGGCATAGGTGTGCAGTCTATGACTTGAGTCATGCCAATGCTATTGTATTGATTGGTACTCTTCAGGGGGGCTTGTACAGCTTGGATGCATATGACAGTTCAGCTCACGATGCTCATGCAGTTGATGCAGATGTTTTGCCTGATACTTACTTGTGGCATGAGAGGTTTGGGCATCTTAACTTTAATGCTATGGTAAGGTTGCCTAAAATGGTTGAAGATATGCCATAGATGCAAATTCCTCATAGGCATGTCTATGAAGCTTGCTTGCTTGGCAAGATGCACCGCTTTGTCATACCTAAGGATGGTAGAGTTGGGGCATCATGAAAGCTATTCTTGATTCACAGTGATGTGTGCGGTCCTATGTGGGCTGCTTCAATTGGAGGTTTCTATTATTTTGTGACATTCATTGATGACTTTACCAGATATACTTGGATCTTTGCATTGAAGTCCAAGTCAAAGGTGTTTACCTACTTCAAGCATTTCATTGCCTTGGCTGAAAATGATTCATGCTTGAAGATTGCACACTTGAGATCAAACAGAGGTGGTGAATATATGTCAGAAGAATTTAATGCTTACATGAAATCCCATGGTATTCATCATGAGTGTACAGTATCTTACACTCCTCAGCAGAATGGAGTTGCTGAGAGAAAGAATAGGACAATTATGGAAATGGCTAGGTGTATGCTTAAGGGCAAGAATTTGCCCAATATGTTTTGGCTGGATGCAGTGATGTGTGCCAATTATACGCTCAACAGGAGCCCCACCAAAGCATTGAAAACAATCACACTCTAAGAGGCTTGGAAAGGACACAAGCCAACCATTTCTCACATGCCTACTTTTGGGTGTTTGGCCTATGCACATGTGCCTTCACAGAGGCGGACAAAGCTGGATGATAAGGCTATAAAATGTATATTTTTGGGATACAGTGCAGAGAGTAAGGGTTACAAACTTTATGAGCCTTCCACCAAGAGGGTAATTGTCAGTAGAGATGTCATCTTTGATGAGACATCTTCCATGCCCTTGCGGGACTGCAAAGTGCAGTCTACACTTGGTGTCTCAGATATTTTTGATAGTCTTGTGCCATTGCTTGGATGTGATGCCTCAAATGATGCACCGTAGGGTTATGCTCCTCCATCTAATGCTCATTTATAGCCTACTACACAGTTCGGACAACCACCTATTTTGACACAGATGCCACATGCTACTGACGACATTGTGGAAGAGGCAGTAGAGCAAGAATTGGCTAATATTAGACAGCCTAAAAGGGCTCCTCGTTGGCTCTTTGAGACTTTGAAGGACAATAAGTTAGATGCTCCTTTGCAGGCCCGTATGAGAGATGCAGCCAAAAGAGATTTGGCAAACTCGGTTGCTCATGCATTGATTGCTATAGCATTTGATGAGGAGCATGTTTGTCACAAAGATGCCTTCTCAAATGAATTGTGGATGAAAGCCATGCAAGATGAATTGGACTCCATTCATGCAAACAAAACATGGGAGTTATGTTACTTGCTTGCAGGCAAACATGCAGTAGGGACTAAGTGGGTATACAAGGTACAAAGAAAAGCTGATGGTTCAGTCGACAGGTACAAAGCCCGTCTTGTGGCCAAAGGCTATGCTCAGAAGGAGGGCATTGATTATGAAGAGACCTTTGCCCCCACTTCACGCATCACCACCATTAGATGTGTTATTGCCTTGGCTGCCCATAATAATTGGGAGGAACATCAGTTGGATATAAAGACAACATTTCTCAATGGTCTTTTGGTAGAGGAAGTCTATGTTGCTCAACCTCCAGGCTTTGAGGTTGAAGGGTCTAAACGCAAGGTATGCTGGCTTAAGAAAGCCTTATATGGATTGAAACATGCACCCAGGGCTTGGTATGACAGGATACACACTCATTTGCTCAGCCTTGGCTTTTAGAATAGTCCTACAGAAGTGACTTTATATATCCGCAAGAGGGGGGCAGATTTGCTGATTTTGATCCTCTATGTGGATGATATGATTCTCACTAGGCCACATCCCAAGAAAATTGCGGATTTCAAGCAGGAATTACAGCAATCTTTTTCCATGACTGATCTTGGCCAATTGCACTACTATTTGGGCATTCAATTTGCTCGATCTGAGGGGGGAATCGTGATGTCACAATTGAAGTACATTGGGCAGCTTCTACATAGATTTTAGATGGAGGATTGTAAGCTTGTCTCCACCCCATTAGAGACTGGTTTTCATTTCTCTGTTGAAGATGGCAGTGGTCCATGTGATGCTACCTCCTATCAACAGGCAGTTGGTTGTTTGCTTTATCTATGTCATACTCAGCAAGACTTGCAGTATGTGGTTTCTCAGTTGAGCAGATGCATGCACAGTCCCACTCATCACCATTGGCATGCAGTGAAACGTGTCTTCAGGCACATCAAAGGCACGCAATACTTGGGACTTCTCTACAGGGCTGATACTTCACTTATCATGCATGGGTTCACTAATAGTGATTGTGCTAGTGGCTAGGATACACACAGATCCCACAGTGGCATTTGTTTTATGCTTGGTTCTTCATGCATCTCATGGTTCAGCAAGAAGCAAGCTACAGTTGCCACATCTAGTTGTGAAGCTGAGTACAGAGCAGCTTTCACAGCTATAGTAGAGTGTGTTTGGCTACCGAAATTCTCTAGAGGACTAAACTCCTCTCGTATCCACTCTTTAAAATCTTCACACTTGAATTTAGTGAGAAAGGCCACCTTCATGTCATCCCATGTCCTAAAAGGTCCTACCACTTGTCTCTCATACCACTAAAATACCACTGAAATGCCACCCTTGAAAGTGGCGAGGAATGTCACCAGGGGTTCTAGTATTGTTGGCTATGTACTCTACCATGAACTCGACTACATGAAGATCAGGGTTTTCATTGTATTCTCCCTTAAAGATTGGCAATGGGACTATATTTGCTAGCTTGTCATCCACATTTCCAAGATGGATCCAGCTTGGAAGGGGACCTTGGTTTACCATTGGGACTTTTGTGAAGACTGTGGCAAGGTGTCAAAGGAAGCTTTTGTTGCTAGCTTATTCTCAGCTTTTTTGATTTTTTTCTTCTCTATTCTCATGTACCTCTAGATTGATTCTAGTGCTTGCCTCTTTGTCGCGTCATTCATCAGGGAGTTGGCTCCACTCAGTTTGTTTGTACTCAATAGAATGGGATCATAGGGGCTTTACTCTTTGGAGGACTCTTTGCCAACATTCCTTCTACTTCTTTCTTTTCAACCTCTCTAAATTCTAATTTCATGCCACTATGGAAGAGAATATATTTAGTTCTAAGGTATCAAAATTCATTCTTTTGAGGATTACCATAGTGCCATTGTCCTAATAGTACCAACTTCGGAGGGTCTCAATGTTGTAAAGAACACTCTATCTACCAACTTCCAATGGGTTGCCACTTGAATAAATAAAAGGTTATCTGTGCACCAAGAATCCCACGCACCTTGTTATTGTGCATCCACGAATAAATCCCAACTCTTTTCCTTCTTATTCTTGTGAATCTCCATTGACCATGATTCTTCAAACTTCTTCACAATCTTCCACTTGATGATATCTAGAAATTCTTCAATGAAGGAAAAATCTTCCATTGATACTCAATTTGTTTGTTTTGCTCTTTAGCTTTGTGGGAAACAATTGGCTATAGTGATATAACTTTCTATAGCTTTAGAAGATAGTGGGATGAGTCTGTCACATAGAGCCACAAGCATCAAGATAGTAACATGTTTCTGCCATTGAGGAATTAACTTCTTGTAGAAAGTAGCTTTGGCAATGAAGATATCCAATTCTTCAATAGTAGCAAGAATTCTACAATCTTCCATTGCTTTTCTTCCTCTCAATAGTGCCACTGCTTCCATTTTTTTCCTTGGTTAGTACTTGTTGATGGCAAATTTTTTCGGTTGTGCACCAAAAACATAAAGCCCCAAGAGAAACACCAAGAAAATAGGGAAACTACTATAAGAAAATATATATTGTCTCACCAACAAGCATACTCTTTATGCTCCAAAAACCATGGGAAGGAAAAAGAACATCAAGAACAAAGGAACTTCGTATACAACATCATATAATGAATCTCCCATGGATTTATCACAACAAAACTTCAAACTATTTTTTATATTCTTCATAGAAACCAAAGAAACAAAGTAACATAAAGAAATGATAAACTTTGAATGAAATTCATCACACAATATTCATATTTCATCATCTCCATAGTCTTTCTCTCAATCTCTCACATATAGTTACAATGTTTCTTCATAGAAATTAGCTCTCTTATACACTTCATTTCCACTAAGGAATTTCCTTTCACCAAGTTCACTTCCACTATGAGTTCGCTTCCATCACAAGTTCATTTTCACTACAAGATCACTTCCACCCTAGAATTCACCTCCACCAAGTTTACCTCCTCCATGCAATTTACCTCCACCATGATCACTTTCACCAAGTTCACTCATACCCAACAAGATCACTTACGCTAAGATCACTTCCACACTAAACCTAAGATCCCTCTCTATTAGGACCCTAGAATATCAGTTCCACCACCATAGTAAGCTTACTTTTGCTAGGCCCACATGAGATCACTTCCACTATACACAGGGCCTAGATCATTTCCACCACCCACCTAGTTTACTTCCATTGTGTGTACTTTCCCTAACTTCCCTTTGACTACATTCACTTCCAACACAAGATCAATTCCACTCTAGAATTCATTTCCATCAACACCCTCCAAATCACTTTCACTAAGGTCACTTTCACTAGGTTCATTTCGACCTAGGCACTCACACGTTCACTTCCACTCTAAATTCACATCCATCGAGGCACTCCTAAGTTCACTTCCATTAAGTTCATTCATACCAAGGCACCCACATGTTCACTTCTACCCTAAAGGTCACTTCCACCATTAAGGCCTAACCATAAGTTCACTTTCACTAGGCCACTCCCACCACACCTCATTCAGTAGCACTCACACACTCACTTCTACCCACCTACTTCTACGTGTCCACTTGTACTTACCTAGTAGTACTCATCCCCTTCTACTCATCAAATTTTTCTCACATACTTCTACTCAACCACTTCTACTCATCCACTTCTATTTACCTACTTCTTTCCACCCACTTACTCCTACATCCTACTCACTTCTACATTGCCCTAGGATTTCCACCTTAGCCTAGCCTTTTTACACTCACCTTATACTTCTACATTAGCCTTGTGCTTCTACCCAAGCCTTTACACTCACTAGGTACTTCCACACTACACTACCTCCACACTTGCACACTACTCCACACACATCCAATTCCATGTACACACTTCTCCATCCTTACACAACATCAATTGCATCTCATTGCATCTAGGTATCTTGTCCTTTCATTGTGCATGACTAGTCTCGACACATTGATATCTTGTTGATTGTGGTACATGTGATATTGCTTGCATAAGTGCACCTTGCTTTTGAAAAGAAGGAAATCTTGATTTGCACAACTCACTCTTGTGAAATTTGGAATCAAACTAATGCAAAGTGGCTTGAGATCTTGTATGTCTTGAAATTAAGAAATTGAAATGCATATCATAATGCTATAAGAACTCAATAAGGAGCTTGTTAAACTAATGATACACTTTGTCACATTGCAAGGACCTGGTACACATTGGACACCTAGGCCACACCCACATTAGGCTAACTTTGTATCTAGCCATAGGACCCACATGGGTGGGGGAATTATCCAAGCTACCACCATGAGCTAAATTTCAATCATTACACATGCAGAGATGAGTAAGAATCCATTGACCAAATTGTCAATACTCCTTAGCCAACTTTGAATCATTGCAAGTTCCATCGAAATAAGCCACCAAGTCTGAAGCAATTGAGAGGAGAAGCCAACCAATGTGTCCACAATTTCAACACTTATACTTAGTCCACAGTCACAAGGAAGATTAACTAAATAGAGATAAGTTTGAAGGATAGGCACCCCAAAAAACAAGTTGAGAGATTAAGAAGAACACACACACAAGGAACTTCATAGGAACTTGACTTTTCAAGAAGAGTTGAAGAGTTTGTCATCTGGCTATTAAGAGGTTGAACCTCCTTTGATGTGCTAGAATAGCATATTAGATTTTAAAGTCTGCAAGTCTTGAAATATTAGGAGTCAACAATTGAGAGAAACCTTCCCATCCATTTATCCATTAACAATATGATTGAGCTAGTAACTCAAGAGCCTATGCTACAACTAGCAGAGCGGATGGGGATGGACATATTTACAAAGCCTAACCTAAGATGCATTAAGTGTGGCATCACTTATATGTATCATGCTTGTCTGACATGCAAGGTGTCCAATAGCACCCTAACAATATATATACAACCTCACATTCAAAAGGCCCAAGCCTCAAATATTGACCTTAAAGATAAAGAGCTAATACCTCCAATATATCTTAGGGTCAAGCTGACTACTAAGTAAGAATTCATCATTGATTCTCTCGTTAAGGAAGATTCATATTACAATATTTGGACTTAGAACACACGGACTCATATTGGACAACTTGAACTCATCGCAATCAATGTAGCCATCAGACCACATGGAGCACCATATTCTCTCCTAGACATGGTGAAGAAAGTCCTTGGAAGACCTTTCAAGCATACAACCAAATGTATTGTGGACTATGAAGCTAATTGAATACACTTGAGCTTACTAGAAGTTGAGATTTTCTTTGCTTTTAGCAAAGGGAACATTGTCTCTTCTTTGAGGAAAGGCAGGCAACATGTCTAGTGAGGATGGTCAGAGAGTTCTAAAGGAACTGCTCTTGACACAAGATGACAAGAGGGAATCGGTCAATAAGAATCCTCATAGAATTTGAGGAAAGACCAAAGCTACTAGAAACACTCCAATAGCTTCTCAAATTGTCAAAAAGGGCACTTCATCTAGAAGGAACATGAGATATAGGGCATATCCTCACACACATTGATGGTGGAGAGTTAGCACAATGCCTCAATGGGTTCCCAAAGCATTACTATGTGCTCAAGGATTTTATATAAGAGATTTTTGGATTTTCTTATCAAAACCACTTGCAAAGCCACCTCCACTAACCACAATACAAGTCCCATCAAAATCCAAGAAAAAGAGAAAGAGAAGAGATCCAAATGTAGATCTAGGGCAGGGACAAAGATGCTTGAGGAGCTGAAAACAAAGAAGTAAGTAATTGATGAAAAGCTAGTTCTTGTGACACCACCATCCACAATTTTGATAGAGCCACTGCTTGAGGTAGTTGCTAATTCACGTGAGGAACTAGTAGTGTCTGAGAAGTCATCAACTCAAGTGCAAGAAAGAAAGCATTTATTACCTAGTAATGTTGCTCATGTTGAATTAGCTAGTCCAAAGAAGGATAAGATAGAGCCCTTAAGTATTGATAAGCAACAACCCTTAGTTTTTATTGATCCTTTGAAACAGCCAAAGTCTCCCAGAAATGAAGAACCTTTGTTACCTAAGGTCAAATTGAAAATTCAATA